>NC_132905.1:45185948-45496786 GCF_047675955.1 Chlorocebus sabaeus | reverse complement strand
AATTGGCAAAGGGATATTTGGAAGCCCCTAGAGGGCTATGGTGAAAAAGAAAATATCTTCCGTTCAAAATTGGAAAGAAGCTTTCTGAGAAACTGCTTTGTGTTCTGTTAATTCTTCTCACAGAGTTACATCTTTCCCTTCAAGAAGCCTTTCGCTAAGGCTGTTCTTGAGGAATTGGCAAAAGGATATGTGGAAGCCCATAGAGGGATATGTTGAAAAAGAAATATCTACTGTTCAAAACTGAAAAGAAGCTTTCTGAGAAACTGCTCTTTGTTCTGTTAATTCATCTCACAGAGTTACATCTTTCCCTTCAAGAAGCCTTTCGCTAAGGCTGTTCTTGTGGAATTGTCAAAGGGATATTTGGAAGCCCATAGAGGGCTATGTTGAAAAAGGAAATATCTTCCGTTCAAAACTGGAAAGAAGCTTTCTGAGAAACTGCTCTGTGTTCTGTTAATTCATCTCACAGAGTTACATCTTTCCCTTCAGGAATCCTTTCGCTAAGGCTGTTCTTGTGGAATTGGCAAAGGGATATTTGGAAACCCATAGAGGGCTATGGTGAAAAAGGAAATATCTTCCGTTGAAAACTGGAAAGAAGCTTTCTGAGAAACTGCTGTGTGTTCTGTTAATTCATCTCACAGAGTTACATCTTTCCCTTCAAAAGACTTTCGCTAAGGCTGTTCTTGTGGAATTGGCAAAGATATATTTGGAAGCCCATAGAGGGCTATGGTGAAAAAGGAAGTATCTTCCGTTCAAAACTGGAAAGAAGCTTTCTGAGAAACTGCTCTGTGTTCTGTTATTTCATCTCACAGAGTTACATCTTTCCTTTCAAGAAGCATTTCGCTAAACCTGTTCTTGTGGAATTGTCCAAGGGATATTTGGAAGCCCATAGAGGGTTATGGTGAAAAAGGAAATATCTTCCGTTCAAAACTGGAAAGAAGCTTTCTGAGAAACTGCTCTGTGTTCTGTTAATTCATCTCATAGAGTTACATCTTTCCCTTCAAGAAGCCTTTCGCTAAGGCTGCTCTTTTGGAATTGGCAAAGGGATATTTGGAAGCCCACAGAGGGCTATGGTGAAAAAGGAAATATCTTCCGTTCCGAACTGGAAAGAAGCTTTCTGAGAAACTCCTCGGTGCTCTGTTAATTCATCTCACAGAGTTACATCTTTCCCTTCAAGAAGCCTTTCGCTAAGGCTGTTCTTGTGGAATTGGCAAAGGGATATTTGGAAGCCCATAGAGGGCTATGGTGAAAAAGGAAATATCTTCCGTTTAAAACTGGAAAGAAGGTTTCTGAAAAACTGCTCTGTGTTCTGTTAATTCATCTCACAGAGTTTCATCTTTCCCTTCAAAAGACTTTCGCTAAGGCTGTTCTTGTGGAATTGGCAAAGATATATTTGGAAGCCCATAGAGGGCTATGGTGAAAAAGGAAGTATCTTCCGTTCAAAACTGGAAAGAAGCTTTCTGAGAAACTGCTCTGTGTTCTGTTATTTCATCTCACAGAGTTACATCTTTCCCTTCAGGAAGCCTTTCGCTAAGGCTGTTCTTGTGGAATTGGCAAAGGGATATTTGGAAGCCAACAGAAGGCTATGTTGAAAAAGGAAATATCTTCCGTTCAAAACTGGAAAGAAGCTTTCTGAAAAACTGCTCTGTGTTCTGTTAATTCATCTCACAGAGTTACATCTTTCCCTTCAAGAAGCCTTTCGCTAAGGCTGTTCTTGTGGAATTGGCAAAGGGATATTTGGAAGCCCATAGAGGGCTATGGTGAAAAAGGAAATATCTTCCGTTCCAAACTGGAAAGAAGGTTTCTGAGAAACTACTCTGTGTTCTGTTAATTCATCTCACAGTGTTACATCTTTCCCTTCAGTAAGCCTTTCGCTAAGGCTGTTCTTGTGGAATTGGCAAAGGGATATTTGAAAGCCCATAGAGGGCTATGGTGAAAAAGGAAATATCTTCCGTTCAAAACGGGAAAGAAGCTTTCTGAGAAACTGCTCTGTGTTCTCTTAATTCATCTCACAGAGTTACATCTTTCCCTTCAGGAAGCCTTTCGCTAAGGCTGTTCTTGTGGAATTGGCAAAGGGATATTTGGAAGCCCATAGAGGGCTACGGTGAAAAAGGAAATATCTTAGGTTCAAAACTGGAAAGAAGCTTTCTGACAAACGACTCTGTGTTCTGTTAATTCATCTCACAGAGTTACATCTTTCCCTTCAAGAAGCTTTTCGCTAAGGCTGTTCTTGTGAAATTGGCAAAGGTATATTTGGAAGCCCATAGAGGGCTATGGTGAAAAAGGAAATATCTTCCGTTCAACACTGGAAAGAAGCTTTCAGAGAAACTGCTCTGTGTTCTCTTAATTCATCTCACAGAGTTACATCTCTCCCTTCAAGAAGCCTTTCGCTAAGGCTTTTCTTGTGGAATTGGCAAAGGGATATTTGGAAGCCCATAGAGGGCTATGGTGAAAAAGGAAATATCTTCCGTTCAAAACTGGAAAGAAGCTTTCTGAGAAAGTGATCTGTGTTCTGTTAATTCATCTCACAGTGTTACATCTTTCCCTTCAAGAAGCCTTTCGCTAAGGTTGTTCTTGTGGAATTGGCAAAGGGATATTTGGAAGCCCATGGAGGACTATGGTGAAAAAGGAATTTATCTTCCGTTCAAAACTGGAAAGAAGCTTTCTGAGAAACTGCTCTGTGTTCTGTTAATTCATCTCACAGAGTTACATCTTTCCCTTCAAGAAGCCTTTCGCTAAGCCTGTTCTTGTGGAATTGGCAAATGAATATTTGTAACAACATAGAGGGCTATGTTGAAAAAGGAAATATCTTCCGTTCAAAACTGGAAAGAAGATTTCTGAGAAACTGCTCTGTGTTCTGTTAATTTCTCTCACAGAGTTACATCTTTCCCTTCATGAAGCCTTTCGCTACGGCTGTTCTTGTGGAATTGGCCAAGGGATTTGGAAGCCCATAGAGGGCTATGGTGAAAAAGGAAATATCTTCCGTTCAAAACTGGAAAGAAGCTTTCTGAGAAACTGCCCTGTGTTCTGTTAATTCATCTCACAGAGTTACATCTTTCCCTTCAAGAAGCCTTTCTCTAAGGCTGTTCTTGTGGAATTGGCAAAGGGATATTTGGAAGCCCATAGAGGGCTATGGTGAAAAAGGAATTATCTTCCGTTCAACACTGGAAAGAAGCTTTCTTAGAAACTGCTCTGTGTTCTGTTAATTCATCTCACAGAGTTACATCTTTCCCTTCAAGAAGCCTTTCTCTAAGGCTGTTCTTGTGGAATTGGCAAAGGGATATTTGGAAGCCCATAGAGGGCTATGGTGAAAAAGGAATTATCTTCCGTTCAACACTGGAAAGAAGCTTTCTTAGAAACTGCTCTGTGTTCTGTTAATTCATCTCACAGAGTTACATCTTTCCCTTCAAGAAGCCTTTCGCTAAGGCTGTTCTTGTGGATTTGGCAAAGGGATATTTGGAAGCCCATAGAGGGCTATGGTGAAAAAGGAAATATCTTCCGTTCGAAACTTGAAAGAAGCTTTCTGAGAAGCTGCTCTGTGTTCTGTTAATTCATCTCACAGAGTTACATCTTTCCTTTCAAGAAGCATTTCGCTAAACCTGTTCTTGTGGAATTTTCCAAGGGATATTTGGAAGCCCATAAAGGGCTATGGTGAAAAAGGAAATATCTTCCGTTCAAAACTGGAAAGAAGCTTTCTGAGAAACTGCTCTGTGTTCTGTTAATTCATCTCACAGAGTTACATCTTTCCCTTCAAGAAGCCTTTCGCTAAGGCTGCTCTTGTGGAATTGGCAAAGGGATATTTGGAAGCCCAAAGAGGGCTATGGTGAAAAAGGAAATATCTTCCGTTCCGAACTGGAAAGAAGCTTTCTGAGAAACTGCTCTGTGTTCTGTTAATTCATCTCACAGAGTTACATCTTTCCCTTCAGGAATCCTTTCGCTAAGGCTGTTCTTGTGGAATTGGCAAAGGGATATTTGGAAACCCATAGAGGGCTATGGTGAAAAAGGAAATATCTTCCGTTGAAAACTGGAAAGAAGCTTTCTGAGAAACTGCTGTGTGTTCTGTTAATTCATCTCACAGAGTTACATCTTTCCCTTCAAGAAGCCTTTCGCTAAGGCTGCTCTTGTGGAATTGGCAAAGGGATATTTGGAAGCCCATAGAGGGCTATGGTGAAAAAGGAAATATCTTCCGTTCAAAACTTGAAAGAAGCTTTCTGAGAAGCTGCTCTGTGTTCTGTTACTTCATCTCACAGAGTTACATCTTTCCTTTCAAGAAGCATTTCGCTAAACCTGTTCTTGTGGAATTGTCCAAGGGATATTTGGAAGCCCATAGAGGGTTATGGTGAAAAAGGAAATATCTTCCGTTCAAAACTGGAAAGAAGCTTTCTGAGAAACTGCTCTGTGTTCTGTTAATTCATCTCACAGAGTTACATCTTTCCCTTCAAGAAGCCTTTCGCTAAGGCTGCTCTTGTGGAATTGGCAAAGGGATATTTGGAAGCCCACAGAGGGCTATGGTGAAAAAGGAAATATCTTCCGTTCCGAACTGGAAAGAAGCTTTCTGAGAAACTCCTCGGTGCTCTGTTAATTCATCTCACAGAGTTACATCTTTCCCTTCAAGAAGCCTTTCGCTAAGGCTGTTCTTGTGGAATTGGCAAAGGGATATTTGGAAGCCCATAGAGGGCTATGGTGAAAAAGGAAATATCTTCCGTTTAAAACTGGAAAGAAGGTTTCTGAAAAACTGCTCTGTGTTCTGTTAATTCATCTCACAGAGTTTCATCTTTCCCTTCAAAAGACTTTCGCTAAGGCTGTTCTTGTGGAATTGGCAAAGATATATTTGGAAGCCCATAGAGGGCTATGGTGAAAAAGGAAGTATCTTCCGTTCAAAACTGGAAAGAAGCTTTCTGAGAAACTGCTCTGTGTTCTGTTATTTCATCTCACAGAGTTACATCTTTCCCTTCAGGAAGCCTTTCGCTAAGGCTGTTCTTGTGGAATTGGCAAAGGGATATTTGGAAGCCCACAGAAGGCTATGTTGAAAAAGGAAATATCATCCGTTCAAAACTGGAAAGAAGCTTTCTGAAAAACTGCTCTGTGTTCTGTTAATTCATCTCACAGAGTTACATCTTTCCCTTCAAGAAGCCTTTCGCTAAGGCTGTTCTTGTGGAATTGGCAAAGGGATATTTGGAAGCCCATAGAGGGCTACGGTGAAAAAGGAAATATCTTCCGTTCGAAACTGGAAAGAGGCTTTCTGAGAAACTCCTCTGTGTTCTGTTAATTCATCTCACAGAGTCTCATCTCTCCCTTAAAGAAGCCTTTCGCTAAGGCTGTTCTTGTGGAATTGGCAAAGGGATATTTGGAAGCCCATAGAGGGCTATGTTGAAAAAGGAAATATCTTCCGTTCAAAACTGGAAAGAAGCTTTCTGAGAAACTGCTCTGTGTTCTGTTAATTCATCTCACAGAGTTACATGTTTCCTTTCAAGAAGCCTTTCGCTAAGGCTGTTCTTGTGGAATTGGCAAAGGGATATTTGGAAGCCCATAGAGGGCTACCGTGAAAAAGGAAATATCTTCCGTTCGAAACTGGAAAGAAGCTTTCTGAGAAACTGCTCTGTGTTCTGTTAATTCATCTCACAGAGTCTCATCTTTCCCTTAAAGAAGCCTTTCGCTAAGGCTGTTCTTGTGGAATTGGCAAAGGGATATTTGGAAGCCCTTAGAGGGCTATGGTGAAAAAGGAAATAGCTTCCTTTCAAAACTGGAAAGAAGCTTTCTGAGAAACTGCTCTGTGTTCTGTTAATTCATCTCACAGAGTTACATCTTTCCCTTCAAGAAGCCTTTCGCTAATGCTGTTCTTGTGGAATTGGAAAAGGGATATTTGGAAGCCCATAGAGGGCTATGGTGAAAAAGGAAATATCTTCCGTTCAAAACTGGAAGGAAGCTTTCTGAGAAACTGCTCTGTGTTCTGTTAATTCATCTCACAGAGTTACATCTTTCCCTTCAAGAACCCTTTCGCTACGGCTGTTCTTGTGGAATTGGCAAAGGGATATTTGGAAGCCCATAGAGGGCTATGGTGAAAAAGAAAATATCTTCCGTTCAAAATTGGAAAGAAGCTTTCTGAGAAACCGCTCTGTGTTCTGTTAATTCTTCTCACAGAGTTACATCTTTCCCTTCAAGAAGCCTTTCGCTAAGGCTTTTCTTGAGGAATTGGCAAAAGGATATGTGGAAGCCCATAGAGGGATATGTTGAAAAAGAAATATCTTCCCTTCAAAACTGAAAAGAAGCTTTCTGAGAAACTGCTCTGTGTTCTGTTAATTCATCTCACAGAGTTACATCTTTCCCTTCAAGAAGCCTTTCGCTAAGGCTATTCTTGTGGAATTGGCAAAGGGATATTTGGAAGCCCATAGAGGGCTATGTTGAAAAAGGAAATATCTTCCGTTCAAAACTGGAAAGAAGCTTTCTGAGAAACTGCTCGGTGTTCTGTTAATTCATCTCACAGAGTTACATCTTTCCTTTCAAGAAGCCTTTCGCTAAGGCTGTTCTTGTGGAATTGGCAAAGGGATATTTGGAAGCCCATAGAGGGCTATCGTGAAAAAGGAAGTATCTTCCGTTCGAAACTGGAAAGAAGCTTTCTGAGAAACTGCTCTGTGTTCTGTTAATTCATCTCACAGAGTTACATCTTTCCCTTCAAGAAGCCTTTAGCTAAGGCTGTTCTTTTGGAATTGGCAAAGGGATATTTGGAAGCCCTTAGAGGTCTATGGTGAAACAGGAAATATCTTCCGTTCCAAACTGGAAAGAAGCTTTCTGAGAAACTGCTCTGTGTTCTGTAAATTCATCTCACAGAGTTACATCTTTCCCTTAAATAAGCCTTTCGCTGAGGCTGTTCTTGTGGTATTGGCAAAGGGATATTTGGAAGCCCATAGAGGGCTACGGTGAAAAAGGAAATCTCTTCCGTTCAAAACCGGAAAGAAGCTTTCTGAGAAACTGCTCTGTGTTCTGTTAATTCATCTCACAGAGTTACATCTTTCCCTTCAAGAAGCCTTTCGCTAAGGCTGTTCTTCTGGAATTGGCAAAGGGATATTTGGAAGCCCGTAGAGGGCTATGGTGAAAAAGGAAATATCTTCCGTTCAAAACTGGAAAGAAGCTTTCTGAGAAACTGCTCTGTGTTCTGTTAATTCAACTCACAGAGCCACATCTTTCCCTTAAAGAAGCCTTTCGCTAAGGCTGTTCTTGTGGAATTGGCAAAGGGGTATTTGGAAGCCCATGGAGGGCTTTGGTGAAAAAGGAAATATCTTCCGTTCAAAACTGGAAAGAAGCTTTCTGAGAAACTGCTCTGTGTTCTGTTAATTCATCTCACAGAGTTACATCTTTCCCTTCAAGAAGCCTTTCGCTAAGGCTGTTCTTGTGAAATTGGCAAAGGGATATTTGGAAGCCCGTAGAGGGGTATGGTGAAAAAGGAAATATCTTCCATTCAAAACTGGAAGGAAGCTTTCTGAGAAACTGCTCTGTGTTCTGTTAATTCTTCTCACAGAGTTACATCTTTCACTTCAAGAAGCCTTTCGCTAAGGCTTTTCTTGTGGAATTGGCAAAGGGATATTTGGAAGCCAGTAGAGGGCTATGGTGAAAAAGGAAATATCTTCCGTTCAAAACTGGAAAGAAGCTTTCTGAGAAAGTGGTCTGTGTTCTGTTAATTCATCTCACAGTGTTACATCTTTCCCTTCAAGAAGCCTTTCGCTAAGGTTGTTCTTGGGGAATTGGCAAAGGGATATTTGGAAGCCCATGGAGGACTATGGTGAAAAAGGAATTTATCTTCCGTTCAAAACTGGAAAGAAGCTTTCTGAGAAACTGCTCTGTGTTCTGTTAATTCATCTCACAGAGTTACATCTTTCCCTTCAAGAAGCCTTTCGCTAAGCCTGTTCTTTTGGAATTGGCAAAGGGATATTTGGAAGCCCATAGAGGGCTATGGTGAAAAAGGAAATATCTTCCGTTCAAAACTGGAAAGAAGCTTTCTGAGAAACTGCTCTGTGTTCTCTTAATTCATCTCACAGAGTTACATCTTTCCCTTCAAGAAGCCTTCCGCTAAGACTGTTCTTGTGGAATTGGAAAAGGGATATTTGGAAGCCCATAGAGGGCTATGGTGAAACAGGAAATATCTTCCGTTCAAAACGGGAAAGAAGCTTTCTGAGAAACTGCTCTATGTTCTCTTAATTCATCTCACGGAGTTACATCTTTCCCTTCAAGAAGCCTTTCGCTAAGGCTGTTCTTGTGGAATTCGCAAGGGGATATTTTGAAAACCATAGAGGGCTATGGTGAAAAAGGAAATATCTGCCGTTCAAAACTGGAAAGAAACTCTCTGAGAAACTGCTCTATGTTCTCTTAATTCATCTCACGGAGTTACATCTTTCCCTTCATGAAGCCTGTCGCTAAGGCTGTTCTTGTGGAATTGGCAAAAGGATATTTGGAAGCCCATAGAGGGCTATGGTGAAAAAGAAAATATCTTCCGATCAAACCTGGAAAGAAGCTTTCTGAGAATCTGCTCTGTGTTCTGTTAATTCTTCTCACAGAGTTACATCTTTCCCTTCAAGAAGCCTTTCGCTAATGCTGTTCTTGTGGAATTGGCAAAGGGATATTTGGAAGTCCATAGAGGGCTACGCTGAAAAAGGAAATATCTTCCGTTCGAAACTGCAAAGAGGCTTTCTGAGAAACTGCTCTGTGTTCTGTTACTTCATCTCTCAGAGTTACATCTTTCCCTTCAAGAAGCCTTTCGCTAAGGCTGTTCTTGTGGAATTGGCCAAGGGATATTTGGAAGCTCATAGAGGGCTATGGTGAAACACGAAATATCTTCCGTTCAAAACTGGAAAGAAGCTTTCTGAGAAACTGCTCTGTATTCTGTTAATTCATCTCACAGAGTTACATCTTTCCCTTCAGGAAGCCTTTCGCTAAGGCTGTTCTTGTGGAATTGGCAAAGGGATATTTGGAAGCCCATAGAGGGCTATGGTGAAAACGGAAATATCTTCCGTTCAAAACTGGAAAGAAGCTTTCTGAGAAACTGCTCTGTGTTCTGTTAATTCTTCTCACAGAGTTACATCTTTCCCTTCAAGAAGCCTTTCGCTAAGGCTGTTCTTGTGGAATTGGCAAAAGCATATTGGAAGCCCATAGAGGGCTATGTTGAAAAAGAAATATCTTCCGTTCAAAACTGAAAAGAAGCTTTCTGAGAAACTGCTCTCTGTTCTATTAATTCATCTCACAGAGTTACATCTTTCCCTTCAAGAAGCCTTTCGCTAAGGCTGTTCTTGTGGAATTGGCAAAGGGATATTTGGAAGCCCATAGAGGGCTATGTTGAAAAAGGAAATATCTTCCGTTCAAAACTGGAAAGAAGCTTTCTGAGAAACTGCTCTGTGTTCTGTTAATTCATCTCACAGAGTTACATCTTTCCTTTCAAGAAGCCTTTCGCTAAGGCTGTTCTTGTGGAATTGGCAAAGGGATATTTGGAAGCCCATACAGGGCTACCGTGAAAAAGGAAATATCTTCCGTTCGAAACTGGAAAGAAGCTTTCTGAGAAACTGCTCTGTATTCTGTTAATTCATCTCACAGAGTTACATCTTTCCCTTCAAGAAGCCTTTAGCTAAGGCTGTTCTTCTGGAATTGGCAAAGGGATATTTGGAAGCCCTTAGAGGTCTATGGTGAAACAGGAAATATCTTCCGTTCAAAACTGGAAAGAAGCTTTCTGAGAAACTGCGCTGTGTTCTGTTAATTCATCTCACAGAGTTACATCTTTTCCTTAAAGAAGCCTTTCGCTGAGGCTGTTCTTGTGGTATTGGCAAAGGGATATTAGGAAGCCCATAGAGGGCTATGGTGAAAAAGGAAATCTCTTCCGTTCAAAACTGGAAAGAAGCTTTCTGAGAAACTGCTCTGTGTTCTGTTAATTCATCTCACAGAGTTACATCTTTCCCTTGAAGAAGCCTTTCGCTAAGGCTGTTCTTGTGGAATTGGCAAAGGGTTATTTGGAAGCCCATAGAGGGCTATGGTGAAAAAGGAAATATCTTCCGTTCAAAACTGGAAAGAAGCTTTCTGAGAAACTGCTCTGTGTTCTGTTAATTCATCTCACAGAGTCACATCTTTCCCTTCAAGAAGCCTTTCGCTAAGGCTGTTCTTGTGGAATTGGCAAAGGGATATTTGGAAGCCCATAGAGGGCTACGGTGAAAAAGGAAATATCTTCCGTTCCAAACTGGAAAGAAGCTTTGTGAGAAACTGCTCTGTGTTCTCTTAATTCATCTCACAGAATTACATCTTTCCCTTCAAGAAGCCTTCCGCTAAGGCTGCTCTTGTGGAATTGGCAAAGGGATATTTGGAAGCCCATAGAGGGCTATGGTGAAAAAGGAAATATCTTCCGTTCAAAACTGGAAAGAAGCTTTCTGAGAAACTGCTCTGTGTTCTGTTAATTCATCTCACAGAGTTACATCTTTCCCTTCAAGAAGCCTTTCGCTAAGGCTGTTCTTGTGGAATTCGCAAGGGGATATTTTGAAAACCATAGAGGGCTATGGTGAAAAAGGAAATATCTTCCGTTCAAATCTGGAAAGAAACTTTCTGAGAAACTGCTCTATGTTCTCTTAATTCATCTCACGGAGTTACATATTTCCCCTCAAGAAGCCTGTCGCTAAGGCTGTTCTTGTGGAATTGGCAAAGGGATATTTGGAAGCCCAAAGAGGGCTATGGTGAAAAGGGAAGTATCTTACGTTCAAAACTGGAAAGAAGCTTTCTGAGAAACTGCTCTGTGTTCTGTTAATTCATCTCACAGAGTTACATCTTTCCCTTAAAGAAGCCTTTCGATAAGGCTGTTCTTGTGGAATTGGCAAAGGGATATTTGGAAGCCCATAGAGGGCTATGGTGAAAAAGGAAATATCTTCCGTTCAAAACTGGAAAGAAGCTTTCTGAGAATCTGCTCCGTGTTCTGTTAATTCATCTCACAGAGTTACATCTTTCCCTTCAAGAAGCCTTTCGCTAAGCCTGTTCTTTTGGAATTGGCAAAGGGATATTTGGAAGCCCATAGAGGGCTATGGTGAAAAAGGAAATATCTTCCGTTCCAAACTGGAAAGAAGCTTTCTGAGAAACTGCTCTGTGTTCTCTTAATTTATCTCACAGAGTTACATCTTTCCCTTCAACAAGCCTTACGCTAAGGCTGTTCTTGTGGAATTGGCAAAGGGATATTTGGAAGCCCATAGAGGGCTATGGTGAAACAGGAAATATCTTCCGTTCAAAACGGGAAAGAAGCTTTCTGAGAAACTGCTCTATGTTCTCTTAATTCATCTCACGGAGTTACATCTTTCCCTTCAAGAAGCCTTTCGTTAAGGCTGTTCTTGTGGAATTCGCAAGCGGATATTTTGAAGGCCATAGATTGCTATGGTGAAAAACGAAATATCTTCCGTTCAAAACTGGAAAGAAGCTTTCTGAGAAACTGCTCTGTGTTCTGTTAATTCATCTCACAGAGTTACATCTTTCCCTTCAAGAAGCCTTTCGCTAAGGCTGTTCTTGTGGAATTGGCAAAGGGATATTTGGAAGCCCATAGAGGGCTATGGTGAAAAAGGAAATATCTTCCGTTCAAAACTGGAAAGAAGCTTTCTGAGAAACTGCTCTGTGTTCTGTTAATTCATCTCACAGAGTCACATCTTTCCCTTAAAGAAGCCTTTCGCTAAGGCTGTTCTTCTGGAATTGGCAAAGGGATATTTGGAAGCCCATAGAGGGCTATGGTGAAAAAGGAAATATCTTCCGTTCAAAACTGGAAAGAAGCTTTCTGAGAAACTGCTCTGTGTTCTCTTAATTCATCTGACAGAGTTACATCTTTCCCTTCAAGAAGCCTTTCGCTAAGGCTGTTCTTGTGGAATTGGCAAAGGGATATTTGGAAGCCCGTAGATGGCTATGGTGAAAAAGGAAATATCTTCCGTTCAAAAGTGGAAAGAAGCTTTCTGAGAAACTGCTCTGTGTTCTGTTAATTCATCTCACAGAGTTACATCTTTCCCTTCAAGAAGCCTTTCGCTAAGGCTGTTCTTGTGGAATTGGCAAAGGGATATTTGGAAGGCCATGGAGGGCTATGGTGAAAAAGGAATTTATCTTCCGTTCAAAACTGGAAAGAAACTTTCTGAGAAGCTGCCCTGTGTTCTGTTAATTCATCTCACAGAGTTACATCTTTCCCTTCAAGAAGCCTTTCACTAAGTCTGTTCTTGTGGAATTGGCAAAGGGATATTTGGAAGCCCATAGAGGGCTATGGTGAAACAGGAAATATCATCCGTTCAAAACTGGAAAGAAGGTTTCTGAGAAACTTCTCTGTGTTCTGTTAATTCATCTCACAGAGTTACATCTTTCCCTTCAAGAAGCCTGTCGCTAAGGCTGTGCTTGTGGATTTGGCAAAGGGATATTTGGAAGCCCATAGAGGGCTATGGTGAAAAAGGAAATATCTTCCGTTCAAAATTGGAAAGAAGCTTTCTGAGAAACTGCTCTGTGTTCTGTTAATTCATCCCACAGAGTTACATCTTTCCCTTCAAGAAGCCTTTCGCTAAGGCTGTTCTTGTGGAATTGGCAAAGGGATATTTGGAAGCCCATAGAGTTCTATGGTGAAAAAGGAAATATCTTCCATTCAAAACTGGAAAGAAGCTTTCTGAGAAACTGCACCGTGTTCTGTTAATTCATCTCACAGAGTTACATCTTTCCCTTCAAGAAGCTTTTCGCTAAGGCTGTTCTTGTGGAATTGGCAAAGGGATATTTGGAAGCCCATAGAGGGCTATGGTGAAAAAGGAAATATCTTCCGTTCAAAAGTGGAAAGAAGCTTTCTGAGAAACTGCTCCGTGTTCTGTGAATTCATCTCACAGAATTACATCTTTCCCTTCAAGAAGCCTTTCGCTAAGGCTGTTCTTTTGGAAATGGCAAAGGGATATTTGGAAGTCCATGCAGGGCTATCATGAAAAAGGAAATATCTTCCGTTGAAAACTGGAATGAATCTTTCTGAGAAACTGCTCTGTGTTCTCTAAATTCATCTCACAGAGTTACATCTTTCCCTTCAAGAAGCCTTCCGCTAAGGCTGTTCTTGTGGAATTGGGAAAGGGATATTTGGAAGCCCATAGAGGGATATGGTGAAACAGGAAATATCTTCCGTTCAAAACGGGAAAGAAGCTTTCTGAGAAACTGGTCTATGTTCTCTTAATTCATCTCACGGAGTTACATCTTTCCCTTCAAGAAACCTTTCGCTAAGGCTGTTCTTTTGGAATTGGCAAAGGGAAATTTGGAAGTCCATGCAGGGCTATGGTGAAAAAGGAAATATCTTCCGTTCAAAACTGGAAAGAAGCTTTCTGAGAAACTGCTCTGTGTTCTCTTAATTCATCTCACAGAGTTACATCTTTCCCTTAAAGAAGCCTTCCGCTAAGGCTGTTCTTGTGGGATTGGCAAAGGGATATTTGTAAGCCCGTAGAGGGCTATGGTGAAAAAGGAAATATCTGCCATTCAAAACTGGAAGGAAGCTTTCTGAGAAACTGCTCTGTGTTCTGTTAATTCTTCTCACAGAGTTACATCTGTCACTTCAAGAAGCCTTTCGCTAAGGCTTTTCTTGTGGAATTGGCAAAGGGATATTTGGAAGCCCATAGAGGGCTATGGTGGAAAAGGAAATATCTTCCGTTCAAAACTGGAAAGAAGCTTTCTGAGAAACTGCTCTGTGTTCTGTTAATTCATCTCACAGAGTTACATCTTTCCCTTCAAGAAGCCTTTCGCTAAGGCTGTTCTTGTGGAATTGGCAAAGGGATATTTGGAAGCCCATAGAGGGCTATGGTGAAAAAGGAAATATCTTCCGTTCAAAACTGGAAAGAAGCTTTCTGAGAAACTGCTCCGTGTTCTGTTAATTCATCTCACAGAGTTACATCTTTCCCTTCAAGAAGCCTTTCGCTAAGCCTGTTCTTTTGGAATTGGCAAAGGGATATTTGGAAGCCCATAGAGGGCTATGGTGAAAAAGGAAATATCTTCCGTTCAAAACTGGAAAGAAGCTTTCTGAGAAACTGCTCTGTGTTCTCTTAATTCATCTCACAGAGTTACATCTTTCCCTTCAAGAAGCCTTCCGCTAAGGCTGTTTTTGTGGAATTGGCAAAGGGATATTTGGAAGCCCATAGAGGGCTATGGTGAAACAGGAAATATCTTCCGTTCAAAACGGGAAAGAAGCTTTCTGAGAATCTGCTCTATGTTCTCTTAATTCATCTCACGGAGTTACATCTTTCCCTTCAAGAAGCCTTTCGCTAAGGCTGTTCTTGTGGAATTCGCAAGGGGATATTTTGAAAACCATAGAGGGCTATGGTGAAAAAGGAAATATCTGCCGTTCAAAACTGGAAAGAAGCTCTCTGAGAAACTGCTCTATGTTCTCTTAATTCATCTCACGGAGTTACATCTTTCCCTTCATGAAGCCTGTCGCTAAGGCTGTTCTTGTGGAATTGGCAAAAGAATATTTGGAAGCCCATAGATGGCTATGGTGAAAAAGAAAATATCTTCCGATCAAACCTGGAAAGAAGCTTTCTGAGAATCTGCTCTGTGTTCTGTTAATTCTTCTCACAGAGTTACATCTTTCCCTTCAAGAAGCCTTTCGCTAAGGCTGTTCTTGTGGAATTGGCAAAGGGATATTTGGAAGTCCATAGAGGGCTACGCTGAAAAAGGAAATATCTTCCGTTCGAAACTGGAAAGAGGCTTTCTGAGAAACTGCTCTGTGTTCTGTTACTTCATCTCTCAGAGTTACATCTTTCCCTTCAAGAAGCCTTTCGCTAAGGCTGTTCTTGTGGAATTGGAAAAGGGATATTTGGAAGCTCATAGAGGGCTATGGTGAAACACGAAATATCTTCCGTTCAAAACTGGAAAGAAGCTTTCTGAGAAACTGCTCTGTGTTCTGTTAATTCATCTCACAGAGTTACATCTTTCCCTTCAGGAAGCCTTTCGCTAAGGCTGTTCTTGTGGAATTGGCAAAGGGATATTTGGAAGCCCATAGAGGGCTATGGTGAAAACGGAAATATCTTCCGTTCAAAACTGGAAAGAAGCTTTCTGAGAAACTGCTCTGTGTTCTGTTAATTCTTCTCACAGAGTTACATCTTTCCCTTCAAGAAGCCTTTCGCTAAGGCTGTTCTTGTGGAATTGGCAAAAGCATATTGGAAGCCCATAGAGGGCTATGTTGAAAAAGAAATATCTTCCGTTCAAAACTGAAAGGAAGCTTTCTGAGAAACTGCTCTCTGTTCTATTAATTCGTCTCACAGAGTTACATCTTTCCCTTCAAGAAGCCTTTCGCTAAGGCTGTTCTTGTGGAATTGGCAAAGGGATATTTGGAAGCCCATAGAGGGCTATGTTGAAAAAGGAAATATCTTCCGTTCAAAACTGGAAAGAAGCTTTCTGAGAAACTGCTCTGTGTTCTGTTAATACATCTCACAGAGTTACATCTTTCCTTTCAAGAAGCCTTTCGCTAAGGCTGTTCTTGTGGAATTGGCAAAGGGATATTTGGAAGCCCATACAGGGCTACCGTGAAAAAGGAAATATCTTCCGTTCGAAACTGGAAAGAAGCTTTCTGAGAAACTGCTCTGTGTTCTGTTAATTCTTCTCACAGAGTTACATCTTTCCCTTCAAGAAGCCTTTAGCTAAGGCTGTTCTTCTGGAATTGGCAAAGGGATATTTGGAAGCCCTTAGAGGTCTATGGTGAAACAGGAAATATCTTCCGTTCAAAACTGGAAAGAAGCTTTCTGAGAAACTGCTCTGTGTTCTGTTAATTCATCTCACAGAGTTACATCTTTTCCTTAAAGAAGCCTTTCGCTGAGGCTGTTCTTGTGGTATTGGCAAAGGGATATTTGGAAGCCCATAGAGGGCTATGGTGAAAAAGGAAATCTCTTCCGTTCAAAACTGGAAAGAAGCTTTCTGAGAAACTGCTCTGTGTTCTGTTAATTCATCTCACAGAGTTACATCTTTCCCTTCAAGAAGCCTTTCGCTAAGGCTGTTCTTGTGGAATTGGCAAAGGGTTATTTGGAAGCCCATAGAGGGCTATGGGGAAAAAGGAAATATCTTCCGTTCAAAACCGGAAAGAAGCTTTCTGAGAAACTGCTCTGTGTTCTGTTAATTCATCTCACAGAGTCACATCTTTCCCTTCAAGAAGCCTTTCGCTAAGGCTGTTCTTGTGGAATTGGCAAAGGGATATTTGGAAGCCCATAGAGGGCTATGGTGAAAAAGGAAATATCTTCCGTTCCAAACTGGAAAGAAGCTTTGTGAGAAACTGCTCTGTGTTCTCTTAATTCATCTCACAGAATTACATCTTTCCCTTCAAGAAGCCTTCCGCTAAGGCTGCTCTTGTGGAATTGGCAAAGGGATACTTGGAAGCCCATAGAGGGCTCTGGTGAAACAGGAAATATCTTCCGTTCAAAACGCGAAAGAAGCTTTCTGAGAAACTGCTCTATGTTCTCTTAATTCATCTCACGGAGTTACATCTTTCCCTTCAAGAAGCCTTTCGCTAAGGCTGTTCTTGTGGAATTCGCAAGGGGATATTTTGAAAACCCTAGAGGGCTATGGTGAAAAAGGAAATATCTTCCGTTCAAAACTGGAAAGAAACTTTCTGAGAAACTGCTCTATGTTCTCTTAATTCATCTCACGGAGTTACATATTTCCCCTCAAGAAGCCTGTCGCTAAGGCTGTTCTTGTGGAATTGGCAAAGGGATATTTGGAAGCCCAAAGAGGGCTATGGTGAAAAGGGAAGTATCTTCCGTTCAAAACTGGAAAGAAGCTTTCTGAGAAACTGCTCTGTGTTCTGTTAATTCATCTCACAGAGTTACATCTTTCCCTTAAAGAAGCCTTTCGATAAGGCTGTTTTTGTGGAATTGGCAAAGGGATATTTGGAAGCCCATAGAGGGCTATGGTGAAAAAGGAAATATCTTCCGTTCAAAACTGGAAAGAAGCTTTCTGAGAAACTGCTCCGTGTTCTGTTATTTCATCTCACAGAGTTACATCTTTCCCTTCAAGAAGCCTTTCGCTAAGCCTGTTCTTTTGGAATTGGCAAAGGGATATTTGGAAGCCCATAGAGGGCTATGGTGAAAAAGGAAATATCTTCCGTTCAAAACTGGAAAGAAGCTTTCTGAGAAACTGCTCTGTGTTCTCTTAATTCATCTCACAGAGTTACATCTTTCCCTTCAAGAAGCCTTCCGCTAAGGCTGTTCTTGTGGAATTGGCAAAGGGATATTTGGAAGCCCATAGAGGGCTATGGTGAAACAGGAAATATCTTCCGTTCAAAACGGGAAAGAAGCTTTCTGAGAAACTGCTCTATGTTCTCTTAATTCATCTCACGGAGTTACATCTTTCCCTTCAAGAAGCCTTTCGTTAAGGCTGTTCTTGTGGAATTCGCAAGCGGATATTTTGAAGGCCATAGAGGGCTATGGTGAAAAACGAAATATCTTCCGTTCAAAACTGGAAAGAAGCTTTCTGAGAAACTGCTCTGTGTTCTGTTAATTCATCTCACAGAGTTACATCTTTCCCTTCAAGAAGCCTTTCGCTAAGGCTGTTCTTGTGGAATTGGCAAAGGGATATTTGGAAGCCCATGGAGGGCTATGGTGAAAAAGGAAATAACTTCCGTTCAAAACTGGAAAGAAGCTTTCTGAGAAACTGCTCTGTGTTCTGTTAATTCATCTCACAGAGTCACATCTTTCCCTTAAAGAAGCCTTTCGCTAAGGCTGTTCTTCTGGAATTGGCAAAGGGATATTTGGAAGCCCATAGAGGGCTATGGTGAAAAAGGAAATATCTTCCGTTCAAAACTGGAAAGAAGCTTTCTCAGAAACTGCTCTGTGTTCTCTTAATTCATCTGACAGAGTTACATCTTTCCCTTCAAGAAGCCTTTCGCTAAGGCTGTTCTTGTGGAATTGGCAAAGGGATATTTGGAAGCCCGTAGATGGCTATGGTGAAAAAGGAAATATCTTCCGTTCAAAAGTGGAAAGAAGCTTTCTGAGAAACTGCTCTGTGTTCTGTTAATTCATCTCACAGAGTTACATCTTTCCCTTCAAGAAGCCTTTCGCTAAGGCTGTTCTTGTGGAATTGGAAAAGGGATATTTGGAAGGCCATGGAGGGCTATGGTGAAAAAGGAATTTATCTTCCGTTCAAAACTGGAAAGAAACTTTCTGAGAAGCTGCCCTGTGTTCTGTTAATTCATCTCACAGAGTTACATCTTTCCCTTCAAGAAGCCTTTCACTAAGGCTGTTCTTGTGGAATTGGCAAAGGGATATTTGGAAGCCCATAGAGGGCTATGGTGAAACAGGAAATATCTTCCGTTCGAAACTGGAAAGAAGGTTTCTGAGAAACTTCTCTGTGTTCTGTTAATTCATCTCACAGAGTTACATCTTTCCCTTCAAGAAGCCTGTCGCTAAGGCTGTTCTTGTGGATTTGGCAAAGGGATATTTGGAAGCCCATAGAGGGCTATGGTGAAAAAGGAAATATCTTCCGTTCAAAATTGGAAAGAAGCTTTCTGAGAAACTGCTCTGTGTTCTGTTAATTCATCCCACAGAGTTACATCTTTCCCTTCAAGAAGTCTTTCGCTAAGGCTGTTCTTGTGGAATTGGCAAAGGGATATTTGGAAGCCCATAGAGTTCTATGGTGAAAAAGGAAATATCTTCCATTCAAAACTGGAAAGAAGCTTTCTGAGAAACTGCTCCGTGTTCTGTTAATTCATCTCACAGAGTTACATCTTTCCCTTCAAGAAGCTTTTCGCTAAGGCTGTTCTTGTGGAATTGGCAAAGGGATATTTGGAAGCCCATAGAGGGCTATGGTGAAAAAGGAAATATCTTCCGTTCAAAACTGGAAAGAAGCTTTCTGAGAAACTGCTCCGTGTTCTGTGAATTCATCTCACAGAATTACATCTTTCCCTTCAAGAAGCCTTTCGCTAAGGCTGTTCTTTTGGAAATGGCAAAGGGATATTTGGAAGTCCATGCAGGGCTATCATGAAAAAGGAAATATCTTCCGTTGAAAACTGGAATGAAGCTTTCTGAGAAACTGCTCTGTGTTCTGTTAATTCATCTCACAGAGTTACATCTTTCCCTTCAAGAAGCCTTTCGCTAAGGCTGTTCTTGTGGAATTGGCAAAGGGATATTTGGAAGCCCATACAGGGCTACCGTGAAAAAGGAAATATCTTCCGTTCGAAACTGGAAAGAAGCTTTCTGAGAAACTGCTCTGTGTTCTGTTAATTCATCTCACAGAGTTACATCTTTCCCTTCAAGAAGCCTTTAGCTAAGGCTGTTCTTCTGGAATTGGCAAAGGGATATTTGGAAGCCCTTAGAGGTCTATGGTGAAACAGGAAATATCTTCCGTTCAAAACTGGAAAGAAGCTTTCTGAGAAATTGCTCTGTGTTCTGTTAATTCATCTCACAGAGTTACATCTTTTCCTTAAAGAAGCCTTTCGCTGAGGCTGTTCTTGTGGTATTGGCAAAAGGATATTTGGAAGCCCATAGAGGGCTATGGTGAAAAAGGAAATCTCTTCCGTTCAAAACTGGAAAGAAGCTTTCTGAGAAACTGCTCTGTGTTCTGTTAATTCATCTCACAGAGTTACATCTCTCCCTTCAAGAAGCCTTTCGCTAAGGCTGTTCTTGTGGAATTGGCAAAGGGTTATTTGGAAGCCCATAGAGGGCTATGGTGAAAAAGGAAATATCTTCCGTTCAAAACTGGAAAGAAGCTTTCTGAGAAACTGCTCTGTGTTCTGTTAATTCATCTCACAGAGTCACATCTTTCCCTTAAAGAAGCCTTTCGCAAAGGCTGTTCTTGTGGAATTGGCAAAGGGATATTTGGAAGCCCATAGAGGGCTTTGGTGAAAAAGGAAATATCTTCCGTTCAAAACTGGAAAGAAGCTTTCTGAGAAACTGCTCTGTGTTCTGTTAATTCATCTCACAGAGTTACATCTTTCCCTTCAAGAAGCCTTTCGCTAAGGCTGTTCTTGTGAAATTGGCAAAGGGATATTTGGAAGCCCGTAGAGGGCTATGGTGAAAAAGGAAATATCTGCCATTCAAAACTGGAAGGAAGCTTTCGGAGAAACTGCTCTGTGTTCTGTTAATTCTTCTCACAGAGTTACATCTTTCCCTTCAAGAAGCCTTTCGCTAAGGCTGTTCTTGTGGAATTGGAAAAGGGATATAAGGAAGCCCATAGATGGCTATGGTGAAAAAGGAAATATCTTCCGTTCAAAACTGGAAAGAAGCTTTCTGAGAAACTGCTCTGTGTTCTGTTAATTCATCTCACAGTGTTACATCTTTCCCTTCAAGAAGCCTTTCGCTAAGGCTGTTCTTTTGGAATTGGCAAAGGGATATTTGGAAGTCCATACAGGGCTATGGTGAAAAAGGAAATATCTTCCGTTCAAAACTGGAAAGAAGCTTTCTGAGAAACTGCTCTGTGTTCTCTTAATTCATCTCACAGAGTTACATCTTTACCTTCAAGAAGCCTTCCGCTAAGGCTGTTCTTGTGGAATTGGCAAAGGGATATTTGGAAGCCCATAGAGGGCTATGGTGAAAAAGGAAATAACTTCCGTTCCAAAATGGAAAGAAGCTTTCTGAGAAACTGCTCTGTGTTCTGTTAATTCATCTCACAGAGTTACATCTTTCCCTTCAAGAAGCCTTTCGCTAAGGCTGTTCTTGTGGAATTGGCAAAGGGATATTTGGAAGCCCATGGAGGGCTATGGTGAAAAAGGAAATATCTTCCGTTCAAAACTGGAAAGGAGCTTTCTGAGAAACTGCTCTGTGTTCTGTTACTTCATCTCAAAGAGTTACATCTTTCCCTTCGAGAAGCCTTTCGCTAAGGCTGTTCATGTTCAATTGGTAAATGAATATTTGTAAGAACATAGAGGGCTATGGTGAAAAAGGAAATATCTCCCGTTCAAAACTGGAAAGAAGCTCTCTGAGAAACTGCTCTATGTTCTCTTAATTCATCTCACGGAGTTACATCTTTCCCTTCATGAAGCCTGTCGCTAAGGCTGTTCTTGTGGAATTGGCAAAAGGATATTTGGAAGCCCATAGAGGGCTATGGTGAAAAAGAAAATATCTTCCGATCAAACCTGGAAAGAAGCTTTCTGAGAATCTGCTCTGTGTTCTGTTAATTCTTCTCACAGAGTTACATCTTTCCCTTCAAGAAGCCTTTCGCTAAGGCTGTTCTTGTGGAATTGGCAAAGGGATATTTGGAAGTCCATAGAGGGCTACGCTGAAAAAGGAAATATCTTCCGTTCGAAACTGGAAAGAGGCTTTCTGAGAAACTGCTCTGTGTTCTGTTACTTCATCTCTCAGAGTTACATCTTTCCCTTCAAGAAGCCTTTCGCTAAGGCTGTTCTTGTGGAATTGGAAAAGGGATATTTGGAAGCTCATAGAGGGCTATGGTGAAACACGAAATATCTTCCGTTCAAAACTGGAAAGAAGCTTTCTGAGAAACTGCTCTGTGTTCTGTTAATTCATCTCACAGAGTTACATCTTTCCCTTCAGGAAGCCTTTCGCTAAGGCTGTTCTTGTGGAATTGGCAAAGGGATATTTGGAAGCCCATAGAGGGCTATGGTGAAAACGGAAATATCTTCCGTTCAAAACTGGAAAGAAGCTTTCTGAGAAACTGCTCTGTGTTCTGTTAATTCTTCTCACAGAGTTACATCTTTCCCTTCAAGAAGCCTTTCGCTAAGGCTGTTCTTGTGGAATTGGCAAAAGCATATTGGAAGCCCATAGAGGGCTATGTTGAAAAAGAAATATCTTCCGTTCAAAACTGAAAAGAAGCTTTCTGAGAAACTGCTCTCTGTTCTATTAATTCGTCTCACAGAGTTACATCTTTCCCTTCAAGAAGCCTTTCGCTAAGGCTGTTCTTGTGGAATTGGCAAAGGGATATTTGGAAGCCCATAGAGGGCTATGTTGAAAAAGGAAATATCTTCCGTTCAAAACTGGAAAGAAGCTTTCTGAGAAACTGCTCTGTGTTCTGTTAATACATCTCACAGAGTTACATCTTTCCTTTCAAGAAGCCTTTCGCTAAGGCTGTTCTTGTGGAATTGGCAAAGGGATATTTGGAAGCCCATACAGGGCTACCGTGAAAAAGGAAATATCTTCCGTTCGAAACTGGAAAGAAGCTTTCTGAGAAACTGCTCTGTGTTCTGTTAATTCTTCTCACAGAGTTACATCTTTCCCTTCAAGAAGCCTTTAGCTAAGGCTGTTCTTCTGGAATTGGCAAAGGGATATTTGGAAGCCCTTAGAGGTCTATGGTGAAACAGGAAATATCTTCCGTTCAAAACTGGAAAGAAGCTTTCTGAGAAACTGCTCTGTGTTCTGTTAATTCATCTCACAGAGTTACATCTTTTCCTTAAAGAAACCTTTCGCTGAGGCTGTTCTTGTGGTATTGGCAAAGGGATATTTGGAAGCCCATAGAGGGCTATGGTGAAAAAGGAAATCTCTTCCGTTCAAAACTGGAAAGAAGCTTTCTGAGAAACTGCTCTGTGTTCTGTTAATTCATCTCACAGAGTTACATCTTTCCCTTCAAGAAGCCTTTCGCTAAGGCTGTTCTTGTGGAATTGGCAAAGGGTTATTTGGAAGCCCATAGAGGGCTATGGTGAAAAAGGAAATATCTTCCGTTCAAAACCGGAAAGAAGCTTTCTGAGAAACTGCTCTGTGTTCTGTTAATTCATCTCACAGAGTCACATCTTTCCCTTCAAGAAGCCTTTC
The DNA here is from genome assembly GCF_047675955.1 of Chlorocebus sabaeus. NCBI lineage: Eukaryota > Metazoa > Chordata > Mammalia > Primates > Cercopithecidae > Chlorocebus > Chlorocebus sabaeus. The sequence goes on along the minus strand of NC_132905.1, from coordinate 45,474,110 downwards.
GCTAAGGCTGTTCTTGTGGAATTGGCAAAGGGATATTTGGAAGCCCATAGAGGGCTATGGTGAAAAAGGAAATATCTTCCGTTCCAAACTGGAAAGAAGCTTTGTGAGAAACTGCTCTGTGTTCTCTTAATTCATCTCACAGAATTACATCTTTCCCTTCAAGAAGCCTTCCGCTAAGGCTGCTCTTGTGGAATTGGCAAAGGGATATTTGGAAGCCCATAGAGGGCTCTGGTGAAACAGGAAATATCTTCCGTTCAAAACGCGAAAGAAGCTTTCTGAGAAACTGCTCTATGTTCTCTTAATTCATCTCACGGAGTTACATCTTTCCCTTCAAGAAGCCTTTCGTTAAGGCTGTTCTTGTGGAATTCGCAAGCGGATATTTTGAAGGCCATAGAGGGCTATGGTGAAAAACGAAATATCTTCCGTTCAAAACTGGAAAGAAGCTTTCTGAGAAACTGCTCTGTGTTCTGTTAATTCATCTCACAGAGTTACATCTTTCCCTTCAAGAAGCCTTTCGCTAAGGCTGTTCTTGTGGAATTGGCAAAGGGATATTTGGAAGCCCATGGAGGGCTATGGTGAAAAAGGAAATAACTTCCGTTCAAAACTGGAAAGAAGCTTTCTGAGAAACTGCTCTGTGTTCTGTTAATTCATCTCACAGAGTCACATCTTTCCCTTAAAGAAGCCTTTCGCTAAGGCTGTTCTTCTGGAATTGGCAAAGGGATATTTGGAAGCCCATAGAGGGCTATGGTGAAAAAGGAAATATCTTCCGTTCAAAACTGGAAAGAAGCTTTCTGAGAAACTGCTCTGTGTTCTCTTAATTCATCTGACAGAGTTACATCTTTCCCTTCAAGAAGCCTTTCGCTAAGGCTGTTCTTGTGGAATTGGCAAAGGGATATTTGGAAGCCCGTAGATGGCTATGGTGAAAAAGGAAATATCTTCCGTTCAAAAGTGGAAAGAAGCTTTCTGAGAAACTGCTCTGTGTTCTGTTAATTCATCTCACAGAGTTACATCTTTCCCTTCAAGAAGCCTTTCGCTAAGGCTGTTCTTGTGGAATTGGAAAAGGGATATTTGGAAGGCCATAGAGGGCTATGGTGAAAAAGGAATTTATCTTCCGTTCAAAACTGGAAAGAAACTTTCTGAGAAGCTGCCCTGTGTTCTGTTAATTCATCTCACAGAGTTACATCTTTCCCTTCAAGAAGCCTTTCACTAAGGCTGTTCTTGTGGAATTGGCAAAGGGATATTTGGAAGCCCATAGAGGGCTATGGTGAAACAGGAAATATCTTCCGTTCGAAACTGGAAAGAAGGTTTCTGAGAAACTTCTCTGTGTTCTGTTAATTCATCTCACAGAGTTACATCTTTCCCTTCAAGAAGCCTGTCGCTAAGGCTGTTCTTGTGGATTTGGCAAAGGGATATTTGGAAGCCCATACAGGGCTACCGTGAAAAAGGAAATATCTTCCGTTCGAAACTGGAAAGAAGCTTTCTGAGAAACTGCTCTGTGTTCTGTTAATTCATCTCACAGAGTTACATCTTTCCCTTCAAGAAGCCTTTAGCTAAGGCTGTTCTTCTGGAATTGGCAAAGGGATATTTGGAAGCCCTTAGAGGTCTATGGTGAAACAGGAAATATCTTCCGTTCAAAACTGGAAAGAAGCTTTCTGAGAAACTGCTCTGTGTTCTGTTAATTCATCTCACAGAGTTACATCTTTTCCTTAAAGAAGCCTTTCGCTGAGGCTGTTCTTGTGGTATTGGCAAAAGGATATTTGGAAGCCCATAGAGGGCTATGGTGAAAAAGGAAATCTCTTCCGTTCAAAACTGGAAAGAAGCTTTCTGAGAAACTGCTCTGTGTTCTGTTAATTCATCTCACAGAGTTACATCTCTCCCTTCAAGAAGCCTTTCGCTAAGGCTGTTCTTGTGGAATTGGCAAAGGGTTATTTGGAAGCCCATAGAGGGCTATGGTGAAAAAGGAAATATCTTCCGTTCAAAACTGGAAAGAAGCTTTCTGAGAAACTGCTCTGTGTTCTGTTAATTCATCTCACAGAGTCACATCTTTCCCTTAAAGAAGCCTTTCGCAAAGGCTGTTCTTGTGGAATTGGCAAAGGGATATTTGGAAGCCCATAGAGGGCTTTGGTGAAAAAGGAAATATCTTCCGTTCAAAACTGGAAAGAAGCTTTCTGAGAAACTGCTCTGTGTTCTGTTAATTCATCTCACAGAGTTACATCTTTCCCTTCAAGAAGCCTTTCGCTAAGGCTGTTCTTGTGAAATTGGCAAAGGGATATTTGGAAGCCCGTAGAGGGCTATGGTGAAAAAGGAAATATCTGCCATTCAAAACTGGAAGGAAGCTTTCGGAGAAACTGCTCTGTGTTCTGTTAATTCTTCTCACAGAGTTACATCTTTCCCTTCAAGAAGCCTTTCGCTAAGGCTGTTCTTGTGGAATTGGAAAAGGGATATAAGGAAGCCCATAGATGGCTATGGTGAAAAAGGAAATATCTTCCGTTCAAAACTGGAAAGAAGCTTTCTGAGAAACTGCTCTGTGTTCTGTTAATTCATCTCACAGTGTTACATCTTTCCCTTCAAGAAGCCTTTCGCTAAGGCTGTTCTTTTGGAATTGGCAAAGGGATATTTGGAAGTCCATACAGGGCTATGGTGAAAAAGGAAATATCTTCCGTTCAAAACTGGAAAGAAGCTTTCTGAGAAACTGCTCTGTGTTCTCTTAATTCATCTCACAGAGTTACATCTTTCCCTTCAAGAAGCCTTCCGCTAAGGCTGTTCTTGTGGAATTGGCAAAGGGATATTTGGAAGCCCATAGAGGGCTATGGTGAAAAAGGAAATAACTTCCGTTCCAAAATGGAAAGAAGCTTTCTGAGAAACTGCTCTGTGTTCTGTTAATTCATCTCACAGAGTTACATCTTTCCCTTCAAGAAGCCTTTCGCTAAGGCTGTTCTTGTGGAATTGGCAAAGGGATATTTGGAAGCCCATGGAGGGCTATGGTGAAAAAGGAAATATCTTCCGTTCAAAACTGGAAAGGAGCTTTCTGAGAAACTGCTCTGTGTTCTGTTACTTCATCTCAAAGAGTTACATCTTTCCCTTCGAGAAGCCTTTCGCTAAGGCTGTTCATGTTCAATTGGTAAATGAATATTTGTAAGAACATAGAGGGCTATGGTGAAAAAGGAAATATCTCCCGTTCAAAACTGGAAAGAAGCTTTCTGAGAAACTGCTCTGTGTTCTGTTAATTCATCTCACAGAGTTACATCTTTCCCTTCAAGAAGCCTTTCGCTAAGGCTGTTCTTGTGGAATTGGCATAGGGATATTTGGAAGCCCATAGAAGGCTACGGTGAAAAAGGAAATATCTTCCGTTCCAAACTGGAAAGAAACTTTCTGAGAAACTGCTCTGTGTTCTGTTAATTCATCTCACAGAGTTACATCTTTCCTTTCAAGAAGCCTTTCGCTAAGGCTGTTCTTGTGAAATTGGCAAGGGATATTTGGAAGCCCATAGAGTGATATGGTGAAAAAGGAAATATCTTCCGTTCAAAACTGGAAAGAAGCTTTCTGAGAAACTGCTCTGTGTTCTGTTAATTCATCTCACAGAGATACATCTTTCAATTCAAGAAGCCATTCGCTAAGGCTGTTCTTGTGGAATTGGCAAAGGGATATTTGGAAGCCCATAGAGGGCTATGGTGAAAAAGGAATTATCTTCCGTTCAAAACTGGAAAGAAGTTTTCTGAGAAACTGCTCCGTGTTCTGTTAATTCATCTCACAGAATTACATTTTTCCCTTCAAGAAGCGTTTCGCTAAGGCTGTTCTTTTGGAATTGGCAAAGGGATATTTGGAAGTCCATGCAGGGGTATGGTGAAAAAGGAAATATCTTCCGTTCAAAACTGGAAAGAAGCTTTCTGAGAAACTGCTCTGTGTTCTCTTAATTCATCTCACAGAGGTACATCTTTCTCTTCAAGAAGCCTTGCGCTAAGGCTGTTCTTGTGGAATTGGCAAAAGGATATTTGGAAGCCCATAGAGGGCTATGGTGAAACAGGAACTATCTTCCGTTCAAAACGGGAAAGAAGCTTTCTGAGAAACTGCTCTATGTTCTCTTAATTCATCTCACGGAGTTACATCTTTCCCTTCAAGAAGCCTTTCGCTAAGGCTGTTCTTGTGGAATTCGCAAGGGGATATTTTGAAAACCATAGAGGGCTATGGTGAAAAAGGAAATATCTTCCGTTCAAAACTAGAAAGAAGCTTTCTGAGAAACTGCTCTGTGTTCTGTTAATTCATCTCACAGTGTAACATCTTTCCCTTCAAGAAGCCTTTCGCTAAGGTTGTTCTTGTGGAATTGGCAAAGGGATATTTGGAAGCCCATGGAGGGCTTTGGTGAAAAAGGAAATATCTTCCGTTCAAAACTGGAAAGAAGCTTTCTGAGAAACTGCTCTGTGTTCTGTTAATTCATCTCACAGAGTTACATCTTTCCCTTCAAGAAGCCTTTCGCTAAGGCTGTTCTTGTGAAATTGGCAAAGGGATATTTGGAAGCCCGTAGAGGGCTATGGTGAAAAAGGAAATATCTTCCATTCAAAACTGGAAGGAAGCTTTCTGAGAAACTGCTCTGTGTTCTGTTAAATTCTTCTCACAGAGTTACATCTTTCACTTCAAGAAGCCTTTCGCTAAGGCTTTTCTTGTGGAATTGGCAAAGGGATATTTGGAAGCCCATAGAGGGCTATGGTGAAAAAGGAAATATCTTCCGTTCAAAACTGGAAAGAAGCTTTCTGAGAAAGTGATCTGTGTTCTGTTAATTCATCTCACAGTGTAACATCTTTCCCTTCAAGAAGCCTTTCGCTAAGGTTGTTCTTGTGGAATTGGCAAAGGGATATTTGGAAGCCCATGGAGGGCTATGGTGAAAAAGGAATTTATCTTCCGTTCAAAACTGGAAAGAAGCTTTCTGAGAAACTGCTCTGTGTTCTGTTAATTCATCTCACAGAGTTACATCTTTCCCTTCAAGAAGCCTTTCGCTAAGGCTGTTCTTGTGGAATTGGCAAATGAATATTTGTAACAACATAGAGGGCTATGTTGAAAAAGGAAATATCTTCCGTTCAAAGCTGGAAAGCTTTCTGAGAATCTGCTCTGTGTTCTCTTAATTCATCTCACAGAGTTACATCTTTACCTTCAAGAAGCCTTCCGCTAAGGCTGTTCTTGTGGAATTGGCAAAGGGATATTTGGAAGCCCATAGAGGGCTATGGTGAAAAAGGAAATAACTTCCGTTCCAAAATGGAAAGAAACTTTCTGAGAAACTGCTCTGTGTTCTGTTAATTCATCTCACGGAGTTACATCTTTCCCTTCAAGAAGTCTTTCGCTAAGGCTGTTCTTGTGGAATTGGCAAAGGGATATTTGGAAGCCCATAGAAGGCTATGGTGAAAAAGGAAATATCTTCCGTTCCAAACTGGAAAGAAACTTTCTGAGAAACTGCTCTGTGTTCTGTTAATTCATCTCACAGAGTTACATCTTTCCCTTCAAGAAACCTTTCACTAAGGCTGTTCTTGTGGAATTGGCAAAGGGATATTTGGAAGCCCGTAGAGGGCTATGGTGAAAAAGGAAATATCTTCCATTAAAAACTGGAAGGAAGTTTTCTGAGAAACTGCTCTGTGTTCTGTTAATTCTTCTCACAGAGTTACATCTGTCACTTCAAGAAGCCTTTCACTAAGGCTTTTCTTGTGGAATTGGCAAAGGGATATTTGGAAGCCCATAGAGGGCTATGGTGGAAAAGTAAATATCTTCCGTTCAAAACTGGAAAGAAGCTTTCTGAGAAACTGCTCTGTGTTCTGTTAATTCATCTCACAGAGTTACAACTTTCCCTTCAAGAAGCCTTTCGCTAAGGCTGTTCTTGTGGAATTGGCAAAGGGATATTTGGAAGCCCATAGAGGGCTATGGTGAAAAAGGAAATATCTTCCGTTCAAAACTGGAAAGAAGCTTTCTGAGAAACTGCTCCGTGTTCTGTTAATTCATCTCACAGAGTTACATCTTTCCCTTCAAGAAACCTTTCGCTAAAGCTGTTCTTGTGTAATTGGCAAAGAGATATTTGGAAGCCCATAGAAGTCTACGGTGAAAAAGGAAATATCTTCCGTTCAAAACTGGAAAGAAGCTTTCTGAGAAACTGCTCTGTGTTCTGTTAATTCATCTCACACAGTTACATCTTTCCCTTCAAGAAGCCTTTCGCTAAGGCTGTTCTTGTGGAATTGGCAAAGGGATATTTGGAAGCCCATAAAGGGCTATGGTGAAAAAGAAAATATCTTCCCTTCAAAACTGGAAAGAAGCTTTCTGAGAAACTGCTCTGTGTTCTCTTAATTCATCTCAGAGAGTTACATCTTTCCCTTCAAGAAGCCTTTTGGTAAGACTTTTCTTGTGGACTTGGCAAAGGGATATTTGGAAGCCCATAGTGGGCTATGGTGAAAAAGGAAATATCTTCCGTTCAAAACTGGAAAGAAGCTTTCTGAGAAACTGCTCTGTGCTCTGTTAATTCATCTCACAGACTTACATCTTTCCCTTCAAAAGACTTTTGCTTAGGCTCTTCTTTTGGAATTGGTAAAGGGATATTTGGAAGCCCATAGAGGGCTATGGTGAAAAAGGAAATATCTTCTATTCAAACCTGGAAAGAAGCTTTCTGAGAAACTGCTCTGTGTTCTTTTAATTCATCTCACAGAGTTACATCTTTCTTTTCAAGAAGCCTTTCGCTAAGGCTGTTCTTGTGGAATTGGCAAAGGGATATTTGGAAGCCCATAGTGGGCTATGGTGAAACAGGAAATGTCTTCCGTTCAAAACTGGAAAGAAGCTTTCTGAGAAACTGCTCTGTGTTCTGTTAATTCAACTCACAGAGTTACATCTTTCCCTTCAAGAAACCTCTCGCTAAAGCTGTTGTTGTGGCATTGGCAAAGGGATATTTGGAAGCCCATAGAGGGCTATGGTGAAAAAGGAAATATCATCCGTTCCAAACCGGAAAGAAGCTTTCTGAGAAACTGCTCAGTGTTCTGTTAATTCATCTCACAGAGTTACTTCTTTCCCTTCAAGAAGCCTTTCGCTAAGGCTGTTCTTGTGGAATTGGCAAAGGGATATTTGGAAGCCCATAGAGGGCTATGGTGAAAAAGGAAATATCTTCCGTTCAAAACTGGAAAGAAGATTTCTGAGAAACTGCTCTGCGTTCTCTTAATTCTTCTCACAGAGCTACATCTTTCCCTTCAAGAAGCCTTTCGCTAAGGCTGTTCTTGTGAAATTGGCAAAGGGATATTTGGAAGCCCGTAGAGGGCTATGGTGAAAAAGGAAATATCTTCCATTCAAAACTGGAAGGAAGCTTTCTGAGAAACTGCTCTGTGTTCTGTTAAATTCTTCTCACAGAGTTACATCTTTCACTTCAAGAAGCCTTTCGCTAAGGCTTTTCTTGTGGAATTGGCAAAGGGATATTTGGAAGCCCATAGAGGGCTATGGTGAAAAAGGAAATATCTTCCGTTCAAAACTGGAAAGAAGCTTTCTGAGAAAGTGATCTGTGTTCTGTTAATTCATCTCACAGTGTAACATCTTTCCCTTCAAGAAGCCTTTCGCTAAGGTTGTTCTTGTGGAATTGGCAAAGGGATATTTGGAAGCCCATGGAGGGCTATGGTGAAAAAGGAATTTATCTTCCGTTCAAAACTGGAAAGAAGCTTTCTGAGAAACTGCTCTGTGTTCTGTTAATTCATCTCACAGAGTTACATCTTTCCCTTCAAGAAGCCTTTCGCTAAGGCTGTTCTTGTGGAATTGGCAAATGAATATTTGTAACAACATAGAGGGCTATGTTGAAAAAGGAAATATCTTCCGTTCAAAGCTGGAAAGCTTTCTGAGAATCTGCTCTGTGTTCTCTTAATTCATCTCACAGAGTTACATCTTTACCTTCAAGAAGCCTTCCGCTAAGGCTGTTCTTGTGGAATTGGCAAAGGGATATTTGGAAGCCCATAGAGGGCTATGGTGAAAAAGGAAATAACTTCCGTTCCAAAATGGAAAGAAACTTTCTGAGAAACTGCTCTGTGTTCTGTTAATTCATCTCACGGAGTTACATCTTTCCCTTCAAGAAGTCTTTCGCTAAGGCTGTTCTTGTGGAATTGGCAAAGGGATATTTGGAAGCCCATAGAAGGCTATGGTGAAAAAGGAAATATCTTCCGTTCCAAACTGGAAAGAAACTTTCTGAGAAACTGCTCTGTGTTCTGTTAATTCATCTCACAGAGTTACATCTTTCCCTTCAAGAAACCTTTCACTAAGGCTGTTCTTGTGGAATTGGCAAAGGGATATTTGGAAGCCCGTAGAGGGCTATGGTGAAAAAGGAAATATCTTCCATTAAAAACTGGAAGGAAGTTTTCTGAGAAACTGCTCTGTGTTCTGTTAATTCTTCTCACAGAGTTACATCTGTCACTTCAAGAAGCCTTTCACTAAGGCTGTTCTTGTGGAATTGGCAAAGGGATATTTGGAAGCCCATAGAGGGCTATGGTGAAACAGGAAATATCTTCCGTTCAAAACTGGAAAGAAACTTTCTGAGAAACTGCTCTGTGTTCTGTTAATTCATCTCACAGAGTTACATCTTTCCCTTCAAGAAGCCTTTCTCTAAGGCTGTTCTTGTGGAATTGGCAAAGGGATATTTGGAAGCCCATAGAGGGCTATGGTGAAAAAGGAAATATCTTCCGTTCAAAACTGGAAAGAAGCTTTCTGAGAAACTGCTCTGTGTTCTGTTAATTCATCTCAAAGAGTTACATCTTTCCCTTCAAGAAGCCTTTCGCTAAGGCTGTTCTTGTGGAATTGGCAAGGGGATATTTGGAAGCCCATAGAGGGCTATGGTGAAAAAGGAAATATCTTCCGTTCAAAACGGGATAGAAGCTTTCTGAGAAACTGCTCTGTGTTCTCTTAATTTATCTCAAAGAGTTACATCTTTCCCTTCAAGAAGCCTTTCGCTAACGCTGTTCTTGTGGAATTGGCAAAGGGATATTTGGAAGCCCATAGAGGGCTATGGTGAAAAAGGAAATATCTTCCGTTCAAAACTGGAAACAAGCTTTCTGAGAAACTGCTCTGTGTTCTCTTAATTCATCTCACAGAGTTACATGTTTCCCTTCAAGAAACCTTTCGCTAAGGCTGTTCTTGTGGAATTGGCAAAGGGATATTTGGAAGCCCATAGAGGGCTATGGTGAAACAGGAAATACTTCCGTTCGAAACTGGAAAGCAGCTTTCTGAGAAACTGCTCTGTGTTCTGTTAATTCATCTCACAGAGTTACATCTTTCCCTTCAAGAAGCCTTTCGCTAAGGCTGTTCTTGTGGAGTTGGCAAGGGGATATTTGGAAGCCCATAGAGGGTTATGCTGAAAAAGGAAATATCTTCCGTTCAAAACTGGAAAGAAGCATTCTGAGAAACTGCTCTGCGTTCTGTTAATTCATCTCACAGAGTTACATCTTTCCCTTCAAGAAGACTTTCGCTAAGGCTGTTCTTGTGGAATTGGCAAAGGGATATTTGGAAGCCCATAGAGGGGTATTGTGAAAAAGGAAATATCTTCCTTTCAAAACTGGAAAGAAGCTTTCTGAGAAACTGCTCTGTGTTCTGTTAATTCTTCTCACAGAGTTACATCTTTCCCTTCAACATGCCTTTCGCTAAGGCTGTTCTTGTGGAATTGGCAAAGGGATATTTGGAAGCCCGTAGATTGCTATGGTGAAAAAGAAAATATCTTCCGTTCGAAACTGGAAAGAAGCTTTCTGAGAAACTGCTCTGTGTTCTGTTAATTCATCTCACAGAGTTACATCTTTCCCTTTAAGAAGCCTTTGGCTAAGGCAGTTCTTGAGGAATTGGCAAAGGGTTATTTGGAAGCCCATACAGGGCTATGGTGAAAAAGGAAATATCTTCCGTTAAAAACTGGAAAGAAGCTTTCTGAGAAACTGCTCTGTGTTCTCTTAATTCATCTCACAGAGTTACATCTTTCCCTTCAAGAAGCCTTTCGCTAAGGCTGTTCTTGTGGAATTGGCAAAGGGATATTTGGAAGCCCATAGAGGGCTATGGTGAAAAAGGAAATATCTTCCGTTCAAAACTGGAAAGAAGCTTTCTGAGAAACTGTTCTGTGTTCTCTTAATTCATCTCACAGAGTTACATCTTTCCCTTCAAGAAGCCTTTCGCTAAGGCTGTTCTTGTGGAATTGGCAAAGGGATATTTTGAAGCCCATAGAGGGCTATTGTGAAAAAGGTATTATCTTCCGTTCAAAACTGGAAAGAAGCTTTCTGAGAAACTGCTCTGTGTTCTGTTAATTCATCTCACAGAGTTACATCTTTCCCTTCAAGAAGCCTTTCTCTAAGGCTCTTCTTGTGGAATTGGCAAAGGGATATTTGAAAGCCCATAGAGGGCTATGGTGAAAAAGGAAATATCTTCCGTTCAAAACTGGAAAGAAGCTTTTTGAGACACTGCTCTGTGTTCTGTTAATTCATCTCACAGAGTTACATCTTTCCCTTCAAGAAGCCTTTCGCTAAGGCTGTTCTTGTGGAATTGGCAAAGGGATATTTGGAAGCCTTTAGAGGGCTATGGTGAAAAAGATAATATCTTCCGTTCAAAACTGGAAAGAAGCTCTCTGAGAAACTGCTCTGTGTTCTGTTAATTCATCTCACAGAGTTACATCTTTCACTTCAAGAAGCCTTTCGCTAAGGCTGTTCTTGTGGAATTGGCAAAGGGATATTTGGAAGCCCATAGAGGGCAATGGTGAAAAAGTAAATATCTTCCGTTCAAAACTGGAAAGAAGCTTTCTGAGAAACTGCTCTGTGTTCTGTTAATTCATCTTACAGGGTTACATCTTTCCCTTCAAGAAACCTTGCGTTAAAGCTGTTCTTGTGTAATTGGCAAAGAGATATTTGGAAGCCCATAGAAGGCTACGGTGAAAAAGGAAATATCTTCCGTTCAAAACTGGAAAGAAGCTTTCCGAGAAACTACTCTGTGTTCTGTTAATTCATCTCACAGAGTTACATCTTTCCCTTCAAGAAGCCTTCCGCTAAGGCTGTTTTTGTGGAATTGGCAAAGGGATATTTGGAAGCCCATAGAGGGCTATGGTGAAACAGGAAATATCTTCCGTTCAAAACGGGAAAGAAGCTTTCTGAGAAACTGCTCTATGTTCTCTTAATTCATCTCACGGAGTTACATCTTTCCCTTCAAGAAGCCTTTCGCTAAGGCTGTTCTTGTGGAATTCGCAAGGGGATATTTTGAAAACCATAGAGGGCTATGGTGAAAAAGGAAATATCTGCCGTTCAAAACTGGAAAGAAGCTCTCTGAGAAACTGCTCTATGTTCTCTTAATTCATCTCACGGAGTTACATCTTTCCCTTCATGAAGCCTGTCGCTAAGGCTGTTCTTGTGGAATTGGCAAAAGAATATTTGGAAGCCCATAGAGGGCTATGGTGAAAAAGAAAATATCTTCCGATCAAACCTGGAAAGAAGCTTTCTGAGAATCTGCTCTGTGTTCTGTTAATTCTTCTCACAGAGTTACATCTTTCCCTTCAAGAAGCCTTTCGCTAAGGCTGTTCTTGTGGAATTGGCAAAGGGATATTTGGAAGTCCATAGAGGGCTACGCTGAAAAAGGAAATATCTTCCGTTCGAAACTGGAAAGAGGCTTTCTGAGAAACTGCTCTGTGTTCTGTTACTTCATCTCTCAGAGTTACATCTTTCCCTTCAAGAAGCCTTTCGCTAAGGCTGTTCTTGTGGAATTGGAAAAGGGATATTTGGAAGCTCATAGAGGGCTATGGTGAAACACGAAATATCTTCCGTTCAAAACTGGAAAGAAGCTTTCTGAGAAACTGCTCTGTGTTCTGTTAATTCATCTCACAGAGTTACATCTTTCCCTTCAGGAAGCCTTTCGCTAAGGCTGTTCTTGTGGAATTGGCAAAAGCATATTGGAAGCCCATAGAGGGCTATGTTGAAAAAGAAATATCTTCCGTTCAAAACTGAAAAGAAGCTTTCTGAGAAACTGCTCTCTGTTCTATTAATTCGTCTCACAGAGTTACATCTTTCCCTTCAAGAAGCCTTTCGCTAAGGCTGTTCTTGTGGAATTGGCAAAGGGATATTTGGAAGCCCATAGAGGGCTATGTTGAAAAAGGAAATATCTTCCGTTCAAAACTGGAAAGAAGCTTTCTGAGAAACTGCTCTGTGTTCTGTTAATACATCTCACAGAGTTACATCTTTCCTTTCAAGAAGCCTTTCGCTAAGGCTGTTCTTGTGGAATTGGCAAAGGGATATTTGGAAGCCCATACAGGGCTACCGTGAAAAAGGAAATATCTTCCGTTCGAAACTGGAAAGAAGCTTTCTGAGAAACTGCTCTGTGTTCTGTTAATTCTTCTCACAGAGTTACATCTTTCCCTTCAAGAAGCCTTTAGCTAAGGCTGTTCTTCTGGAATTGGCAAAGGGATATTTGGAAGCCCTTAGAGGTCTATGGTGAAACAGGAAATATCTTCCGTTCAAAACTGGAAAGAAGCTTTCTGAGAAACTGCTCTGTGTTCTGTTAATTCATCTCACAGAGTTACATCTTTTCCTTAAAGAAGCCTTTCGCTGAGGCTGTTCTTGTGGTATTGGCAAAGGGATATTTGGAAGCCCATAGAGGGCTATGGTGAAAAAGGAAATCTCTTCCGTTCAAAACTGGAAAGAAGCTTTCTGAGAAACTGCTCTGTGTTCTGTTAATTCATCTCACAGAGTTACATCTTTCCCTTCAAGAAGCCTTTCGCTAAGGCTGTTCTTGTGGAATTGGCAAAGGGTTATTTGGAAGCCCATAGAGGGCTATGGTGAAAAAGGAAATATCTTCCGTTCAAAACCGGAAAGAAGCTTTCTGAGAAACTGCTCTGTGTTCTGTTAATTCATCTCACAGAGTCACATCTTTCCCTTCAAGAAGCCTTTCGCTAAGGCTGTTCTTGTGGAATTGGCAAAGGGATATTTTGAAAACCCTAGAGGGCTATGGTGAAAAAGGAAATATCTTCCGTTCAAAACTGGAAAGAAACTTTCTGAGAAACTGCTCTATGTTCTCTTAATTCATCTCACGGAGTTACATATTTCCCCTCAAGAAGCCTGTCGCTAAGGCTGTTCTTGTGGAATTGGCAAAGGGATATTTGGAAGCCCAAAGAGGGCTATGGTGAAAAGGGAAGTATCTTCCGTTCAAAACTGGAAAGAAGCTTTCTGAGAAACTGCTCTGTGTTCTGTTAATTCATCTCACAGAGTTACATCTTTCCCTTAAAGAAGCCTTTCGATAAGGCTGTTTTTGTGGAATTGGCAAAGGGATATTTGGAAGCCCATAGAGGGCTATGGTGAAAAAGGAAATATCTTCCGTTCAAAACTGGAAAGAAGCTTTCTGAGAAACTGCTCCGTGTTCTGTTAATTCATCTCACAGAGTTACATCTTTCCCTTCAAGAAGCCTTTCGCTAAGCCTGTTCTTTTGGAATTGGCAAAGGGATATTTGGAAGCCCATAGAGGGCTATGGTGAAAAAGGAAATATCTTCCGTTCAAAACTGGAAAGAAGCTTTCTGAGAAACTGCTCTGTGTTCTCTTAATTCATCTCACAGAGTTACATCTTTCCCTTCAAGAAGCCTTCCGCTAAGGCTGTTCTTGTGGAATTGGCAAAGGGATATTTGGAAGACCATAGAGGGCTATGGTGAAACAGGATATATCTTCCGTTCAAAACGGGAAAGAAGCTTTCTGAGAAACTGCTCTATGTTCTCTTAATTCATCTCACGGAGTTACATCTTTCCCTTCAAGAAGCCTTTCGTTAAGGCTGTTCTTGTGGAATTCGCAAGCGGATATTTTGAAGGCCATAGAGGGCTATGGTGAAAAACGAAATATCTTCCGTTCAAAACTGGAAAGAAGCTTTCTGAGAAACTGCTCTGTGTTCTGTTAATTCATCTCACAGAGTTACATCTTTCCCTTCAAGAAGCCTTTCGCTAAGGCTGTTCTTGTGGAATTGGCAAAGGGATATTTGGAAGCCCATGGAGGGCTATGGTGAAAAAGGAAATAACTTCCGTTCAAAACTGGAAAGAAGCTTTCTGAGAAACTGCTCTGTGTTCTGTTAATTCATCTCACAGAGTCACATCTTTCCCTTAAAGAAGCCTTTCGCTAAGGCTGTTCTTCTGGAATTGGCAAAGGGATATTTGGAAGCCCATAGAGGGCTATGGTGAAAAAGGAAATATCTTCCGTTCAAAACTGGAAAGAAGCTTTCTGAGAAACTGCTCTGTGTTCTCTTAATTCATCTGACAGAGTTACATCTTTCCCTTCAAGAAGCCTTTCGCTAAGGCTGTTCTTGTGGAATTGGCAAAGGGATATTTGGAAGCCCGTAGATGGCTATGGTGAAAAAGGAAATATCTTCCGTTCAAAAGTGGAAAGAAGCTTTCTGAGAAACTGCTCTGTGTTCTGTTAATTCATCTCACAGAGTTACATCTTTCCCTTCAAGAAGCCTTTCGCTAAGGCTGTTCTTGTGGAATTGGAAAAGGGATATTTGGAAGGCCATGGAGGGCTATGGTGAAAAAGGAATTTATCTTCCGTTCAAAACTGGAAAGAAACTTTCTGAGAAGCTGCCCTGTGTTCTGTTAATTCATCTCACAGAGTTACATCTTTCCCTTCAAGAAGCCTTTCACTAAGGCTGTTCTTGTGGAATTGGCAAAGGGATATTTGGAAGCCCATAGAGGGCTATGGTGAAACAGGAAATATCTTCCGTTCGAAACTGGAAAGAAGGTTTCTGAGAAACTTCTCTGTGTTCTGTTAATTCATCTCACAGAGTTACATCTTTCCCTTCAAGAAGCCTGTCGCTAAGGCTGTTCTTGTGGATTTGGCAAAGGGATATTTGGAAGCCCATAGAGGGCTATGGTGAAAAAGGAAATATCTTCCGTTCAAAATTGGAAAGAAGCTTTCTGAGAAACTGCTCTGTGTTCTGTTAATTCATCCCACAGAGTTACATCTTTCCCTTCAAGAAGCCTTTCGCTAAGGCTGTTCTTGTGGAATTGGCAAAGGGATATTTGGAAGCCCATAGAGTTCTATGGTGAAAAAGGAAATATCTTCCATTCAAAACTGGAAAGAAGCTTTCTGAGAAACTGCTCCGTGTTCTGTTAATTCATCTCACAGAGTTACATCTTTCCCTTCAAGAAGCTTTTCGCTAAGGCTGTTCTTGTGGAATTGGCAAAGGGATATTTGGAAGCCCATAGAGGGCTATGGTGAAAAAGGAAATATCTTCCGTTCAAAACTGGAAAGAAGCTTTCTGAGAAACTGCTCCGTGTTCTGTGAATTCATCTCACAGAATTACATCTTTCCCTTCAAGAAGCCTTTCGCTAAGGCTGTTCTTTTGGAAATGGCAAAGGGATATTTGGAAGTCCATGCAGGGCTATCATGAAAAAGGAAATATCTTCCGTTGAAAACTGGAATGAAGCTTTCTGAGAAACTGCTCTGTGTTCTGTTAATTCATCTCACAGAGTTACATCTTTCCCTTCAAGAAGCCTTTCGCTAAGGCTGTTCTTGTGGAATTGGCAAAGGGATATTTGGAAGCCCATACAGGGCTACCGTGAAAAAGGAAATATCTTCCGTTCGAAACTGGAAAGAAGCTTTCTGAGAAACTGCTCTGTGTTCTGTTAATTCATCTCACAGAGTTACATCTTTCCCTTCTAGAAGCCTTTAGCTAAGGCTGTTCTTCTGGAATTGGCAAAGGGATATTTGGAAGCCCTTAGAGGTCTATGGTGAAACAGGAAATATCTTCCGTTCAAAACTGGAAAGAAGCTTTCTGAGAAACTGCTCTGTGTTCTGTTAATTCATCTCACAGAGTTACATCTTTTCCTTAAAGAAGCCTTTCGCTGAGGCTGTTCTTGTGCTATTGGCAAAAGGATATTTGGAAGCCCATAGAGGGCTATGGTGAAAAAGGAAATCTCTTCCGTTCAAAACTGGAAAGAAGCTTTCTGAGAAACTGCTCTGTGTTCTGTTAATTCATCTCACAGAGTTACATCTCTCCCTTCAAGAAGCCTTTCGCTAAGGCTGTTCTTGTGGAATTGGCAAAGGGTTATTTGGAAGCCCATAGAGGGCTATGGTGAAAAAGGAAATATCTTCCGTTCAAAACTGGAAAGAAGCTTTCTGAGAAACTGCTCTGTGTTCTGTTAATTCATCTCACAGAGTCACATCTTTCCCTTAAAGAAGACTTTCGCAAAGGCTGTTCTTGTGGAATTGGCAAAGGGATATTTGGAAGCCCATAGAGGGCTTTGGTGAAAAAGGAAATATCTTCCGTTCAAAACTGGAAAGAAGCTTTCTGAGAAACTGCTCTGTGTTCTGTTAATTCATCTCACAGAGTTACATCTTTCCTTTCAAGAAGCCTTTCGCTAAGGCTGTTCTTGTGAAATTGGCAAAGGGATATTTGGAAGCCCGTAGAGGGCTATGGTGAAAAAGGAAATATCTTCCGTTAAAAACTGGAAAGAAGCTTTCTGAGAAACTGCTCTGTGTTCTCTTAATTCATCTCACAGAGTTACATCTTTCCCTTCAAGAAGCCTTTCGCTAAGGCTGTTCTTGTGGAATTGGCAAAGGGATATTTGGAAGCCCATAGAGGGCTATGGTGAAAAAGGAAATATCTTCCGTTCAAAACTGGAAAGAAGCTTTCTGAGAAACTGCTCTGTGTTCTGTTAATTCATCTCACAGAGTTACATCTTTCCCTTCAAGAAGCCTTTCGCTAAGGCTGTTCTTGTGGAATTGGCAAAGGGATATTTGGAAGCCCATGGAGGGCTATGGTGAAAAAGGAAATATCTTCCGTTCAAAACTGGAAAGGAGCTTTCTGAGAAACTGCTCTGTGTTCTGTTACTTCATCTCAAAGAGTTACATCTTTCCCTTCGAGAAGCCTTTCGCTAAGGCTGTTCATGTTCAATTGGTAAATGAATATTTGTAAGAACATAGAGGGCTATGGTGAAAAAGGAAATATCTCCCGTTCAAAACTGGAAAGAAGCTTTCTGAGAAACTGCTCTGTGTTCTGTTAATTCATCTCACAGAGTTACATCTTTCCCTTCAAGAAGCCTTTCGCTAAGGCTGTTCTTGTGGAATTGGCATAGGGATATTTGGAAGCCCATAGAAGGCTACGGTGAAAAAGGAAATATCTTCCGTTCCAAACTGGAAAGAAACTTTCTGAGAAACTGCTCTGTGTTCTGTTAATTCATCTCACAGAGTTACATCTTTCCTTTCAAGAAGCCTTTCGCTAAGGCTGTTCTTGTGAAATTGGCAAGGGATATTTGGAAGCCCATAGAGTGATATGGTGAAAAAGGAAATATCTTCCGTTCAAAACTGGAAAGAAGCTTTCTGAGAAACTGCTCTGTGTTCTGTTAATTCATCTCACAGAGATACATCTTTCAATTCAAGAAGCCATTCGCTAAGGCTGTTCTTGTGGAATTGGCAAAGGGATATTTGGAAGCCCATAGAGGGCTATGGTGAAAAAGGAATTATCTTCCGTTCAAAACTGGAAAGAAGTTTTCTGAGAAACTGCTCCGTGTTCTGTTAATTCATCTCACAGAATTACATTTTTCCCTTCAAGAAGCGTTTCGCTAAGGCTGTTCTTTTGGAATTGGCAAAGGGATATTTGGAAGTCCATGCAGGGGTATGGTGAAAAAGGAAATATCTTCCGTTCAAAACTGGAAAGAAGCTTTCTGAGAAACTGCTCTGTGTTCTCTTAATTCATCTCACAGAGGTACATCTTTCTCTTCAAGAAGCCTTGCGCTAAGGCTGTTCTTGTGGAATTGGCAAAAGGATATTTGGAAGCCCATAGAGGGCTATGGTGAAACAGGAACTATCTTCCGTTCAAAACGGGAAAGAAGCTTTCTGAGAAACTGCTCTATGTTCTCTTAATTCATCTCACGGAGTTACATCTTTCCCTTCAAGAAGCCTTTCGCTAAGGCTGTTCTTGTGGAATTCGCAAGGGGATATTTTGAAAACCATAGAGGGCTATGGTGAAAAAGGAAATATCTTCCGTTCAAAACTAGAAAGAAGCTTTCTGAGAAACTGCTCTGTGTTCTGTTAATTCATCTCACAGTGTAACATCTTTCCCTTCAAGAAGCCTTTCGCTAAGGTTGTTCTTGTGGAATTGGCAAAGGGATATTTGGAAGCCCATGGAGGGCTTTGGTGAAAAAGGAAATATCTTCCGTTCAAAACTGGAAAGAAGCTTTCTGAGAAACTGCTCTGTGTTCTGTTAATTCATCTCACAGAGTTACATCTTTCCCTTCAAGAAGCCTTTCGCTAAGGCTGTTCTTGTGAAATTGGCAAAGGGATATTTGGAAGCCCGTAGAGGGCTATGGTGAAAAAGGAAATATCTTCCATTCAAAACTGGAAGGAAGCTTTCTGAGAAACTGCTCTGTGTTCTGTTAATTCTTCTCACAGAGTTACATCTTTCACTTCAAGAAGCCTTTCGCTAAGGCTTTTCTTGTGGAATTGGCAAAGGGATATTTGGAAGCCCATAGAGGGCTATGGTGAAAAAGGAAATATCTTCCGTTCAAAACTGGAAAGAAGCTTTCTGAGAAAGTGATCTGTGTTCTGTTAATTCATCTCACAGTGTAACATCTTTCCCTTCAAGAAGCCTTTCGCTAAGGTTGTTCTTGTGGAATTTTCAAAGGGATATTTGGAAGCCCATGGAGGGCTATGGTGAAAAAGGAATTTATCTTCCGTTCAAAACTGGAAAGAAGCTTTCTGAGAAACTGCTCTGTGTTCTGTTAATTCATCTCACAGAGTTACATCTTTCCCTTCAAGAAGCCTTTCGCTAAGGCTGTTCTTGTGGAATTGGCAAATGAATATTTGTAACAACATAGAGGGCTATGTTGAAAAAGGAAATATCTTCCGTTCAAAGCTGGAAAGAAGCTTTCTGAGAATCTGCTCTGTGTTCTCTTAATTCATCTCACAGAGTTACATCTTTACCTTCAAGAAGCCTTCCGCTAAGGCTGTTCTTGTGGAATTGGCAAAGGGATATTTGGAAGCCCATAGAGGGCTATGGTGAAAAAGGAAATAACTTCCGTTCCAAAATGGAAAGAAACTTTCTGAGAAACTGCTCTGTGTTCTGTTAATTCATCTCACGGAGTTACATCTTTCCCTTCAAGAAGTCTTTCGCTAAGGCTGTTCTTGTGGAATTGGCAAAGGGATATTTGGAAGCCCATAGAAGGCTATGGTGAAAAAGGAAATATCTTCCGTTCCAAACTGGAAAGAAACTTTCTGAGAAACTGCTCTGTGTTCTGTTAATTCATCTCACAGAGTTACATCTTTCCCTTCAAGAAACCTTTCACTAAGGCTGTTCTTGTGGAATTGGCAAAGGGATATTTGGAAGCCCGTAGAGGGCTATGGTGAAAAAGGAAATATCTTCCATTAAAAATTGGAAGGAAGTTTTCTGAGAAACTGCTCTGTGTTCTGTTAATTCTTCTCACAGAGTTACATCTGTCACTTCAAGAAGCCTTTCACTAAGGCTTTTCTTGTGGAATTGGCAAAGGGATATTTGGAAGCCCATAGAGGGCTATGGTGGAAAAGTAAATATCTTCCGTTCAAAACTGGAAAGAAGCTTTCTGAGAAACTGCTCTGTGTTCTGTTAATTCATCTCACAGAGTTACAACTTTCCCTTCAAGAAGCCTATCGCTAAGGCTGTTCTTGTGGAATTGGCAAAGGGATATTTGGAAGCCCATAGAGGGCTATGGTGAAAAAGGAAATATCTTCCGTTCAAAACTGGAAAGAAGCTTTCTGAGAAACTGCTCCGTGTTCTGTTAATTCATCTCACAGAGTTACATCTTTCCCTTCAAGAAACCTTTCGCTAAAGCTGTTCTTGTGTAATTGGCAAAGAGATATTTGGAAGCCCATAGAAGTCTACGGTGAAAAAGGAAATATCTTCCGTTCAAAACTGGAAAGAAGCTTTCTGAGAAACTGCTCTGTGTTCTGTTAATTCATCTCACACAGTTACATCTTTCCCTTCAAGAAGCCTTTCGCTAAGGCTGTTCTTGTGGAATTGGCAAAGGGATATTTGGAAGCCCATAGAGGGCTATGGTGAAAAAGGAAATATCTTCCGTTCAAAACTGGAAAGAAGCTTTCTGAGAAACTGCTCCGTGTTCTGTGAATTCATCTCACAGAATTACATCTTTCCCTTCAAGAAGCCTTTCGCTAAGGCTGTTCTTTTGGAAATGGCAAAGGGATATTTGGAAGTCCATGCAGGGCTATCATGAAAAAGGAAATATCTTCCGTTGAAAACTGGAATGAAGCTTTCTGAGAAACTGCTCTGTGTTCTGTTAATTCATCTCACAGAGTTACATCTTTCCCTTCAAGAAGCCTTTCGCTAAGGCTGTTCTTGTGGAATTGGCAAAGGGATATTTGGAAGCCCATACAGGGCTACCGTGAAAAAGGAAATATCTTCCGTTCGAAACTGGAAAGAAGCTTTCTGAGAAACTGCTCTGTGTTCTGTTAATTCATCTCACAGAGTTACATCTTTCCCTTCTAGAAGCCTTTAGCTAAGGCTGTTCTTCTGGAATTGGCAAAGGGATATTTGGAAGCCCTTAGAGGTCTATGGTGAAACAGGAAATATCTTCCGTTCAAAACTGGAAAGAAGCTTTCTGAGAAACTGCTCTGTGTTCTGTTAATTCATCTCACAGAGTTACATCTTTTCCTTAAAGAAGCCTTTCGCTGAGGCTGTTCTTGTGGTATTGGCAAAAGGATATTTGGAAGCCCATAGAGGGCTATGGTGAAAAAGGAAATCTCTTCCGTTCAAAACTGGAAAGAAGCTTTCTGAGAAACTGCTCTGTGTTCTGTTAATTCATCTCACAGTGTTACATCTCTCCCTTCAAGAAGCCTTTCGCTAAGGCTGTTCTTGTGGAATTGGCAAAGGGTTATTTGGAAGCCCATAGAGGGCTATGGTGAAAAAGGAAATATCTTCCGTTCAAAACTGGAAAGAAGCTTTCTGAGAAACTGCTCTGTGTTCTGTTAATTCATCTCACAGAGTCACATCTTTCCCTTAAAGAAGACTTTCGCAAAGGCTGTTCTTGTGGAATTGGCAAAGGGATATTTGGAAGCCCATAGAGGGCTTTGGTGAAAAAGGAAATATCTTCCGTTCAAAACTGGAAAGAAGCTTTCTGAGAAACTGCTCTGTGTTCTGTTAATTCATCTCACAGAGTTACATCTTTCCTTTCAAGAAGCCTTTCGCTAAGGCTGTTCTTGTGAAATTGGCAAAGGGATATTTGGAAGCCCGTAGAGGGCTATGGTGAAAAAGGAAATATCTTCCGTTAAAAACTGGAAAGAAGCTTTCTGAGAAACTGCTCTGTGTTCTCTTAATTCATCTCACAGAGTTACATCTTTCCCTTCAAGAAGCCTTTCGCTAAGGCTGTTCTTGTGGAATTGGCAAAGGGATATTTGGAAGCCCATAGAGGGCTATGGTGAAAAAGGAAATATCTTCCGTTCAAAACTGGAAAGAAGCTTTCTGAGAAACTGCTCTGTGTTCTGTTAATTCATCTCACAGAGTTACATCTTTCCCTTCAAGAAGCCTTTCGCTAAGGCTGTTCTTGTGGAATTGGCAAAGGGATATTTGGAAGCCCATGGAGGGCTATGGTGAAAAAGGAAATATCTTCCGTTCAAAACTGGAAAGGAGCTTTCTGAGAAACTGCTCTGTGTTCTGTTACTTCATCTCAAAGAGTTACATCTTTCCCTTCGAGAAGCCTTTCGCTAAGGCTGTTCATGTTCAATTGGTAAATGAATATTTGTAAGAACATAGAGGGCTATGGTGAAAAAGGAAATATCTCCCGTTCAAAACTGGAAAGAAGCTTTCTGAGAAACTGCTCTGTGTTCTGTTAATTCATCTCACAGAGTTACATCTTTCCCTTCAAGAAGCCTTTCGCTAAGGCTGTTCTTGTGGAATTGGCATAGGGATATTTGGAAGCCCATAGAAGGCTACGGTGAAAAAGGAAATATCTTCCGTTCCAAACTGGAAAGAAACTTTCTGAGAAACTGCTCTGTGTTCTGTTAATTCATCTCACAGAGTTACATCTTTCCTTTCAAGAAGCCTTTCGCTAAGGCTGTTCTTGTGAAATTGGCAAGGGATATTTGGAAGCCCATAGAGTGATATGGTGAAAAAGGAAATATCTTCCGTTCAAAACTGGAAAGAAGCTTTCTGAGAAACTGCTCTGTGTTCTGTTAATTCATCTCACAGAGATACATCTTTCAATTCAAGAAGCCATTCGCTAAGGCTGTTCTTGTGGAATTGGCAAAGGGATATTTGGAAGCCCATAGAGGGCTATGGTGAAAAAGGAATTATCTTCCGTTCAAAACTGGAAAGAAGTTTTCTGAGAAACTGCTCCGTGTTCTGTTAATTCATCTCACAGAATTACATTTTTCCCTTCAAGAAGCGTTTCGCTAAGGCTGTTCTTTTGGAATTGGCAAAGGGATATTTGGAAGTCCATGCAGGGGTATGGTGAAAAAGGAAATATCTTCCGTTCAAAACTGGAAAGAAGCTTTCTGAGAAACTGCTCTGTGTTCTCTTAATTCATCTCACAGAGGTACATCTTTCTCTTCAAGAAGCCTTGCGCTAAGGCTGTTCTTGTGGAATTGGCAAAAGGATATTTGGAAGCCCATAGAGGGCTATGGTGAAACAGGAACTATCTTCCGTTCAAAACGGGAAAGAAGCTTTCTGAGAAACTGCTCTATGTTCTCTTAATTCATCTCACGGAGTTACATCTTTCCCTTCAAGAAGCCTTTCGCTAAGGCTGTTCTTGTGGAATTCGCAAGGGGATATTTTGAAAACCATAGAGGGCTATGGTGAAAAAGGAAATATCTTCCGTTCAAAACTAGAAAGAAGCTTTCTGAGAAACTGCTCTGTGTTCTGTTAATTCATCTCACAGTGTAACATCTTTCCCTTCAAGAAGCCTTTCGCTAAGGTTGTTCTTGTGGAATTGGCAAAGGGATATTTGGAAGCCCATGGAGGGCTTTGGTGAAAAAGGAAATATCTTCCGTTCAAAACTGGAAAGAAGCTTTCTGAGAAACTGCTCTGTGTTCTGTTAATTCATCTCACAGAGTTACATCTTTCCCTTCAAGAAGCCTTTCGCTAAGGCTGTTCTTGTGAAATTGGCAAAGGGATATTTGGAAGCCCGTAGAGGGCTATGGTGAAAAAGGAAATATCTTCCATTCAAAACTGGAAGGAAGCTTTCTGAGAAACTGCTCTGTGTTCTGTTAATTCTTCTCACAGAGTTACATCTTTCACTTCAAGAAGCCTTTCGCTAAGGCTTTTCTTGTGGAATTGGCAAAGGGATATTTGGAAGCCCATAGAGGGCTATGGTGAAAAAGGAAATATCTTCCGTTCAAAACTGGAAAGAAGCTTTCTGAGAAAGTGATCTGTGTTCTGTTAATTCATCTCACAGTGTAACATCTTTCCCTTCAAGAAGCCTTTCGCTAAGGTTGTTCTTGTGGAATTTTCAAAGGGATATTTGGAAGCCCATGGAGGGCTATGGTGAAAAAGGAATTTATCTTCCGTTCAAAACTGGAAAGAAGCTTTCTGAGAAACTGCTCTGTGTTCTGTTAATTCATCTCACAGAGTTACATCTTTCCCTTCAAGAAGCCTTTCGCTAAGGCTGTTCTTGTGGAATTGGCAAATGAATATTTGTAACAACATAGAGGGCTATGTTGAAAAAGGAAATATCTTCCGTTCAAAGCTGGAAAGAAGCTTTCTGAGAATCTGCTCTGTGTTCTCTTAATTCATCTCACAGAGTTACATCTTTACCTTCAAGAAGCCTTCCGCTAAGGCTGTTCTTGTGGAATTGGCAAAGGGATATTTGGAAGCCCATAGAGGGCTATGGTGAAAAAGGAAATAACTTCCGTTCCAAAATGGAAAGAAACTTTCTGAGAAACTGCTCTGTGTTCTGTTAATTCATCTCACGGAGTTACATCTTTCCCTTCAAGAAGTCTTTCGCTAAGGCTGTTCTTGTGGAATTGGCAAAGGGATATTTGGAAGCCCATAGAAGGCTATGGTGAAAAAGGAAATATCTTCCGTTCCAAACTGGAAAGAAACTTTCTGAGAAACTGCTCTGTGTTCTGTTAATTCATCTCACAGAGTTACATCTTTCCCTTCAAGAAACCTTTCACTAAGGCTGTTCTTGTGGAATTGGCAAAGGGATATTTGGAAGCCCGTAGAGGGCTATGGTGAAAAAGGAAATATCTTCCATTAAAAATTGGAAGGAAGTTTTCTGAGAAACTGCTCTGTGTTCTGTTAATTCTTCTCACAGAGTTACATCTGTCACTTCAAGAAGCCTTTCACTAAGGCTTTTCTTGTGGAATTGGCAAAGGGATATTTGGAAGCCCATAGAGGGCTATGGTGGAAAAGTAAATATCTTCCGTTCAAAACTGGAAAGAAGCTTTCTGAGAAACTGCTCTGTGTTCTGTTAATTCATCTCACAGAGTTACAACTTTCCCTTCAAGAAGCCTATCGCTAAGGCTGTTCTTGTGGAATTGGCAAAGGGATATTTGGAAGCCCATAGAGGGCTATGGTGAAAAAGGAAATATCTTCCGTTCAAAACTGGAAAGAAGCTTTCTGAGAAACTGCTCCGTGTTCTGTTAATTCATCTCACAGAGTTACATCTTTCCCTTCAAGAAACCTTTCGCTAAAGCTGTTCTTGTGTAATTGGCAAAGAGATATTTGGAAGCCCATAGAAGTCTACGGTGAAAAAGGAAATATCTTCCGTTCAAAACTGGAAAGAAGCTTTCTGAGAAACTGCTCTGTGTTCTGTTAATTCATCTCACACAGTTACATCTTTCCCTTCAAGAAGCCTTTCGCTAAGGCTGTTCTTGTGGAATTGGCAAAGGGATATTTGGAAGCCCATAAAGGGCTATGGTGAAAAAGAAAATATCTTCCCTTCAAAACTGGAAAGAAGCTTTCTGAGAAACCGCTCTGTGTTCTCTTAATTCATCTCAGAGAGTTACATCTTTCCCTTCAAGAAGCCTTTTGGTAAGACTTTTCTTGTGGACTTGGCAAAGGGATATTTGGAAGCCCATAGTGGGCTATGGTGAAAAAGGAAATATCTTCCGTTCAAAACTGGAAAGAAGCTTTCTGAGAAACTGCTCTGTGCTCTGTTAATTCATCTCACAGACTTACATCTTTCCCTTCAAAAGACTTTTGCTTAGGCTGTTCTTTTGGAATTGGTAAAGGGATATTTGGAAGCCCATAGAGGGCTATGGTGAAAAAGGAAATATCTTCTATTCAAACCTGGAAAGAAGCTTTCTGAGAAACTGCTCTGTGTTCTTTTAATTCATCTCACAGAGTTACATCTTTCTTTTCAAGAAGCCTTTCGCTAAGGCTGTTCTTGTGGAATTGGCAAAGGGATATTTGGAAGCCCATAGTTGGCTATGGTGAAACAGGAAATGTCTTCCGTTCAAAACTGGAAAGAAGCTTTCTGAGAAACTGCTCGTGTTCTGTTAATTCAACTCACAGAGTTACATCTTTCCCTTCAAGAAACCTCTCGCTAAAGCTGTTGTTGTGGCATTGGCAAAGGGATATTTGGAAGCCCATAGAGGGCTATGGTGAAAAAGGAAATATCATCCGTTCCAAACCGGAAAGAAGCTTTCTGAGAAACTGCTCAGTGTTCTGTTAATTCATCTCACAGAGTTACTTCTTTCCCTTCAAGAAGCCTTTCGCTAAGGCTGTTCTTGTGGAATTGGCAAAGGGATATTTGGAAGCCCATAGAGGGCTATGGTGAAAAAGGAAATATCTTCCGTTCAAAACTGGAAAGAAGATTTCTGAGAAACTGCTCTGCGTTCTCTTAATTCTTCTCACAGAGCTACATCTTTCCCTTCAAGAAGCCTTTCTCTAAGGCTGTTCTTGTGGAATTGGCAAAGGGATATTTGGAAGCCCATAGAGGGCTACGGTGAAAAAGGAAATATCTTCCGTTCGAAACTGGAAAGAAGCTTTCTGAGAAACTACTCTGTGTTCTGTTAATTCATCTCACAGAGTTACATCTTTCCCTTCAAGAAGCCTTTCGCTAAGGCAGTTCTTGTGTAATTGGCCAAGGGATATTTGGAAGCCCATACAAGGCTATGGTGAAAAAGGAAATATCTTCCGTTCAAAACTGGAAAGAAGCTTTCTGAGAAACTGCTCTGTGTTCTGTTAATTCATCTCACAGAGTTACATCTTTCCCTTCAAGAAGCCTTTCGCTAAGGCTGTTCTTGTGGAATTGGCAAAGGGATATTTGGAAGCCCTTAGAGGGCCATGGTGAAAAAGGAAATATCTTCCATTCAAAACTGGAAAGAAGCTTTCTGAGAAACTGCTCTGTGTTCTCTTAATTCATCTCAGAGAGTTACATCTTTCCCTTCAAGAAGCCTTTCACTAAGGCTGTTCTTGTGGAATTGGCAAAGGGATATTTGGAAGCCCATAGAGGGCTATGGTGAAACAGGAAATATCTTCCGTTCAAAACTGGAAAGAAGCTTTCTGAGAAACTGCTCTGTGTTCTGTTAATTCATCTCACAGAGTTACATCTTTCCCTTCAAGAAGCCTTTCTCTAAGGCTGTTCTTGTGGAATTGGCAAAGGGATATTTGGAAGCCCATAGAGGGCTATGGTGAAAAAGGAAATATCTTCCGTTCAAAACTGGAAAGAAGCTTACTGAGAAACTGCTCTGTGTTCTGTTAATTCATCTCAAAGAGTTACATCTTTCCCTTCAAGAAGCCTTTCGCTAAGGCTGTTCTTGTGGAATTGGCAAAGGGATATTTGGAAGCCCATAGAGGGCTATGGTGAAAAAGGAAATATCTTCCGTTCAAAACGGGATAGAAGCTTTCTGAGAAACTGCTCTGTGTTCTCTTAATTTATCTCAAAGAGTTACATCTTTCCCTTCAAGAAGCCTTTCGCTAACGCTGTTCTTGTGGAATTGGCAAAGGGATATTTGGAAGCCCATAGAGGGCTATGGTGAAAAAGGAAATATCTTCCGTTCAAAACTGGAAACAAGCTTTCTGAGAAACTGCTCTGTGTTCTGTTAATTCATCTCACAGAGTTACATGTTTCCCTTCAAGAAACCTTTCGCTAAGGCTGTTCTTGTGGAATTGGCAAAGGGATATTTGGAAGCCCATAGAGGGCTATGGTGAAACAGGAAATACTTCCGTTCGAAACTGGAAAGCAGCTTTCTGAGAAACTGCTCTGTGTTCTGTTAATTCATCTCACAGAGTTACATCTTTCCCTTCAAGAAGCCTTTCGCTAAGGCTGTTCTTGTGGAGTTGGCAAGGGGATATTTGGAAGCCCATAGAGGGTTATGCTGAAAAAGGAAATATCTTCCGTTCAAAACTGGAAAGAAGCATTCTGAGAAACTGCTCTGCGTTCTGTTAATTCATCTCACAGAGTTACATCTTTCCCTTCAAGAAGACTTTCGCTAAGGCTGTTCTTGTGGAATTGGCAAAGGGATATTTGGAAGCCCATAGAGGGGTATTGTGAAAAAGGAAATATCTTCCTTTCAAAACTGGAAAGAAGCTTTCTGAGAAACTGCTCTGTGTTCTGTTAATTCTTCTCACAGAGTTACATCTTTCCCTTCAACATGCCTTTCGCTAAGGCTGTTCTTGTGGAATTGGCAAAGGGATATTTGGAAGCCCGTAGATTGCTATGGTGAAAAAGAAAATATCTTCCGTTCGAAACTGGAAAGAAGCTTTCTGAGAAACTGCTCTGTGTTCTGTTAATTCATCTCACAGAGTTACATCTTTCCCTTCAAGAAGCCTTTGGCTAAGGCAGTTCTTGAGGAATTGGCAAAGGGTTATTTGGAAGCCCATACAGGGCTATGGTGAAAAAGGAAATATCTTCCGTTAAAAACTGGAAAGAAGCTTTCTGAGAAACTGCTCTGTGTTCTCTTAATTCATCTCACAGAGTTACATCTTTCCCTTCAAGAAGCCTTTCGCTAAGGCTGTTCTTGTGGAATTGGCAAAGGGATATTTGGAAGCCCATAGAGGGCTATGGTGAAAAAGGAAATATCTTCCGTTCAAAACTGGAAAGAAGCTTTCTGAGAAACTGTTCTGTGTTCTCTTAATTCATCTCACAGAGTTACATCTTTCCCTTCAAGAAGCCTTTCACTAAGGCTGTTCTTGTGGAATTGGCAAAGGGATATTTGGAAGCCCATAGAGGGCTATGGTGAAACAGGAAATATCTTCCGTTCGAAACTGGAAAGAAGGTTTCTGAGAAACTTCTCTGTGTTCTGTTAATTCATCTCACAGAGTTACATCTTTCCCTTCAAGAAGCCTGTCGCTAAGGCTGTTCTTGTGGATTTGGCAAAGGGATATTTGGAAGCCCATAGAGGGCTATGGTGAAAAAGGAAATATCTTCCGTTCAAAATTGGAAAGAAGCTTTCTGAGAAACTGCTCTGTGTTCTGTTAATTCATCCCACAGAGTTACATCTTTCCCTTCAAGAAGCCTTTCGCTAAGGCTGTTCTTGTGGAATTGGCAAAGGGATATTTGGAAGCCCATAGAGTTCTATGGTGAAAAAGGAAATATCTTCCATTCAAAACTGGAAAGAAGCTTTCTGAGAAACTGCTCCGTGTTCTGTTAATTCATCTCACAGAGTTACATCTTTCCCTTCAAGAAGCTTTTCGCTAAGGCTGTTCTTGTGGAATTGGCAAAGGGATATTTGGAAGCCCATAGAGGGCTATGGTGAAAAAGGAAATATCTTCCGTTCAAAACTGGAAAGAAGCTTTCTGAGAAACTGCTCCGTGTTCTGTGAATTCATCTCACAGAATTACATCTTTCCCTTCAAGAAGCCTTTCGCTAAGGCTGTTCTTTTGGAAATGGCAAAGGGATATTTGGAAGTCCATGCAGGGCTATCATGAAAAAGGAAATATCTTCCGTTGAAAACTGGAATGAAGCTTTCTGAGAAACTGCTCTGTGTTCTGTTAATTCATCTCACAGAGTTACATCTTTCCCTTCAAGAAGCCTTTCGCTAAGGCTGTTCTTGTGGAATTGGCAAAGGGATATTTGGAAGCCCATACAGGGCTACCGTGAAAAAGGAAATATCTTCCGTTCGAAACTGGAAAGAAGCTTTCTGAGAAACTGCTCTGTGTTCTGTTAATTCATCTCACAGAGTTACATCTTTCCCTTCAAGAAGCCTTTAGCTAAGGCTGTTCTTCTGGAATTGGCAAAGGGATATTTGGAAGCCCTTAGAGGTCTATGGTGAAACAGGAAATATCTTCCGTTCAAAACTGGAAAGAAGCTTTCTGAGAAACTGCTCTGTGTTCTGTTAATTCATCTCACAGAGTTACATCTTTTCCTTAAAGAAGCCTTTCGCTGAGGCTGTTCTTGTGGTATTGGCAAAAGGATATTTGGAAGCCCATAGAGGGCTATGGTGAAAAAGGAAATCTCTTCCGTTCAAAACTGGAAAGAAGCTTTCTGAGAAACTGCTCTGTGTTCTGTTAATTCATCTCACAGAGTTACATCTCTCCCTTCAAGAAGCCTTTCGCTAAGGCTGTTCTTGTGGAATTGGCAAAGGGTTATTTGGAAGCCCATAGAGGGCTATGGTGAAAAAGGAAATATCTTCCGTTCAAAACTGGAAAGAAGCTTTCTGAGAAACTGCTCTGTGTTCTGTTAATTCATCTCACAGAGTCACATCTTTCCCTTAAAGAAGCCTTTCGCAAAGGCTGTTCTTGTGGAATTGGCAAAGGGATATTTGGAAGCCCATAGAGGGCTTTGGTGAAAAAGGAAATATCTTCCGTTCAAAACTGGAAAGAAGCTTTCTGAGAAACTGCTCTGTGTTCTGTTAATTCATCTCACAGAGTTACATCTTTCCTTTCAAGAAGCCTTTCGCTAAGGCTGTTCTTGTGAAATTGGCAAAGGGATATTTGGAAGCCCGTAGAGGGCTATGGTGAAAAAGGAAATATCTGCCATTCAAAACTGGAAGGAAGCTTTCGGAGAAACTGCTCTGTGTTCTGTTAATTCTTCTCACAGAGTTACATCTTTCCCTTCAAGAAGCCTTTCGCTAAGGCTGTTCTTGTGGAATTGGAAAAGGGATATAAGGAAGCCCATAGATGGCTATGGTGAAAAAGGAAATATCTTCCGTTCAAAACTGGAAAGAAGCTTTCTGAGAAACTGCTCTGTGTTCTGTTAATTCATCTCACAGTGTTACATCTTTCCCTTCAAGAAGCCTTTCGCTAAGGCTGTTCTTTTGGAATTGGCAAAGGGATATTTGGAAGTCCATACAGGGCTATGGTGAAAAAGGAAATATCTTCCGTTCAAAACTGGAAAGAAGCTTTCTGAGAAACTGCTCTGTGTTCTCTTAATTCATCTCACAGAGTTACATCTTTACCTTCAAGAAGCCTTCCGCTAAGGCTGTTCTTGTGGAATTGGCAAAGGGATATTTGGAAGCCCATAGAGGGCTACGGTGAAAAAGGAAATAACTTCCGTTCCAAAATGGAAAGAAGCTTTCTGAGAAACTGCTCTGTGTTCTGTTAATTCATCTCACAGAGTTACATCTTTCCCTTCAAGAAGCCTTTCGCTAAGGCTGTTCTTGTGGAATTGGCAAAGGGATATTTGGAAGCCCATGGAGGGCTATGGTGAAAAAGGAAATATCTTCCGTTCAAAACAGGAAAGGAGCTTTCTGAGAAACTGCTCTGTGTTCTGTTACTTCATCTCAAAGAGTTACATCTTTCCCTTCGAGAAGCCTTTCGCTAAGGCTGTTCATGTTCAATTGGTAAATGAATATTTGTAAGAACATAGAGGGCTATGGTGAAAAAGGAAATATCTCCCGTTCAAAACTGGAAAGAAGCTTTCTGAGAAACTGCTCTGTGTTCTGTTAATTCATCTCACAGAGTTACATCTTTCCCTTCAAGAAGCCTTTCGCTAAGGCTGTTCTTGTGGAATTGGCATAGGGATATTTGGAAGCCCATAGAAGGCTACGGTGAAAAAGGAAATATCTTCCGTTCCAAACTGGAAAGAAACTTTCTGAGAAACTGCTCTGTGTTCTGTTAATTCATCTCACAGAGTTACATCTTTCCTTTCAAGAAGCCTTTCGCTAAGGCTGTTCTTGTGAAATTGGCAAGGGATATTTGGAAGCCCATAGAGTGATATGGTGAAAAAGGAAATATCTTCCGTTCAAAACTGGAAAGAAGCTTTCTGAGAAACTGCTCTGTGTTCTGTTAATTCATCTCACAGAGATACATCTTTCAATTCAAGAAGCCATTCGCTAAGGCTGTTCTTGTGGAATTGGCAAAGGGATATTTGGAAGCCCATAGAGGGCTATGGTGAAAAAGGAATTATCTTCCGTTCAAAACTGGAAAGAAGTTTTCTGAGAAACTGCTCCGTGTTCTGTTAATTCATCTCACAGAATTACATTTTTCCCTTCAAGAAGCGTTTCGCTAAGGCTGTTCTTTTGGAATTGGCAAAGGGATATTTGGAAGTCCATGCAGGGGTATGGTGAAAAAGGAAATATCTTCCGTTCAAAACTGGAAAGAAGCTTTCTGAGAAACTGCTCTGTGTTCTCTTAATTCATCTCACAGAGGTACATCTTTCTCTTCAAGAAGCCTTGCGCTAAGGCTGTTCTTGTGGAATTGGCAAAAGGATATTTGGAAGCCCATAGAGGGCTATGGTGAAACAGGAACTATCTTCCGTTCAAAACGGGAAAGAAGCTTTCTGAGAAACTGCTCTATGTTCTCTTAATTCATCTCACGGAGTTACATCTTTCCCTTCAAGAAGCCTTTCGCTAAGGCTGTTCTTGTGGAATTCGCAAGGGGATATTTTGAAAACCATAGAGGGCTATGGTGAAAAAGGAAATATCTTCCGTTCAAAACTAGAAAGAAGCTTTCTGAGAAACTGCTCTGTGTTCTGTTAATTCATCTCACAGTGTAACATCTTTCCCTTCAAGAAGCCTTTCGCTAAGGTTGTTCTTGTGGAATTGGCAAAGGGATATTTGGAAGCCCATGGAGGGCTTTGGTGAAAAAGGAAATATCTTCCGTTCAAAACTGGAAAGAAGCTTTCTGAGAAACTGCTCTGTGTTCTGTTAATTCATCTCACAGAGTTACATCTTTCCCTTCAAGAAGCCTTTCGCTAAGGCTGTTCTTGTGAAATTGGCAAAGGGATATTTGGAAGCCCGTAGAGGGCTATGGTGAAAAAGGAAATATCTTCCATTCAAAACTGGAAGGAAGCTTTCTGAGAAACTGCTCTGTGTTCTGTTAATTCTTCTCACAGAGTTACATCTTTCACTTCAAGAAGCCTTTCGCTAAGGCTTTTCTTGTGGAATTGGCAAAGGGATATTTGGAAGCCCATAGAGGGCTATGGTGAAAAAGGAAATATCTTCCGTTCAAAACTGGAAAGAAGCTTTCTGAGAAAGTGATCTGTGTTCTGTTAATTCATCTCACAGTGTAACATCTTTCCCTTCAAGAAGCCTTTCGCTAAGGTTGTTCTTGTGGAATTGGCAAAGGGATATTTGGAAGCCCATGGAGGGCTATGGTGAAAAAGGAATTTATCTTCCGTTCAAAACTGGAAAGAAGCTTTCTGAGAAACTGCTCTGTGTTCTGTTAATTCATCTCACAGAGTTACATCTTTCCCTTCAAGAAGCCTTTCGCTAAGGCTGTTCTTGTGGAATTGGCAAATGAATATTTGTAACAACATAGAGGGCTATGTTGAAAAAGGAAATATCTTCCGTTCAAAGCTGGAAAGAAGCTTTCTGAGAATCTGCTCTGTGTTCTCTTAATTCATCTCACAGAGTTACATCTTTACCTTCAAGAAGCCTTCCGCTAAGGCTGTTCTTGTGGAATTGGCAAAGGGATATTTGGAAGCCCATAGAGGGCTATGGTGAAAAAGGAAATAACTTCCGTTCCAAAATGGAAAGAAACTTTCTGAGAAACTGCTCTGTGTTCTGTTAATTCATCTCACGGAGTTACATCTTTCCCTTCAAGAAGTCTTTCGCTAAGGCTGTTCTTGTGGAATTGGCAAAGGGATATTTGGAAGCCCATAGAAGGCTATGGTGAAAAAGGAAATATCTTCCGTTCCAAACTGGAAAGAAACTTTCTGAGAAACTGCTCTGTGTTCTGTTAATTCATCTCACAGAGTTACATCTTTCCCTTCAAGAAACCTTTCACTAAGGCTGTTCTTGTGGAATTGGCAAAGGGATATTTGGAAGCCCGTAGAGGGCTATGGTGAAAAAGGAAATATCTTCCATTAAAAACTGGAAGGAAGTTTTCTGAGAAACTGCTCTGTGTTCTGTTAATTCTTCTCACAGAGTTACATCTGTCACTTCAAGAAGCCTTTCACTAAGGCTTTTCTTGTGGAATTGGCAAAGGGATATTTGGAAGCCCATAGAGGGCTATGGTGGAAAAGTAAATATCTTCCGTTCAAAACTGGAAAGAAGCTTTCTGAGAAACTGCTCTGTGTTCTGTTAATTCATCTCACAGAGTTACAACTTTCCCTTCAAGAAGCCTTTCGCTAAGGCTGTTCTTGTGGAATTGGCAAAGGGATATTTGGAAGCCCATAGAGGGCTATGGTGAAAAAGGAAATATCTTCCGTTCAAAACTGGAAAGAAGCTTTCTGAGAAACTGCTCCGTGTTCTGTTAATTCATCTCACAGAGTTACATCTTTCCCTTCAAGAAACCTTTCGCTAAAGCTGTTCTTGTGTAATTGGCAAAGAGATATTTGGAAGCCCATAGAAGTCTACGGTGAAAAAGGAAATATCTTCCGTTCAAAACTGGAAAGAAGCTTTCTGAGAAACTGCTCTGTGTTCTGTTAATTCATCTCACACAGTTACATCTTTCCCTTCAAGAAGCCTTTCGCTAAGGCTGTTCTTGTGGAATTGGCAAAGGGATATTTGGAAGCCCATAAAGGGCTATGGTGAAAAAGAAAACATCTTCCCTTCAAAACTGGAAAGAAGCTTTCTGAGAAACCGCTCTGTGTTCTCTTAATTCATCTCAGAGAGTTACATCTTTCCCTTCAAGAAGCCTTTTGGTAAGACTTTTCTTGTGGACTTGGCAAAGGGATATTTGGAAGCCCATAGTGGGCTATGGTGAAAAAGGAAATATCTTCCGTTCAAAACTGGAAAGAAGCTTCTGAGAAACTGCTCTGTGCTCTGTTAATTCATCTCACAGACTTACATCTTTCCCTTCAAAAGACTTTTGCTTAGGCTGTTCTTTTGGAATTGGTAAAGGGATATTTGGAAGCCCATAGAGGGCTATGGTGAAAAAGGAAATATCTTCTATTCAAACCTGGAAAGAAGCTTTCTGAGAAACTGCTCTGTGTTCTTTTAATTCATCTCACAGAGTTACATCTTTCTTTTCAAGAAGCCTTTCGCTAAGGCTGTTCTTGTGGAATTGGCAAAGGGATATTTGGAAGCCCATAGTGGGCTATGGTGAAACAGGAAATGTCTTCCGTTCAAAACTGGAAAGAAGCTTTCTGAGAAACTGCTCTGTGTTCTGTTAATTCAACTCACAGAGTTACATCTTTCCCTTCAAGAAACCTCTCGCTAAAGCTGTTGTTGTGGCATTGGCAAAGGGATATTTGGAAGCCCATAGAGGGCTATGGTGAAAAAGGAAATATCTTCCGTTCAAAACGGGATAGAAGCTTTCTGAGAAACTGCTCTGTGTTCTCTTAATTTATCTCAAAGAGTTACATCTTTCCCTTCAAGAAGCCTTTCGCTAACGCTGTTCTTGTGGAATTGGCAAAGGGATATTTGGAAGCCCATAGAGGGCTATGGTGAAAAAGGAAATATCTTCCGTTCAAAACTGGAAACAAGCTTTCTGAGAAACTGCTCTGTGTTCTGTTAATTCATCTCACAGAGTTACATGTTTCCCTTCAAGAAACCTTTCGCTAAGGCTGTTCTTGTGGAATTGGCAAAGGGATATTTGGAAGCCCATAGAGGGCTATGGTGAAACAGGAATTACTTCCGTTCGAAACTGGAAAGCAGCTTTCTGAGAAACTGCTCTGTGTTCTGTTAATTCATCTCACAGAGTTACATCTTTCCCTTCAAGAAGCCTTTCGCTAAGGCTGTTCTTGTGGAGTTGGCAAGGGGATATTTGGAAGCCCATAGAGGGTTATGCTGAAAAAGGAAATATCTTCCGTTCAAAA
The DNA here is from genome assembly GCF_047675955.1 of Chlorocebus sabaeus. Classification (NCBI taxonomy): domain Eukaryota; kingdom Metazoa; phylum Chordata; class Mammalia; order Primates; family Cercopithecidae; genus Chlorocebus; species Chlorocebus sabaeus. Next base: position 45,439,117 of record NC_132905.1, on the reverse strand, counting down.
CTGGAAAGAAGCATTCTGAGAAACTGCTCTGCGTTCTGTTAATTCATCTCACAGAGTTACATCTTTCCCTTCAAGAAGACTTTCGCTAAGGCTGTTCTTGTGGAATTGGCAAAGGGATATTTGGAAGCCCATAGAGGGGTATTGTGAAAAAGGAAATATCTTCCTTTCAAAACTGGAAAGAAGCTTTCTGAGAAACTGCTCTGTGTTCTGTTAATTCTTCTCACAGAGTTACATCTTTCCCTTCAACATGCCTTTCGCTAAGGCTGTTCTTGTGGAATTGGCAAAGGGATATTTGGAAGCCCGTAGATTGCTATGGTGAAAAAGAAAATATCTTCCGTTCGAAACTGGAAAGAAGCTTTCTGAGAAACTGCTCTGTGTTCTGTTAATTCATCTCACAGAGTTACATCTTTCCCTTCAAGAAGCCTTTGGCTAAGGCAGTTCTTGAGGAATTGGCAAAGGGTTATTTGGAAGCCCATACAGGGCTATGGTGAAAAAGGAAATATCTTCCGTTAAAAACTGGAAAGAAGCTTTCTGAGAAACTGCTCTGTGTTCTCTTAATTCATCTCACAGAGTTACATCTTTCCCTTCAAGAAGCCTTTCGCTAAGGCTGTTCTTGTGGAATTGGCAAAGGGATATTTGGAAGCCCATAGAGGGCTATGGTGAAAAAGGAAATATCTTCCGTTCAAAACTGGAAAGAAGCTTTCTGAGAAACTGTTCTGTGTTCTCTTAATTCATCTCACAGAGTTACATCTTTCCCTTCAAGAAGCCTTTCGCTAAGGCTGTTCTTGTGGAATTGGCAAAGGGATATTTGGAAGCCTTTAGAGGGCTATGGTGAAAAAGATAATATCTTCCGTTCAAAACTGGAAAGAAGCTCTCTGAGAAACTGCTCTGTGTTCTGTTAATTCATCTCACAGAGTTACATCTTTCACTTCAAGAAGCCTTTCGCTAAGGCTGTTCTTGTGGAATTGGCAAAGGGATATTTGGAAGCCCATAGAGGGCAAAGGTGAAAAAGTAAATATCTTCCGTTCAAAACTGGAAAGAAGCTTTCTGAGAAACTGCTCTGTGTTCTGTTAATTCATCTTACAGGGTTACATCTTTCCCTTCAAGAAACCTTGCGTTAAAGCTGTTCTTGTGTAATTGGCAAAGAGATATTTGGAAGCCCATAGAAGGCTACGGTGAAAAAGGAAATATCTTCCGTTCAAAACTGGAAAGAAGCTTTCCGAGAAACTACTCTGTGTTCTGTTAATTCATCTCACAGAGTTACATCTTTCCCTTCAAGAAGCCTTTCGCTAAGGCTGTTCTTGTGGAATTGGCAAAGGAATATTTGGAAGCCCATAGAGGGCTATGGTGTAAAAGGAAATATCTTCCGTTCAAAAGTGGAAAGAAGCTTTCTGAGAAACTGCTCTGTGTTCTGTTAATTCATCTCACAGAGTTACATCTTTCTCTTCAAGAAACCTTTCGCTAAGGCTGTTCTTGTGGAATTGGCAACGGGATATTTGGAAGCCCATAGAGGGCTATGGTGAAACAGGAAATACTTCCGTTCGAAACTGGAAAGAAGCTTTCTGACATCTGTTCTGTGTTATGTTAATTCATCTCACAGAGTTACATCTTTCCCTTCAAGAAGCCTTTCGCTAATGCTGTTCTTGTGGAATTGGCAAAGGGATATTTGGAAGCCTTTAGAGGGCTATGGTGAAAAAGGAAATATCTTCCGTTCAAAACGGGAAAGAAGCTTTCTGAGAAACTGCTCTGTGTTCTCTTAATTCATCTCACAGAGTTACATCTTTCCCTTCAAGAAGCCTTTGACTAAGGCTGTTCTTGTGGAATTGGCAAAGGGATATTTGGAAGCCCATAGAGGGCTATGGTGAAAAAGAAAATATCTTACGTTCAAAACTGGAAAGAAGCTTTCTGAGAAACTGCTCTGTGTTCTGTTAATTCATCTCACAGAGTTACATCTTTCCCTTCAAGAAGCCTTTCGCTAAGGCTGTTCTTGTGGAATTGGCAAAGGGATATTTGGAAGCCCAAAGAGGGCTATGGTGAAAAAGAAAATATCTTCCGTTCAAAACTGGAAAGAAGCTTTCTGAGAAACTGCTCTGTGCTCTGTTAATTCATCTCACAGAGTTACATCTTTCCCTTCAAGAAGCCTTTCGATAAGGCTGTTATTGTGGAATTGGCAAAGGGATATTTGGAAGCCCATAGAGGGCTATGGTGAAAAAGGAAATATCTTCCGTTCAAAACGGGATAGAAGCATTCTGAGAAACTGCTCTGTGTTCTCTTAATTTATCTCAAAGAGTTACATCTTTCCCTTCAAGAAGCCTTTCGCTAACGCTGTTCTTGTGGAATTGGCAAAGGGATATTTGGAAGCCCATAGAGGGCTATGGTGAAAAAGGAAATATCTTCCGTTCAAAACGGGATAGAAGCTTTCTGAGAAACTGCTCTGTGTTCTCTTAATTTATCTCAAAGAGTTACATCTTTCCCTTCAAGAAGCCTTTCGCTAACGCTGTTCTTGTGGAATTGGCAAAGGGATATTTGGAAGCCCATAGAGCGCTATGGTGAAAAAGGAAATATCTTCCGTTCAAAACTGGAAACAAGCTTTCTGAGAAACTGCTCTGTGTTCTGTTAATTCATCTCACAGAGTTACATCTTTCCCTTCAAGAAGCCTTTCGCTAAGGCTGTTCTTCTGGAATTGGCAAAGGGATATTTGGAAGCCCATAGAGGGCTATGGTGAAAAAGGAAATATCTTCCGTTCAAAACTGGAAAGAAGCTTTCAGAGAAACTAATCTGTGTTCTGTTAATTCATCTCACAGAGTTACATCTTTCCCTTCAAGAAGCCTTTCGCTAAGGCTGTTCTTGTGTAATTGGCAAAGGGATATTTGGAAGCCCTTAGAGGGCTATGGTGAAAAAGGAAATATCTTCCGTTCAAAACTGGAAAGAAGCTTTCTGAAAAACTGCTCTGTGTTCTGTTAATTCGTCTCACAGAGTTACATATTTCCCTTCAAGAAACCTTTCGCTAAGGCTGTTCTTGTGGAATTGGCAAAGGGATATTTGGAAGCCCATAGAGGGCTATGGTGAAACAGGAAATACTTCCGTTCGAAACTGGAAAGAAGCTTTCTGAGAAACTGCTCTGTGTTCTGTTAATTCATCTCACAGAGTTACATCTTTCCCTTCAAGAAGCCTTTCGCTAAGGCTGTTCTTGTGGGATTGGCAAAGGGATATTTGGAAGCCCATAGTGGGCTATGGTGAAAAAGGAAATATCTTCCGTTCAAAACTGGAAAGAAGCTTTCTGAGAAACTGCTCTGTGTTCTCTTAATTCATCTCACAGAGTTACATCTTTCCCTTCAAAAGCCTTTCGCTAAGACTGTTCTTGTGGACTTGGCAAACGGATATTTGGAAGCCCATAGTGGGCTATGGTGAAAAAGGAAATATCTTCCGTTCAAAACTGGAAAGAAGCTTTCTGAGAAACTGCTCTGTGCTCAGTTAATTCATCTCACAGAGTTACATCTTTCCCTTCAAAAGACTTTTGCTAAGGCTATTCTTGTGGATTTGGTAAAGGGATATTTGGAAACCCATAGAGGGCTATGGTGAAAATGGAAATATCTTCTATTCAAAACTGGAAAGAAGCTTTCTGAGAAACTGCTCTGTGTTCTTTTAATTCATCTCACAGAGTTACATCTTTCCCTTCAAGAAGCCTTTCGCTAAGGCTGTTCTTGTGGAATTGGCAAAGGGATATTTGGAAGCCCATAGTGTGCTATGGTGAAACAGGAAATATCTTCCGTTCAAAACTGGAAAGAAGCTTTCTGAGAAACTGCTCTGTGTTCTGTTAATTCAACTCACAGAGTTACATCTTTCCCTTCAAGAAACCTCTCGCTAAAGCTGTTGTTGTGGCATTGGCAAAGGGATATTTGGAAGCCCATAGAGGGCTATGGTGAAAAAGGAAATATCATCCGATCCAAACTGGAAAGAAGCTTTCTGAGAAACTGCTCAGTGTTCTGTTAATTCATCTCACAGAGTTACATCTTTCCCTTCAAGAAGCCTTTCGCTAAGGCTGTTCTTGTGGAATTGGCAAAGGGATATTTGGAAGCCCATAGAGGGGTATGGTGAAAAAGGAAATATCTTCCGTTCAAAACTGGAAAGAAGCTTTCTGAGAAACTGCTCTGTGTTCTCTTAATTCTTCTCACAGAGTTACATCGTTCCCTTCAAGAAGCCTTTCTCTAAGGCTGTTCTTGTGGAATTGGCAAAGGGATATTTGGAAGCCCATGGAGGGCTACGGTGAAAAAGGAAATATCTTAAGTTCGAAACTGGAAAGAAGCTTTCTGAGAAACTACTCTGTGTTCTGTTAATTCATCTCACAGAGTTACATCTTTCCCTTCAAGAAGCCTTTCGCTAAGACTTTTCTTGTGGACTTGGCAAAGGGATATTTGGAAGCCCATAGTGGGCTATGGTGAAAAAGGAAATATCTTCCGTTCAAAACTTGAAAGAAGCTTTCTGAGAAACTGCTCTGTGCTCTGTTAATTCATCTCACAGAGTTACATCTTTCCCTTCAAGAAGCCTTTCGATAAGGCTGTTCTTGTGGAATTGGCAAAGGGATATTTGGAAGCCCATAGAGGGCTATGGTGAAAAAGGAAATATCTTCCGTTCAAAACGGGATAGAAGCATTCTGAGAAACTGCTCTGTGTTCTCTTAATTTATCTCAAAGAGTTACATCTTTCCCTTCAAGAAGCCTTTCGCTAACGCTGTTCTTGTGGAATTGGCAAAGGGATATTTGGAAGCCCATAGAGGGCTATGGTGAAAAAGGAAATATCTTCCGTTCAAAACGGGATAGAAGCTTTCTGAGAAACTGCTCTGTGTTCTCTTAATTTATCTCAAAGAGTTACATCTTTCCCTTCAAGAAGCCTTTCGCTAACGCTGTTCTTGTGGAATTGGCAAAGGGATATTTGGAAGCCCATAGAGCGCTATGGTGAAAAAGGAAATATCTTCCGTTCAAAACTGGAAACAAGCTTTCTGAGAAACTGCTCTGTGTTCTGTTAATTCATCTCACAGAGTTACATCTTTCCCTTCAAGAAGCCTTTCGCTAAGGCTGTTCTTCTGGAATTGCAAAGGGATATTTGGAAGCCCATAGAGGGCTATGGTGAAAAAGGAAATATCTTCCGTTCAAAACTGGAAAGAAGCTTTCAGAGAAACTAATCTGTGTTCTGTTAATTCATCTCACAGAGTTACATCTTTCCCTTCAAGAAGCCTTTCGCTAAGGCTGTTCTTGTGTAATTGGCAAAGGGATATTTGGAAGCCCATAGAGGGCTATGGTGAAAAAGGAAATATCTTCCGTTCAAAACTGGAAAGAAGCTTTCTGAAAAACTGCTCTGTGTTCTGTTAATTCGTCTCACAGAGTTACATATTTCCCTTCAAGAAACCTTTCGCTAAGGCTGTTCTTGTGGAATTGGCAAAGGGATATTTGGAAGCCCATAGAGGGCTATGGTGAAACAGGAAATACTTCCGTTCGAAACTGGAAAGAAGCTTTCTGAGAAACTGCTCTGTGTTCTGTTAATTCATCTCACAGAGTTACATCTTTCCCTTCAAGAAGCCTTTCGCTAAGGCTGTTCTTGTGGGATTGGCAAAGGGATATTTGGAAGCCCATAGTGGGCTATGGTGAAAAAGGAAATATCTTCCGTTCAAAATTGGAAAGAAGCTTTCTGAGAAACTGCTCTGTGTTCTCTTAATTCATCTCACAGAGTTACATCTTTCCCTTCAAAAGCCTTTCGCTAAGACTGTTCTTGTGGACTTGGCAAACGGATATTTGGAAGCCCATAGTGGGCTATGGTGAAAAAGGAAATATCTTCCGTTCAAAACTGGAAAGAAGCTTTCTGAGAAACTGCTCTGTGCTCAGTTAATTCATCTCACAGAGTTACATCTTTCCCTTCAAAAGACTTTTGCTAAGGCTATTCTTGTGGATTTGGTAAAGGGATATTTGGAAACCCATAGAGGGCTATGGTGAAAATGGAAATATCTTCTATTCAAAACTGGAAAGAAGCTTTCTGAGAAACTGCTCTGTGTTCTTTTAATTCATCTCACAGAGTTACATCTTTCCCTTCAAGAAGCCTTTCGCTAAGGCTGTTCTTGTGGAATTGGCAAAGGGATATTTGGAAGCCCATAGTGTGCTATGGTGAAACAGGAAATATCTTCCGTTCAAAACTGGAAAGAAGCTTTCTGAGAAACTGCTCTGTGTTCTGTTAATTCAACTCACAGAGTTACATCTTTCCCTTCAAGAAACCTCTCGCTAAAGCTGTTGTTGTGGCATTGGCAAAGGGATATTTGGAAGCCCATAGAGGGCTATGGTGAAAAAGGAAATATCATCCGATCCAAACTGGAAAGAAGCTTTCTGAGAAACTGCTCAGTGTTCTGTTAATTCATCTCACAGAGTTACATCTTTCCCTTCAAGAAGCCTTTCGCTAAGGCTGTTCTTGTGGAATTGGCAAAGGGATATTTGGAAGCCCATAGAGGGGAATGGTGAAAAAGGAAATATCTTCCGTTCAAAACTGGAAAGAAGCTTTCTGAGAAACTGCTCTGTGTTCTCTTAATTCTTCTCACAGAGTTACATCGTTCCCTTCAAGAAGCCTTTCTCTAAGGCTGTTCTTGTGGAATTGGCAAAGGGATATTTGGAAGCCCATGGAGGGCTACGGTGAAAAAGGAAATATCTTAAGTTCGAAACTGGAAAGAAGCTTTCTGAGAAACTGCTCTGTGTTCTGTTAATTCATCTCAAAGAGTTACATCTTTCCCTTCAAGAAGCCTTTCGCTAAGGCTGTTCTTGTGGAATTGGCAAAGGGATATTTGGAAGCCCATAGAGGGCTATGGTGAAAAAGGAAATATCTTCCGTTCAAAACGGGATAGAAGCTTTCTGAGAAACTGCTCTGCGTTCTGTTAATTCATCTCACAGAGTTACATCTTTCCCTTCAAGAAGCCTTTCGCTAAGGCTGTTCTTGTGGAATTGGCAAAGGGATATTTGGAAGCCCATAGAGGGCTATGGTGAAAAAGGAATTATCTTCCGTTCAAAACTGGAAGGAAGCTTTCTGAGAAACTGCTCTGTGTTCTGTTAATTCATCTCACAGAGTTACATCTTTCCCTTCAAGAAGCCTTTCTCTAAGGCTCTTCTTGTGGAATTGGCAAAGGGATATTTGAAAGCCCATAGAGGGCTATGGTGAAAAAGGAAATATCTTCCGTTCAAAACTGGAAAGAAGCTTTCTGAGAAACTGCTCTGTGTTCTGTTAATTCATCTCACAGAGTTACATCTTTCCCTTGAAGAAGCCTTTCGCTAAGGCTGTTCTTGTGGAATTGGCAAAGGGATATTTGGAAGCCCATAGAGGGCTATGGTGAAAAAGGAAATATCTTCCGTTCAATACTGGAAAGAAGCTTTCTGAGAAACTGCTCTGTGTTCTGTTAATTCATCTCACAGAGTTACATCTTTCCCTTCAAGAAGCCTTTCGCTAACGCTGTTCTTGTGGAATTGGCAAAGGGATATTTGGAAGCCCATAGAGGGCTATGGTGAAAAAGAAAATATCTTCCGCTCAAAACTGGAAAGAAGCTCTCTGAGAAACTGCTCTGTGTTCTCTTAATTCATCTCAGAGAGTTACATCTTTCCCTTCAAGAAGCCTTTCGCTAAGACTTTTCTTGTGGACTTGGCAAAGGGATATTTGGAAGCCCATAGTGGGCTACGGTGAAAAAGGAAATATCTTCCGTTCAAAACTGGAAAGAAGCTTTCTGAGAAACTGCTCTGTGCTCTGTTAATTCATCTCACAGACTTACATCTTTCCCTTCAAAAGACTTTTGCTAAGGCTGTTCTTTTGGAATTGGTAAAGGGATATTTGGAAGCCCATTGAGGGCTATGGTGAAAAAGGAAATATCTTCTATTCAAAACTGGAAAGAAGCTTTCTGAGAAACTGCTCTGTGTTCTTTTAATTCATCTCACAGAGTTACATCTTTCTCTTCAAGAAGCCTTTCGCTAAGGCTGTTCTTGTGGAATTGGCAAAGGGATATTTGGAAGCCCGTAGTGGGCTATGGTGAAACAGGAAATGTCTTCCGTTCAAAACTGGAAAGAAGCTTTCTGAGAAACTGCTCTGTGTTCTGTTAATTCAACTCACAGAGTTACATCTTTCCCTTCAAGAAACCTCTCGCTAAAGCTGTTGTTGTGGCATTGGCAAAGGGATATTTGGAAGCCCATAGAGGGCTATGGTGAAAAAGGAAATATCTTCCGTTCAAAACTGGAAAGAAGATTTCTGAGAAACTGCTCTGTGTTCTCTTAATTCTTCTCACAGAGTTACATCTTTCCCTTCAAGAAGCCTTTCTCTAAGGCTGTTCTTGTGGAATTGGGAAAGGGATATTTGGAAGCCCATAGAGGGCTACGGTGAAAAAGGAAATATCTTCCGTTCGAAACTGGAAAGAAGCTTTCTGAGAAACTACTCTGTGTTCTGTTAATTCATCTCACAGAGTTACAGCTTTCCCTTCAAGAAGCCTTTCGCTAAGGCAGTTCTTGTGGAATTGGCCAAGGGATATTTGGAAGCCCATACAAGGCTATGGTGAAAAAGGAAATATCTTCCGTTCAAAACTGGAAAGAAGCTTTCTGAGAAACTGCTCTGTGTTCTGTTAATTCATCTCACAGAGTTACATCTTTCCCTTCAAGAAGCCTTTCGCTAAGGCTGTTCTTGTGGAATTGGCAAAGGGATATTTGGAAGCCCTTAGAGGGCTATGGTGAAAAAGGAAATATCTTCCATTCAAAACTGGAAAGAAGCTTTCTGAGAAACTGCTCTGTGTTCTCTTAATTCATCTCACAGAGTTACATCTTTCCCTTCAAGAAGCCTTTCGCTAAGGCTGTTCTTGTGGAATTGGCAAAGGGATATTTGGAAGCCCATAGAGGGCTATGGTGAAACAGGAAATATCTTCCGTTCAAAACTGGAAAGAATCTTTCTGAGAAACTGCTCTGTGTTCTGTTAATTCATCTCACAGAGTTACATCTTTCCCTTCAAGAAGCCTTTCTCTAAGGCTGTTCTTGTGGAATTGGCAAAGGGATATTTGGAAGCCCATAGAGGGCTATGGTGAAAAAGGAAATATCTTCCGTTCAAAACTGGAAAGAAGCTTTCTGAGAAACTGCTCTGTGTTCTGTTAATTCATCTCAAAGAGTTACATCTTTCACTTCAAGAAGCCTTTCGCTAAGGCTGTTCTTGTGGAATTGGCAAAGGGATATTTGGAAGCCCATAGAGGGCTATGGTGAAAAAGGAAATATCTTCCGTTCAAAACGGGATAGAAGCTTTCTGAGAAACTGCTCTGTGTTCTCTTAATTTATCTCAAAGAGTTACATCTTTCCTTTCAAGAAGCCTTTCGCTAACGCTGTTCTTGTGGAATTGGCAAAGGGATATTTGGAAGCCCGTAGAGGGCTATGGTGAAAAAGGAAATATCTTCCGTTCAAAACTGGAAACAAGCTTTCTGAGAAACTGCTCTGTGTTCTGTTAATTCATCTCACAGAGTTACATCTTTCCCTTCAAGAAACCTTTCGCTAAGGCTGTTCTTGTGGAATTGGCAAAGGGATATTTGGAAGCCAATAGAGGGCTATGGTGAAACAGGAAATACTTCCGTTCGAAACTGGAAAGCAGCTTTCTGAGAAACTGCTCTGTGTTCTGTTAATTCATCTCACAGAGTTACATCTTTCCCTTCAAGAAGCCTTTCGCTAAGGCTGTTCTTGTGGAGTTGGCAAGGGGATATTTGGAAGCCCATAGAGGGTTATGCTGAAAAAGGAAATATCTTCCGTTCAAAACTGGAAAGAAGCATTCTGAGAGACTGCTCTGCGCTCTGATAATTCATCTCACAGAGTTACATCTTTCCCTTCAAGAAGACTTTCGCTGAGGCTGTTCTTGTGGAATTGGCAAAGGGATATTTGGAAGCCCATAGAGGGCTATTGTGAAAAAGGAAATATCTTCCTTTCAAAACTGGAAAGAAGCTTTCTCAGAAACTGCTCTGTGTTCTGTTAATTCTTCTCACAGAGTTACATCTTTCCCTTCAACATGCCTTTCGCTAAGGCTGTTCTTGTGGAATTGGCAAAGGGATATTTGGAAGCCCATAGATTGCTACGGTGAAAAAGAAAATATCTTCCGTTCGAAACTGGAAAGAAGCTTTCTGAGAAACTGCTCTGTGTTCTGTTAATTCATCTCACAGAGTTACATCTTTCCCTTCAAGAAGCCTTTGGCTAAGGCAGTTCTTGAGGAATTGGCAAAGGGTTACTTGGAAGCCCATACAGGGCTATGGTGAAAAAGGAAATATCTTCCGTTCAAAACTGGAAAGAAGCTTTCTGAGAAACTGCTCTGTGTTCTCTTAATTCATCTCACAGAGTTACATCTTTCCCTTCAAAAAGCCTTTCGCTAAGGCTGTTCTTGTGGAATTGGCAAAGGGATATTTGGAAGCCCACAGAGGGCTATGGTGAAAAAGGAAATATCTTCCGTTCAAAACTGGAAAGAAGCTTTCTGAGAAACTGCTCTGTGTTCTCTTAATTCATCTCACAGAGTTACATCTTTCCCTTCAAGAAGCCTTTCGCTAAGGCTGTTCTTGTGGAATTGGCAAAGGGATATTTGGAAGCCCATAGAGGGCTATGGTGAAAAAGGAATTATCTTCCGTTCAAAACTGGAAAGAAGCTTTCTGAGAAACTGCTCTGTGTTCTGTTAATTCATCTCACAGAGTTACATCTTTCCCTTCAAGAAGCCTTTCTCTAAGGCTCTTCTTGTGGAATTGGCAAAGGGATATTTGAAAGCCCATAGAGGGCTATGGTGAAAAAGGAAATATCTTCCGTTCAAAACTGGAAAGAAGCTTTCTGAGAAACTACTCTGTGTTCTGTTAATTCATCTCACAGAGTTACATCTTTCCCTTCAAGAAGCCTTTCGCTAAGGCTGTTCTTGTGGAATTGGCAACGGGATATTTGGAAGCCTTTAGAGGGCTATGGTGAAAAAGAAAATATCTTCCGTTCAAAACTGGAAAGAAGCTCTCTGAGAAACTGCTCTGTGTTCTGTTAATTCATCTCACAGAGTTACATCTTTCACTTCAAGAAGCCTTTCGCTAAGGCTGTTCTTGTGGAATTGGCAAAGGGATATTTGGAAGCCCATAGAGGGCTATGGTGAAAAAGGAAATATCTTACGTTCAAAACTGGAAAGAAGCTTTCTGAGAAACTGCTCTGTGTTCTGTTAATTCATCTTACAGGGTTACATCTTTCCCTTCAAGAAACCTTTCGCTAAAGCTGTTCTTGTGTAATTGGCAAAGAGATATTTGGAAGCCCATAGAAGGCTACGGTGAAAAAGGAAATATCTTCCGTTCAAAACTGGAAAGAAGCTTTCCGAGAAACTACTCTGTGTTCTGTTAATTCATCTCACGGAGTTACATCTTTCCCTTCAAGAAGCCTTTCGCTAAGGCTGTTCTTTTGGAATTGGCAAAGGAATATTTGGAAGCCCATAGAGGGCTATGGTGTAAAAGGAAATATCTTCCGTTCAAAACTGGAAAGAAGCTTTCTGAGAAACTGCTCTGTGTTCTGTTAATTCATCTCACAGAGTTACATCTTTCTCTTCAAGAAACCTTTCGCTAAGGCTGTTCTTGTGGAATTGGCAACGGGATATTTGGAAGCCCATAGAGGGCTATGGTGAAACAGGAAATACTTCCGTTCGAAACTGGAAAGAAGCTTTCTGACATCTGCTCTGTGTTCTGTTAATTCATCTCACAGAGTTACCTCTTTCCCTTCAAGAAGCCTTTCGCTAATGCTGTTCTTGTGGAATTGGCAAAGGGATATTTGGAAGCCTTTAGAGGGCTATGGTGAAAAAGGAAATATCTTCCGTTCAAAACGGGAAAGAAGCTTTCTGAGAAACTGCTCTGTGCTCTGTTAATTCATCTCACAGAGTTACATCTTTCCCTTCAAGAAGCCTTTCGCTAAGGCTGTTCTTGTGGAATTGGCAAAGGGATATTTGGAAGCCCATAGAGGGCTATGGTGAAAAAGGAAATATCTTCCGTTCAAAACGGGATAGAAGCATTCTGAGAAACTGCTCTGTGTTCTCTTAATTTATCTCAAAGAGTTACATCTTTCCCTTCAAGAAGCCTTTCGCTAACGCTGTTCTTGTGGAATTGGCAAAGGGATATTTGGAAGCCCATAGAGGGCTATGGTGAAAAAGGAAATATCTTCCGTTCAAAACGGGATAGAAGCTTTCTGAGAAACTGCTCTGTGTTCTCTTAATTTATCTCAAAGAGTTACATCTTTCCCTTCAAGAAGCCTTTCGCTAACGCTGTTCTTGTGGAATTGGCAAAGGGATATTTGGAAGCCCATAGAGCGCTATGGTGAAAAAGGAAATATCTTCCGTTCAAAACTGGAAACAAGCTTTCTGAGAAACTGCTCTGTGTTCTGTTAATTCATCTCACAGAGTTACATCTTTCCCTTCAAGAAGCCTTTCGCTAAGGCTGTTCTTCTGGAATTGGCAAAGGGATATTTGGAAGCCCATAGAGGGCTATGGTGAAAAAGGAAATATCTTCCGTTGAAAACTGGAAAGAAGCTTTCAGAGAAACTAATCTGTGTTCTGTTAATTCATCTCACAGAGTTACATCTTTCCCTTCAGGAAGCCTTTCGCTAAGGCTGTTCTTGTGGGATTGGCAAAGGGATATTTGGAAGCCCATAGTGGGCTATGGTGAAAAAGGAAATATCTTCCGTTCAAAACTGGAAAGAAGCTTTCTGAGAAACTGCTATGTGTTCTCTTAATTCATCTCACAGAGTTATATCTTTCCCTTCAAAAGCCTTTCGCTGAGACTGTTCTTGTGGACTTGGCAAAGGGATATTTGGAAGCCCATAGTGGGCTATGGTGAAAAAGGAAATATCTTCCGTTCAAAACTGGAATGAAGCTTTCTGAGAAACTGCTCTGTGTTCTCTTAATTCATCTCACAGAGTTACATCTTTCCCTTCAAAAAGCCTTTCGCTAAGGCTGTTCTTGTGGAATTGGCAAAGGGATATTTGGAAGCCCATAGAGGGCTATGGTGAAAAAGGAAATATCTTCCGTTCAAAACCGGAAAGAAGCTTTCTGAGAAACTGCTCTGTGTTCTCTTAATTCATCTCACAGAGTTACATCTTTCCCTTCAAGAAGCCTTTCGCTAAGGCTGTTCTTGTGGAATTGGCAAAGGGATATTTGGAAGCCCATAGAGGGCTATGGTGAAAAAGGAATTATCTTCCGTTCAAAACTGGAAAGAAGCTTTCTGAGAAACTGCTCTGTGTTCTGTTAATTCATCTCACAGAGTTACATCTTTCCCTTCAAGAAGCCTTTCTCTAAGGCTCTTCTTGTGGAATTGGCAAAGGGATATTTGAAAGCCCATAGAGGGCTATGGTGAAAAAGGAAATATCTTCCGTTCAAAACTGGAAAGAAGCTTTCTGAGAAACTACTCTGTGTTCTGTTAATTCATCTCACAGAGTTACATCTTTCCCTTCAAGAAGCCTTTCGCTAAGGCTGTTCTTGTGGAATTGGCAACGGGATATTTGGAAGCCTTTAGAGGGCTATGGTGAAAAAGAAAATATCTTCCGTTCAAAACTGGAAAGAAGCTCTCTGAGAAACTGCTCTGTGTTCTGTTAATTCATCTCACAGAGTTACATCTTTCACTTCAAGAAGCCTTTCGCTAAGGCTGTTCTTGTGGAATTGGCAAAGGGATATTTGGAAGCCCATAGTGGGCTACGGTGAAAAAGGAAATATCTTCCGTTCAAAACTGGAAAGAAGCTTTCTGAGAAACTGCTCTGTGCTCTGTTAATTCATCTCACAGACTTACATCTTTCCCTTCAAAAGACTTTTGGTAAGGCTGTTCTTTTGGAATTGGTAAAGGGATATTTGGAAGCCCATAGAGGGCTATGGTGAAAAAGGAAATATCTTCTATTCAAAACTGGAAAGAAGCTTTCTGAGAAACTGCTCTGTGTTCTTTTAATTCATCTCACAGAGTTACATCTTTCTCTTCAAGAAGCCTTTCGCTAAGGCTGTTCTTGTGGAATTGGCAAAGGGATATTTGGAAGCCCGTAGTGGGCTATGGTGAAACAGGAAATGTCTTCCGTTCAAAACTGGAAAGAAGCTTTCTGAGAAACTGCTCTGTGTTCTGTTAACTCAACTCACAGAGTTACATCTTTCCCTTCAAGAAACCTCTCGCTAAAGCTGTTGTTGTGGCATTGGCAAAGGGATATTTGGAAGCCCATAGAGGGCTATGGTGAAAAAGGAAATATCTTCCGTTCAAAACTGGAAAGAAGATTTCTAAGAAACTGCTCTGTGTTCTCTTAATTCTTCTCACAGAGTTACATCTTTCCCTTCAAGAACCCTTTCTCTAAGGCTGTTCTTGTGGAATTGGGAAAGGGATATTTGGAAGCCCATAGAGGGCTACGGTGAAAAAGGAAATATCTTCCGTTCGAAACTGGAAAGAAGCTTTCTGAGAAACTACTCTGTGTTCTGTTAATTCATCTCACAGAGTTACATCTTTCCCTTCAAGAAGCCTTTCGCTAAGGCAGTTCTTGTGGAATTGGCCAAGGGATATTTGGAAGCCCATACAAGGCTATGGTGAAAAAGGAAATATCTTCCGTTCAAAACTGGAAAGAAGCTTTCTGAGAAACTGCTCTGTGTTCTGTTAATTCATCTCACAGAGTTACATCTTTCCCTTCAAGAAGCCTTTGGCTAAGGCAGTTCTTGAGGAATTGGCAAAGGGTTACTTGGAAGCCCATACAGGGCTATGGTGAAAAAGGAAATATCTTCCGTTCAAAACTGGAAAGAAGCTTTCTGAGAAACTGCTCTGTGTTCTCTTAATTCATCTCACAGAGTTACATCTTTCCCTTCAAAAAGCCTTTCGCTAAGGCTGTTCTTGTGGAATTGGCAAAGGGATATTTGGAAGCCCACAGAGGGCTATGGTGAAAAAGGAAATATCTTCCGTTCAAAACTGGAAAGAAGCTTTCTGAGAAACTGCTCTGTGTTCTCTTAATTCATCTCACAGAGTTACATCTTTCCCTTCAAGAAGCCTTTCGCTAAGGCTGTTCTTGTGGAATTGGCAAAGGGATATTTGGAAGCCCATAGAAGGCTATGGTGAAAAAGGAATTATCTTCCGTTCAAAACTGGAAAGAAGCTTTCTGAGAAACTGCTCTGTGTTCTGTTAATTCATCTCACAGAGTTACATCTTTCCCTTCAAGAAGCCTTTCTCTAAGGCTGTTCTTGTGGAATTGGCAAAGGGATATTTGAAAGCCCATAGAGGGCTATGGTGAAAAAGGAAATATCTTCCGTTCAAAACTGGAAAGAAGCTTTCTGAGAAACTACTCTGTGTTCTGTTAATTCATCTCACAGAGTTACATCTTTCCCTTCAAGAAGCCTTTCGCTAAGGCTGTTCTTGTGGAATTGGCAACGGGATATTTGGAAGCCTTTAGAGGGCTATGGTGAAAAAGAAAATATCTTCCGTTCAAAACTGGAAAGAAGCTCTCTGAGAAACTGCTCTGTGTTCTGTTAATTCATCTCACAGAGTTACATCTTTCACTTCAAGAAGCCTTTCGCTAAGGCTGTTCTTGTGGAATTGGCAAAGGGATATTTGGAAGCCCATAGAGGGCTATGGTGAAAAAGGAAATATCTTCCGTTCAAAACTGGAAAGAAGCTTTCTGAGAAACTGCTCTGTGTTCTGTTAATTCATCTTACAGGGTTACATCTTTCCCTCCAAGAAACCTTTCGCTAAAGCTGTTCTTGTGTAATTGGCAAAGAGATATTTGGAAGCCCATAGAAGGCTACGGTGAAAAAGGAAATATCTTCCGTTCAAAACTGGAAAGAAGCTTTCCGAGAAACTACTCTGTGTTCTGTTAATTCATCTCACAGAGTTACATCTTTCCCTTCAAGAAGCCTTTCGCTAAGGCTGTTCTTTTGGAATTGGCAAAGGAATATTTGGAAGCCCATAGAGGGCTATGGTGTAAAAGGAAATATCTTCCGTTCAAAACTGGAAAGAAGCTTTCTGAGAAACTGCTCTGTGTTCTGTTAATTCATCTCACAGAGTTACATCTTTCTCTTCAAGAAACCTTTCGCTAAGGCTGTTCTTGTGGAATTGGCAAAGGGATATTTGGAAGCCCATAGAGGGCTATGGTGAAACAGGAAATACTTCCGTTCGAAACTGGAATGAAGCTTTCTGACATCTGCTCTGTGTTCTGTTAATTCATCTCACAGAGTTACCTCTTTCCCTTCAAGAAGCCTTTCGCTAATGCTGTTCTTGTGGAATTGGCAAAGGGATATTTGGAAGCCTTTAGAGGGCTATGGTGAAAAAGGAAATATCTTCCGTTCAAAACTGGAAAGAAGCTCTCTGAGAAACTGCTCTGTGTTCTGTTAATTCATCTCACAGAGTTACATCTTTCCCTTCAGGAAGCCTTTCGCTAAGGCTGTTCTTGTGGGATTGGCAAAGGGATATTTGGAAGCCCATAGTGGGCTATGGTGAAAAAGGAAATATCTTCCATTCAAAACTGGAAAGAAGCTTTCTGAGAAACTGCTCTGTGTTCTCTTAATTCATCTCACAGAGTTACATCTTTCCCTTCAAAAGCCTTTCGCTGAGACTGTTCTTGTGGACTTGGCAAAGGGATATTTGGAAGCCCATAGTGGGCTATGGTGAAAAAGGAAATATCTTCCGTTCAAAACTGGAAAGAAGCTTTCTGAGAAACTGCTCTGTGCTCAGTTAATTCATCTCACAGAGTTACATCTTTCCCTTCAAAAGACTTTTGCTAAGGCTATTCTTGTGGATTTGGTAAAGGGATATTTAGAAACCCATAGAGGGCTATGGTGAAAATGGAAATATCTTCTATTCAAAACTGGAAAGAAGCTTTCTGAGAAACTGCTCTGTGTTCTTTTAATTCATCTCACAGAGTTACATCTTTCCCTTCAAGAAGCCTTTCGCTAAGGCTGTTCTTGTGGAATTGGCAAAGGGATATTTGGAAGCCCATAGTGTGCTATGGTGAAACAGGAAATATCTTCCGTTCAAAACTGGAAAGAAGCTTTCTGAGAAACTGCTCTGTGTTCTGTTAATTCAACTCACAGAGTTACATCTTTCCCTTCAAGAAACCTCTCGCTAAAGCTGTTGTTGTGGCATTGGCAAAGGGATATTTGGAAGCCCATAGAGGGCTATGGTGAAAAAGGAAATATCATCCGATCCAAACTGGAAAGAAGCTTTCTGAGAAACTGCTCAGTGTTCTGTTAATTCATCTCACAGAGTTACATCTTTCCCTTCAAGAAGCCTTTCGCTAAGGCTGTTCTTGTGGAATTGGCAAAGGGATATTTGGAAGCCCATAGAGGGGTATCGTGAAAAAGGAAATATCTTCCGTTCAAAACTGGAAAGAAGCTTTCTGAGAAACTGCTCTGTGTTCTCTTAATTCTTCTCACAGAGTTACATCGTTCCCTTCAAGAAGCCTTTCTCTAAGGCTGTTCTTGTGGAATTGGCAAAGGGATATTTGGAAGCCCATGGAGGGCTACGGTGAAAAAGGAAATATCTTCCGTTCGAAACTGGAAAGAAGCTTTCTGAGAAACTACTCTGTGTTCTGTTAATTCATCTCACAGAGTTACATCTTTCCTTTCAAGAAGCCTTTCGCTAAGGCAGTTCTTGTGGAATTGGCCATGGGATATTTGGAAGCCCATACAAGGCTATGGTGAAAAAGGAAATATCTTCCGATCAAAACTGGAAAGAAGCTTTCTGAGAAACTGCTCTGTGTTCTGTTAATTCATCTCACAGAGTTACATCTTTCCCTTCAAGAAGCCTTTCGCTAAGGCTGTTCTTGTGGAATTGGCAAAGGGATATTTGGAAGCCCATAGAGGGCTATGGTGAAAAAGGAAATATCTTCCATTCAAAAATGGAAAGAAGCTTTCTGAGAAACTGCTATGTGTTCTCTTAATTCATCTCACAGAGTTACATCTTTCCCTTCAAGAAGCCTTACGCTAAGGCTGTTCTTGTGGAATTGGCAAAGGGATATTTGGAAGCCCATAGAGGGCTATGGTGAAACAGGAAATATCTTCCGTTCAAAACTGGAAAGAAGCTTTCTGAGAAACTGCTCTGTGTTCTGTTAATTCACCTCACAGAGTTACATCTTTCCCTTCAAGAAGCCTTTCGCTAAGGCTGTTCTTGTGGAATAGGTAAAGGGATATTTGGAAGCCCATAGAGGGCTATGGTGAAACAGGAAATACTTCCGTTCAAAACTGGAAAGAAGCTTTCTGAGAAACTGCTCTGTGTTCTGTTAATTCATCTCCAGAGTTACATCTTTCCCTTCAAGAAGTCGTTCGCTAAGGCTGTTCTTGTGGAATTGGCAAAGGCATATTTGGAAGCCCATAATGGGCTATGGTGAAAAAGGAAATATCATCCGTTCAAAACTGGAAAGAAGCTTTCTGAGAAACTGCTCTGTGTTCTGTTTGTTCATCTCACAGAGTTACATCTTTCCCTTCAAGAAACCTTTCGCTAAAGCTGTTGTTGTGGCATTGGCAAAGGGATATTTGGAAGCCCATAGAGGGCTAAGGTGAAAAAGGAAATATCTTCCGTTCCAAACTGGAAAGAAGCTTTCTGAGAAACTGCTGTGTGTTCTGTTAATTCATCTCACAGAGTTACATCTTTCCCTTCAAGAAGCCTTTCGCTAAGGCTGTTCTTGTGGAATTGGCAAAGGGATATTTGGAAGCCCATAGAGGGCTACGGTGAAAAAGGAAATATCTTCCATTCAAAACTGGAAAGAAGCTTTCTGAGAATCTGCTCTGTGTTCTGTTAATTCATCTCACAGAGTTACATCTTTACCCTTCAAGAAGCTTTTCGCTAAGGCTGTTCTTGTGGAATTGGCAAAGGGATAATTGGAATCCCATAGAGGGCTATGTTGAAAAAGGAAATATCCTCCGTTCAAAACTGGAAAGACGCTTTCTGAGAAACTGCTCTGTGTTCTGTTAATTCATCTGACAGAGTTACTTCTTTCCTTTCAAGAAGTCTTTCGCTAAGGCTGTTCTTGTGGAATTGGCAAAGGGATATTTGGAAGCCCATAGAGGGCAATGTTGAAAAAGGAAATATCTTCCGTTCAAAACTGGAAAGAAGCTTTCTGAGAAACTGTTCTGTGTTCTGTTAATTCTTCTCACAGAGTTACATCTTTCCCTTCAAGAAGCCTTTCTCTAAGACTGTTCTTGTGGAATTGGCAAAGGGATATTTGGAAGCCCATTGAGGGCTATGGTGAAAAAGGAAATATCTTCCGTTCAAAACTGGAAAGAAGCTTTCTGAGAAACTGCTCTGTGTTCTCTTAATTCATCTCACAGAGTTACATCTTTCCCTTCAAGAAGCCTTTCGCTAAGGCTCTTCTTGTGGAATTGGCAAAGGGATATTTGGAAGCCCATAGAGGGCTATGGTGAAAAAGGAAATATCTTCCGTTCAAAACTGGAAAGAAGCTTTCTGAGAAACTGCTCTGTGTTCTGTTAATTCATCTCACAGAGTTACATCTTTCCCTTCAAGAAGCCTTTCGCTAAGGCTGTTCTTTTGGAATTGGCAAAGGGATATTTGGAAGCCCATAGTGGGCTGTGGTGAAAAAGGAAATATCTTCCGTTCAAAACTGGAAAGAAGCTTTCTGAGAAACTGCTCTGTGTTCTGTTAATTCATCTCACATGGTTACATCTTTCCCTTCAAAAGACTTTTGCTAAGGCTCTTCTTGTGGAATTGGTAAAGGGATATTTGGAAGCCCATAGAGGGCTATGGTGAAAAAGGAAATATCTTCCGTTCAAAACTGGAAAGAAGTTTTCTGAGAAACTGCTCTGTGTTCTGTTAATTCATCTCACAGAGTTACATCTTTCCCTTCAAGAAACCTTTCGCTAAAGCTGTTCTTGTGGAATGGGAAAAGGGATATTTGGAAGCCCATAGAGGGCTACGGAGAAAAAGGAAATATCTTCCGTTCAAAACTGGAAAGATGCTTTCAGAGAAACTACTCTGTGTTCTGTTAATTCATCTCACAGAGTTACATCTTTCCCTTCAAGAAGCCTTTCGCTAAGGCTGTTCTTGTGGAATTGGCAAAGGAATATTTGGAAGAACATGGAGGGCTATGGTGAAACAAGAAGTATCTTCCGTTCAAAACGGGAAAGAAGCTTTCTGAGAAACTGCTCTGTGTTCTGTTAATTTATCTCACAGAGTTACATCTTTCCCTTCAAGAAGCCTTTCGCTAAGGCTGTTCTTGTGGAATTGGCAAAGGGATATTTGGAAGCCCATATTGGGCTATGGTGAAAAAGGAAATATCTTCCGTTCAAAACTGGAAAGAAGCTTTCTGAGAAACTGCTCTGTGTTCTGTTAATTCATCTCACAGAGTTACATCTTTCCCTTCAAGAAGCCTTTCGCTAAGGCTATTCTTTTGGAATTGGAAAATTGATATTTGGAAGCCCATAGAGGGCTATGGTGAAACAAGAAGTATCTTCCGTTCAAACTGGAAAGAAGCTTTCTGAGAAACTGCTCTGTGTTCTGTTAATTCATCTCACACAGTTACATCTTTCCCTTCAAGAAGCCTTTCGCTAAGGCTGTTCTTGTGGAATTTGCAAACGGATGTTTGGAAGCCCATAGAGGGCTATGGTGAAGAAGGAAATATCTTCTGTTCAAAACTGGAAAGAAGCTTTCTGAGAAACTGCTCTGTGTTCTGTTAATTCATCTCACAGAGTTACAACTTTCCCTTCAAGAAGCCTTTCGCTAAGGCTCTTCTTGTGGAATTGGCAAACGGATATTTGGAAGCCCATGGAGGGCTATGATGAAAAAGGAAATATCTTCCGTTCAAAACTGGAAAGAAGCTTTCTGAGAAACTGCTCTGTGTTCTGTTAATTCATCTCACAGAGTTACATCTTTCCCTTCAAGAAGCCTTTCGCTAAGGCTGTTCTTGTGGAATTGGCAAAGGGATATTTGGAAGCCCATAGAGGGCTATGGTGAAATAGGAAATACCTTCCGTTCAAAACTGGAAAGAAGCTTTCTGAGAAACTGCTCTGTGTTCTGTTAATTCTGCTCACAGAGTTACATCTTTCCCTTCAAGAAGCCTTTCGCTAAGGCTGTTCTTGTGGAATTGGCAAACGGATATTTGGAAGCCCATAGAGGGTTATGGTGAAAAAGGAAATATCTTCCGTTCAAAACTGGAAAGAAGCTTTCTGAGAAACTGCTCTGTGTTCTGTTAATTCATCTCACAGTGTTACATCTTTCCCTTCAAGAAACCTTTCGCTAAGGCTGTTCTTGTGGAATTGGCAAAGGGATACTTGGAAGCCCGTAGAGGGCTATGGTGAAAAAGGAAATATCTTCCGTTCAAAACTTGAAAGAAGCTTTCTGAGAAACTGCTCTGTGATCTGTCAAATCATCTCACACAGTTACATCTTTCCCTTCAAGAAGCCTTTCGCTAAGGCTATTCTTGTGGAATTGGAATATTGATATTTGGAAGCCCATAGAGGGCTATGGTGAAAAAGGAAATATCTTCCGTTCAAAACTGGAAAGAAGCTTTCTGAGAAACTGCTCTGTGTTCTGTTAATTCATCTCACAGAGTTACATCTTTCCCTTCAAGAAAACTTTCGCTAAGGCTGTTCTTGTGGAATTGGCAAAGGGATATTTGGAAGCCCATATAGGGCAATGTTGAAAAAGGAAGTATCTTCCGTTCAAAACTGGAAAGAAGCTTTCTGAGAAACTGTTCTATGTTCTGTTAATTCTTCTCACAGAGTTACATCTTTCCCTTCAAGAAGCCTTTCTCTAAGACTGTTCTTGTGGAATTGGCAAAGGGATATTTGGAAGCCCATTGAGGGCTACGGTGATAAAGGAAATATCTTCCGTTCGAAACTGGAAAGAAGCTTTCTGAGAAACTACTTTGTGTTCTGTTAATTCATCTCACAGAGTTACATCTTTCCCTTCAAGAAGCCTTTCGCTAGGGCAGTTCTTGGGGAATTGGCAAAAGGATATTTGGAAGCCCATACAGGGCTATGTTGAAAGAGGAAATATCTTCCGTTCAAAACTGGAAAGAAGCTTTCTGAGTAACTGCTCTGTGTTCTGTTAATTCATCTCACAGAGTTACATCTTTCCCTTCAAGAACCTTTCGCTAAGGCTGTTCTCGTGGAATTGGCAACGGGATATTTGGAAGCCCATAGAGGGCTATGGTGAAAAAGGAAATATCTTCCGTTCAAAACTGGAAAGAAGCTTTCTGAGAAACTGCTCTGTGTTCTCTTAATTCATCTCACAGTGTTACATCTTTCCCTTCAAGAAGCCTTTCGCTAAGGCTCTTCTTGTGGAATTGGCAAAGGGATATTTGGAAGCCCATAGAGGGCTATGGTGAAAAAGGAAATATCTTCCGTTCAAAACTGGAAAGAAGCTTTCTGAGAAACTGCTCTGTGTTCTGTTAATTCATCTCACAGAGTTACATCTTTCCCTTCAAGAAGCCTTTCGCTAAGGCTGTTATTTTGGAATTGGCAAAGGGATATTTGGAAGCCCATAGTGGGCTGTGGTGAAAAAGGAAATATCTTCCGTTCAAAACTGGAAAGAAGCTTTCTGAGAAACTGCTCTGTGTTCTGTTAATTCATCTCACAGAGTTACATCTTTCCCTTCAAAAGACTTTTGCTAAGGCTGTTCTTGTGGAATTGGTAAAGGGATACTTGGAAGCCCATAGAGGGCTATGGTGAAAAAGGAAATATCTTCCGTTCAAAACTGGAAAGAAGCTTTCTGAGAAACTGCTCTGTGTTCTGTTAATTCATCTCACAGGGTTACATTTTCCCCTTCAAGAAACCTTTCGCTAAAGCTGTTCTTGTGGAATTGGAAAAGGGATATTTGGAAGCCCATAGAAGGCTACGGAGAAAAAGGAAATATCTTCCGTTAAAAACTTGAAAGATGCTTTCAGAGAAACTACTCTGTGTTCTGTTAATTGAGCTCACAGAGTTACATCTTTCCCTTCAAGAAGCCTTTCGCTAAGGCTGTTCTTGTGGAATTGGCAAAGGAATATTTGGAAGCCCATGGAGGGCTATGGTGAAAAAGGAAATATCTTCCGTTCAAAACTGGAAAGAAGCTTTCTGAGAAACTGCTCTGTGTTCTGTTAATTCATCTCACAGAGTTACATCTTTCCCTTCAAGAAGCCTTTCGCTAAGGCAGTTCTTGTGTAATTGGCAAAGGGATATTTGGAAGTCCATAGAGGGCTATGGTGAAACAAGATATATCTTCCGTGCAAACTGGAAAGAAGCTTTCTGAGAAACTGCTCTGTGTTCTGTTAATTCATCTCACAGAGTTACATCTTTCCCTTCAAGAAGCCTTTCGCTAAGGCTGTTCTTGTGGAATTGGCAAAGGGATATTTGGAAGCCCATAGAGGGCAATGGTGAAAAAGGAAATATCTTCCGTTCAAAACTGGAAAGAATCTTTCTGAGAAACTGCTCTGTGTTCTGTTAATTCATCTCACAGAGTTACATCTTTCCCTTCAAGAAGCCTTTCTCTATGGCTGTTCTTGTGGAATTGGCAAAGGGATATTTGGAAGCCCATAGAGGGCTATGGTGAAAAAGGAAATATCTTCCGTTCAAAACTGGAAAGAAACTTTCTGAGAAACTGCTCTGTGTTCTGTTAATTCTTCTCACAGAGTTACATCTTTCCCTTCAAGAAGCCTTTCTCTAAGGCTGTTCTTGTGGAATTGGCAAAGGGATATTTGGAAGCCCATAGAGGGCTACGGTGAAAAAGGAAATATCTTCCGTTCGAAACTGGAAAGAAGCTTTCTGAGAAACTGCTCTGTGTTCTCTTAATTCATCTCACAGAGTTACATCTTTCCCTTCAAGAAGCCTTTCGCTAAGGCAGTTGTTGTGGAGTTGGCAAAGAGATATTTGGAAGCCCATACAGGGCTATGGTGAAAAAGGAAATATCTTCCGTTCAAAACTTGAAAGAAGCTTTCTGAGAAACCGCTCTGTGTTCTGTTAATTCATCGCACAGAGTTACATCTTTCCCTTCAAGAAGCCTTTCGCTAAGGCTGTTCTTGTGGAATTGGCAAAGGGTTATTTGGAAGCCCATAGAGGGCTATGGTGAAAAAGGAAATATCTTCCGTTCAAAACTGGAAAGAAGGTTTCTGAGAAACTGCTCTGTGTTCTGTTAATTCTTCTCACAGAGTTACATCTTTCCCTTCAAGAAGCCTTTCTCTAAGACTGTTCTTGTGGAATTGGCAAAGGGATATTTGGAAGCCCATTGAGGGCTACGGTGATAAAGGAAATATCTTCCGTTCGAAACTGGAAAGAAGCTTTCTGAGAAACTACTTTGTGTTCTGTGAATTCATCTCACAGGGTTACATCTTTCCCTTCAAGAAGCCTTTCGCTAGGGCAGTTCTTGGGGAATTGGCAAAGGGATATTTGGAAGCCCATACAGGGCTATGTTGAAAAAGGAAATATCTTCCGCTCAAAACTGGAAAGAAGCTTTCTAAGAAACTGCTCTGTGTTCTGTTAATTCATCTCACAGAGTTACATCTTTCCCTTCAAGAACCTTTCGCTAAGGCTGTTCTCGTGGAATTGGCAAAGGGATATTTGGAAGCCCATAGAGGGCTATGGTGAAAAAGGAAATATCTTCCGTTCAAAACTGGAAAGAAGCTTTCTGAGAAACTGCTCTGTGTTCTCTTAATTCATCTCACAGAGTTACATCTTTCCCTTCAAGAAGCCTTTCGCTAAGGCTCTTCTTGTGGAATTGGCAAAGGGATATTTGGAAGCCCATAGAGGGCTATGGTGAAAAAGGAAATATCTTCCGTTCAAAACTGGAAAGAAGCTTTCTGAGAAACTGCTCTGTTTTCTGTTAATTCATCTCACAGAGTTACATCTTTCCCTTCAAGAAGCCTTTCGCTAAGGCTGTTCTTTTGGAATTGGCAAAGGGATATTTGGAAGCCCATAGTGGGCTGTGGTGAAAAAGGAAATATCTTCCGTTCAAAACTGGAAAGAAGCTTTCTGAGAAACTGCTCTGTGTTCTGTTAATTCATCTCACAGAGTTACATCTTTCCCTTCAAAAGACTTTTGCTAAGGCTGTTCTTGTGGAATTGGTAAAGGGATATTTGGAAGCCCTTAGAGGGCTATGGTGAAAAAGGAAATATCTTCCGTTCAAAACTGGAAAGAAGCTTTCTGAGAAACTGCTCTGTGTTCTGTTAATTCATCTCACAGGGTTACATCTTCCCCTTCAAGAAACCTTTCGCTAAAGCTGGTCTTGTGGAATTGGAAAAGGGATATTTGGAAGCCCATAGAAGGCTACGGAGAAAAAGGAAATATCTTCCGTTCAAAACTGGAAAGATGCTTTCAGAGAAACTACTCTGTGTTCTGTTAATTCAGCTCACAGAGTTACATCTTTCCCTTCAAGAAGCCTTTCGCTAAGGCTGTTCTTGTGGAATTGGCAAAGGAATATTTGGAAGCCCATGGAGGGCTATGGTGAAAAAGGAAATATCTTCCGTTCAAAACGGGAAAGAAGCTTTCTGAGAAACTGCTGTGTGTTCTGTTAATTTATCTCACAGAGTTACATCTTTCCCTTCAAGAAACCTTTCGCTAAGGCTGTTCTTGTGGAATTGGCAAAGGGATATTTGGAAGCCCATAGAGGGCTATGGTGAAACAGGAAATACTTCCGTTCGAAACTGGAAAGAATCTTTCTGAGAAACTGCTCTGTGTTCTGTTAATTCATCTCACAGACTTACATCTTTCCCTTCAAGAAGCCTTTCGCTAAGGCTTTTCTTGTGGAATTGTCAAAGGGATATTTGGAAGCCCAAAGATGTCTATGGTGAAAAAGGAAATATCTTCCGTTCAAAACTGGAAAGAAGCTTTCTGAGAAACTGCTCTGTGTTCTCTTAATTCATCTCACAGAGTTACATCTTTCCCTTCAAGAAGCCTTTCGCTAATGCTGTTCTTGTGGAATTGGCAAAGGGATATTTGGAAGCCCATAGAGGGCTATGTTGAAAAAGGAAATATCCTCCGTTCAAAACTGGAAAGAAGCTTTCTGAGAAACTGCTCTGTGTTCTGTTAATTCAACTGACAGAGTTACTTCTTTCCCTTCAAGAAGTCTTTCGCTAAGGCTGTTCTTGTGGAATTGGCAAAGGGATATTTGGAAGCCCATAGAGGGCAATGTTGAAAAAGGAAATATCTTCCGTTGAAAACTGGAAAGAAACTTTCTGAGAAACTGTTCTGTGTTCTGTTAATTCTTCTCACAGAGTTACATCTTTCCCTTCAAGAAGCCTTTCTCTAAGACTGTTCTTGTGGAATTGGCAAAGGGATATTTGGAAGCCCATTGAGGGCTACGGTGATAAAGGAAATATCTTCCGTTCGAAACTGGAAAGAAGCTTTCTGAGAAACTACTTTGTGTTCTGTGAATTCATCTCACAGGGTTACATCTTTCCCTTCAAGAAGCCTTTCGCTAGGGCAGTTCTTGGGGAATTGGCAAAGGGATATTTGGAAGCCCATACAGGGCTATGTTTTAAAAGGAAATATCTTCCGTTCAAAACTGGAAAGAAGCTTTCTGAGAAACTGCTCTGTGTTTTGTTAATTCACCTCACAGAGTTACATCTTTCCCTTCAAGAAACCTTTCGCTAAGGCTCTTCTTGTGGAATTGGCAAACGGATATTTGGAAGCCCATGGAGGGCTGTGATGAAAAAGGAAATATCTTCCGTTCAAAACTGGAAAGAAGCTTTCTGAGAAACTGCTCTGTGTTCTGTTAATTCATCTCACAGAGTTACATCTTTCCCTTCAAGAAGCCTTTCGCTAAGGCTGTTCTTGTGGACTTGGAAAAGGGATATTTGGAAGCCCATAGAGGGCTATGGTGAAAAAGGAAATACCTTCCGTTCAAAACTGGAAAGAAGCTTTCTGAGAAACGGCTCTGTGTTCTGTTAATTCTTCTCACAGAGTTACATCTTTCCCTTCAAGAAGCCTTTCGCTAAGGCTGTTCTTGTGGAATTGGCAAACGGATATTTGGAAGCCCATAGAGGGCTATGGTGAAAAAGGAAATATCTTCCGTTCAAAACTGGAAAGATGCTTTCTGAGAAACTGCTCTGTGTTCTGTTAATTCATCTCACAGTGTTACATCTTTCCCTTCAAGAAGCCTTTCGCTAAGGCTGTTCTTGTGGAATTGGCAAAGGGATACTTGGAAGCCCGTAGAGGGCTATGGTGAAAAAGGAAATACCTTCCGTTCAAAACTTGAAAGAAGCTTTCTGAGAAACTGCTCTGTGTTCTGTCAAATCATCTCACAGAGTTACATCTTTCCCTTCAAGAAGTCTTTCGCTAAGGCTATTCTTGTGGAATTGGAAAATTGATATTTGGAAGCCCATAGAGGGCTATGGTGAAAAAGTAAATATCTTCCGTTCAAAACTGGAAAGAAGCTTTCTGAGAAACTGCTCTGTCTTCTGTTAATTCATCTCACAGAGTTACATCTTTCCCTTCAAGAAAACTTTCGCTAAGGCTGTTCTTGTGGAATTGGCAAAGGGATATTTGGAAGCCCATAGAGGGCTATGGTGAAACAGGAAATACTTCCGCTCGAAACTGGAAAGACGCTTTCTGAGAAACTGCTCTGTGTTCTGTTAATTCATCTCACAGAGTTACATCTTTCCCTTCAAGAAGCCTTTCGATAAGGCTGTTCTTGTGGAATTGGCAAAGGGATACTTGGAAGCCCATAGAGGGCTATGGTGAAAAAGGAAATATCTTCCGTTCAAAACTGGAAAGAAGCTTTCTGAGAAACTGCTCTGTGTTCTGTTAATTCATCTCACAGAGTTACATCTTTCCCTTCAAGAAGCCTTTCGCTAAGGCTGTTCTTGTGGAATTGGCAAAGGGATATTTGGAAGCCCATAGAGGGCTATGGTGAAAAAGGAAATATCATCCGTTCCAAACTGGAAAGAAGCTTTCTGAGAAACTGCTCTGTGTTCTGTTAATTCATTTCACAGAGTTACATCTTTCCCTTCAAGAAGCCTTTCGCTAAGGCTGTTCTTGTGGAATTGGCAAAGGGATATTTGGAAGCCCATAGAGGGCTATGGTGAAAAAGGAAATATCTTCCGTTCAAAACGGGATAGAAGCTTTCTGAGAAACTGCTCTGTGTTCTCTTAATTTATCTCAAAGAGTTACATCTTTCCCTTCAAGAAGCCTTTCGCTAACGCTGTTCTTGTGGAATTGGCAAAGGGATATTTGGAAGCCCATAGAGCGATATGGTGAAAAAGGAAATATCTTCCGTTCAAAACTGGAAACAAGCTTTCTGAGAAACTGCTCTGTGTTCTGTTAATTCATCTCACAGAGTTACATCTTTCCCTTCAAGAAGCCTTTCGCTAAGGCTCCTCTTGTGGAATTGGCAAACGGATATTTGGAATCCCATAGATGGCTATGGTGAAAAAGGAAATATCTTCCGTTCAAAACTGGAAAGAATCTTTCTGAGAAACTGCTCTGTGTTCTGTTAATTCATCTCACAGAGTTACATCTTTCCCTTCAAGAAGCCTTTCTCTAAGGCTGTTCTTGTGGAATTGGCAAAGGGATATTTGGAAGCCCATAGAGGGCTATGGTGAAAAAGGAAATATCATCCGTTCCAAACTGGAAAGAAGCTTTCTGAGAAACTGCTCTGTGTTCTGTTAATTCATTTCACAGAGTTACATCTTTCCCTTCAAGAAGCCTTTCGCTAAGGCTGTTCTTGTGGAATTGGCAAAGGGATATTTGGAAGCCCATAGAGGGCTATGGTGAAAAAGGAAATATCTTCCGTTCAAAACGGGATAGAAGCTTTCTGAGAAACTGCTCTGTGTTCTCTTAATTTATCTCAAAGAGTTACATCTTTCCCTTCAAGAAGCCTTTCGCTAAGGCAGTTCTTGTGTAATTGGCAAAGGGATATTTAGAAGTCCATAGAGGGCTATGGTGAAACAAGATATATCTTCCGTGCAAACTGGAAAGAAGCTTTCTGAGAAACTGCTCTGTGTTCTGTTAATTCATCTCACAGAGTTACATCTTTCCCTTCAAGTAGCCTTTCGCTAAGGCTGTTCTTGTGGAATTGGCAAAGGGATATTTGGAAGCCCATAGAGGGCAATGGTGAAAAAGGAAATATCTTCCGTTCAAAACTGGAAAGAATCTTTCTGAGAAACTGCTCTGTGTTCTGTTAATTCATCTCACAGAGTTACATCTTTCCCTTCAAGAAGCCTTTCTCTAAGGCTGTTCTTGTGGAATTGGCAAAGGGATATTTGGAAGCCCATAGAGGGCTATGGTGAAAAAGGAAATATCTTCCGTTCAAAACTGGAAAGAAACTTTCTGAGAAACTGCTCTGTGTTCTGTTAATTCTTCTCACAGAGTTACATCTTTCCCTTCTAGAAGCCTTTCTCTAAGGCTGTTCTTGTGGAATTGGCAAAGGGATATTTGGAAGCCCATAGAGGGCTACGGTGAAAAAGGAAATATCTTCCGTTCGAAACTGGAAAGAAGCTTTCTGAGAAACTGCTCTGTGTTCTGTTAATTCATCTCACAGAGTTACATCTTTCCCTTCAAGAAGCCTTTCGCTAAGGCAGTTGTTGTGGAGTTGGCAAAGAGATATTTGGAAGCCCATAGAGGGCTATGTTGAAAAAGGAAATATCCTCCGTTCAAAACTGGAAAGAAGCTTTCTGAGAAACTGCTGTGTGTTCTGTTAATTCATCTGACAGAGTTACTTCTTTCCCTTCAAGAAGTCTTTCGCTAAGGCTGTTCTTGTGGAATTGGCAAAGGGATATTTGGAAGCCCATAGAGGGCAATGTTGAAAAAGGAAATATCTTCCGTTCAAAACTGGAAAGAAGCTTTCTGAGAAACTGTTCTGTGTTCTGTTAATTCTTCTCACAGAGTTACATCTTTCCCTTCAAGAAGCCTTTCTCTAAGACTGTTCTTGTGGAATTGGCAAAGGGATATTTGGAAGCCCATTGAGGGCTACGGTGATAAAGGAAATATCTTCCGTTCGAAACTGGAAAGAAGCTTTCTGAGAAACTACTTTGTGTTCTGTGAATTCATCTCACAGGGTTACATCTTTCCCTTCAAGAAGCCTTTCGCTAGGGCAGTTCTTGGGGAATTGGCAAAGGGATATTTGGAAGCCCATACAGGGCTATGTTGAAAAAGGAAATATCTTCCGCTCAAAACTGGAAAGAAGCTTTCTAAGAAACTGCTCTGTGTTCTGTTAATTCATCTCACAGAGTTACATCTTTCCCTTCAAGAACCTTTCGCTAAGGCTGTTCTCGTGGAATTGGCAAAGGGATATTTGGAAGCCCATAGAGGGCTATGGTGAAAAAGGAAATATCTTCCGTTCAAAACTGGAAAGAAGCTTTCTGAGAAACTGCTCTGTGTTCTCTTAATTCATCTCACAGAGTTACATCTTTCCCTTCAAGAAGCCTTTCGCTAAGGCTCTTCTTGTGGAATTGGCAAAGGGATATTTGGAAGCCCATAGAGGGCTATGGTGAAAAAGGAAATATCTTCCGTTCAAAACTGGAAAGAAGCTTTCTGAGAAACTGCTCTGTTTTCTGTTAATTCATCTCACAGAGTTACATCTTTCCCTTCAAGAAGCCTTTCGCTAAGGCTGTTCTTTTGGAATTGGCAAAGGGATATTTGGAAGCCCATAGTGGGCTGTGGTGAAAAAGGAAATATCTTCCGTTCAAAACTGGAAAGAAGCTTTCTGAGAAACTGCTCTGTGTTCTGTTAATTCATCTCACAGAGTTACATCTTTCCCTTCAAAAGACTTTTGCTAAGGCTGTTCTTGTGGAATTGGTAAAGGGATATTTGGAAGCCCTTAGAGGGCTATGGTGAAAAAGGAAATATCTTCCGTTCAAAACTGGAAAGAAGCTTTCTGAGAAACTGCTCTGTGTTCTGTTAATTCATCTCACAGGGTTACATCTTCCCCTTCAAGAAACCTTTCGCTAAAGCTGGTCTTGTGGAATTGGAAAAGGGATATTTGGAAGCCCATAGAAGGCTACGGAGAAAAAGGAAATATCTTCCGTTCAAAACTGGAAAGATGCTTTCAGAGAAACTACTCTGTGTTCTGTTAATTCAGCTCACAGAGTTACATCTTTCCCTTCAAGAAGCCTTTCGCTAAGGCTGTTCTTGTGGAATTGGCAAAGGAATATTTGGAAGCCCATGGAGGGCTATGGTGAAAAAGGAAATATCTTCCGTTCAAAACGGGAAAGAAGCTTTCTGAGAAACTGCTGTGTGTTCTGTTAATTTATCTCACAGAGTTACATCTTTCCCTTCAAGAAACCTTTCGCTAAGGCTGTTCTTGTGGAATTGGCAAAGGGATATTTGGAAGCCCATAGAGGGCTATGGTGAAACAGGAAATACTTCCGTTCGAAACTGGAAAGAATCTTTCTGAGAAACTGCTCTGTGTTCTGTTAATTCATCTCACAGACTTACATCTTTCCCTTCAAGAAGCCTTTCGCTAAGGCTTTTCTTGTGGAATTGTCAAAGGGATATTTGGAAGCCCAAAGATGTCTATGGTGAAAAAGGAAATATCTTCCGTTCAAAACTGGAAAGAAGCTTTCTGAGAAACTGCTCTGTGTTCTCTTAATTCATCTCACAGAGTTACATCTTTCCCTTCAAGAAGCCTTTCGCTAATGCTGTTCTTGTGGAATTGGCAAAGGGATATTTGGAAGCCCATAGAGGGCTATGTTGAAAAAGGAAATATCCTCCGTTCAAAACTGGAAAGAAGCTTTCTGAGAAACTGCTCTGTGTTCTGTTAATTCAACTGACAGAGTTACTTCTTTCCCTTCAAGAAGTCTTTCGCTAAGGCTGTTCTTGTGGAATTGGCAAAGGGATATTTGGAAGCCCATAGAGGGCAATGTTGAAAAAGGAAATATCTTCCGTTGAAAACTGGAAAGAAACTTTCTGAGAAACTGTTCTGTGTTCTGTTAATTCTTCTCACAGAGTTACATCTTTCCCTTCAAGAAGCCTTTCTCTAAGACTGTTCTTGTGGAATTGGCAAAGGGATATTTGGAAGCCCATTGAGGGCTACGGTGATAAAGGAAATATCTTCCGTTCGAAACTGGAAAGAAGCTTTCTGAGAAACTACTTTGTGTTCTGTGAATTCATCTCACAGGGTTACATCTTTCCCTTCAAGAAGCCTTTCGCTAGGGCAGTTCTTGGGGAATTGGCAAAGGGATATTTGGAAGCCCATACAGGGCTATGTTTTAAAAGGAAATATCTTCCGTTCAAAACTGGAAAGAAGCTTTCTGAGAAACTGCTCTGTGTTTTGTTAATTCACCTCACAGAGTTACATCTTTCCCTTCAAGAAACCTTTCGCTAAGGCTCTTCTTGTGGAATTGGCAAACGGATATTTGGAAGCCCATGGAGGGCTGTGATGAAAAAGGAAATATCTTCCGTTCAAAACTGGAAAGAAGCTTTCTGAGAAACTGCTCTGTGTTCTGTTAATTCATCTCACAGAGTTACATCTTTCCCTTCAAGAAGCCTTTCGCTAAGGCTGTTCTTGTGGACTTGGAAAAGGGATATTTGGAAGCCCATAGAGGGCTATGGTGAAAAAGGAAATACCTTCCGTTCAAAACTGGAAAGAAGCTTTCTGAGAAACGGCTCTGTGTTCTGTTAATTCTTCTCACAGAGTTACATCTTTCCCTTCAAGAAGCCTTTCGCTAAGGCTGTTCTTGTGGAATTGGCAAACGGATATTTGGAAGCCCATAGAGGGCTATGGTGAAAAAGGAAATATCTTCCGTTCAAAACTGGAAAGATGCTTTCTGAGAAACTGCTCTGTGTTCTGTTAATTCATCTCACAGTGTTACATCTTTCCCTTCAAGAAGCCTTTCGCTAAGGCTGTTCTTGTGGAATTGGCAAAGGGATACTTGGAAGCCCGTAGAGGGCTATGGTGAAAAAGGAAATACCTTCCGTTCAAAACTTGAAAGAAGCTTTCTGAGAAACTGCTCTGTGTTCTGTCAAATCATCTCACAGAGTTACATCTTTCCCTTCAAGAAGTCTTTCGCTAAGGCTATTCTTGTGGAATTGGAAAATTGATATTTGGAAGCCCATAGAGGGCTATGGTGAAAAAGTAAATATCTTCCGTTCAAAACTGGAAAGAAGCTTTCTGAGAAACTGCTCTGTCTTCTGTTAATTCATCTCACAGAGTTACATCTTTCCCTTCAAGAAAACTTTCGCTAAGGCTGTTCTTGTGGAATTGGCAAAGGGATATTTGGAAGCCCATAGAGGGCTACGGTGAAACAGGAAATACTTCCGCTCGCAACTGGAAAGACGCTTTCTGAGAAACTGCTCTGTGTTCTGTTAATTCATCTCACAGAGTTACATCTTTCCCTTCAAGAAGCCTTTCGATAAGGCTGTTCTTGTGGAATTGGCAAAGGGATACTTGGAAGCCCATAGAGGGCTATGGTGAAAAAGGAAATATCTTCCGTTCAAAACTGGAAAGAAGCTTTCTGAGAAACTGCTCTGTGTTCTGTTAATTCATCTCACAGAGTTACATCTTTCCCTTCAAGAAGCCTTTCGCTAAGGCTCTTCTTGTGGAATTGGCAAACGGATATTTGGAATCCCATGGAGGGCTATGGTGAAAAAGGAAATATCTTCCGTTCAAAACTGGAAAGAAGCTTTCTGAGAAACTGCTCTGTGTTCTGTTAATTCATCTCACAGAGTTACATCTTTCCCTTCAAGAAGCCTTTCGCTAAGGCTGTTCTTGTGGAATTGGCAAAGGGATATTTGGAAGCCCATAGAGGGCTATGGTGAAAAAGGAAATATCATCCGTTCCAAACTGGAAAGAAGCTTTCTGAGAAACTGCTCTGTGTTCTGTTAATTCATTTCACAGAGTTACATCTTTCCCTTCAAGAAGCCTTTCGCTAAGGCTGTTCTTGTGGAATTGGCAAAGGGATATTTTGAAGCCCATAGAGGGCTATGGTGAAAAAGGAAATATCTTCCGTTCAAAACGGGATAGAAGCTTTCTGAGAAACTGCTCTGTGTTCTCTTAATTTATCTCAAAGAGTTACATCTTTCCCTTCAAGAAGCCTTTCGCTAACGCTGTTCTTGTGGAATTGGCAAAGGGATATTTGGAAGCCCATAGAGCGATATGGTGAAAAAGGAAATATCTTCCGTTCAAAACTGGAAACAAGCTTTCTGAGAAACTGCTCTGTGTTCTGTTAATTCATCTCACAGAGTTACATGTTTCCCTTCAAGAAGCCTTTCGCTAAGGCTCTTCTTGTGGAATTGGCAAACGGATATTTGGAATCCCATAGAGGGCTATGGTGAAAAAGGAAATATCTTCCGTTCAAAACTGGAAAGAAGCTTTCTGAGAAACTGCTCTGTGTTCTGTTAATTCATCTCACAGAGTTACATCTTTCCCTTCAAGAAGCCTTTCGCTAAGGCTGTTCTTGTGGAATTGGCAAAGGGATATTTGGAAGCCCATACAGGGCTATGGTGAAAAAGGAAATATCATCCGTTCCAAACTGGAAAGAAGCTTTCTGAGAAACTGCTCTGTGTTCTGTTAATTCATTTCACAGAGTTACATCTTTCCCTTCAAGAAGCCTTTCGCTAAGGCTGTTCTTGTGGAATTGGCAAAGGGATATTTGGAAGCCCATAGAGGGCTATGGTGAAAAAGGAAATATCTTCCGTTCAAAACGGGATAGAAGCTTTCTGAGAAACTGCTCTGTGTTCTCTTAATTTATCTCAAAGAGTTACATCTTTCCCTTCAAGAAGCCTTTCGCTAACGCTGTTCTTGTGGAATTGGCAAAGGGATATTTGGAAGCCCATAGAGCGCTATGGTGAAAAAGGAAATATCTTCCGTTCAAAACTGGAAACAAGCTTTCTGAGAAACTGCTCTGTGTTCTGTTAATTCATCTCACAGAGTTACATCTTTCCCTTCAAGAAGCCTTTCGCTAAGGCTGTTCTTCTGGAATTGGCAAAGGGATATTTGGAAGCCCATAGAGGTCTATGGTGAAACAGGAAATACTTCCGTTCGAAACTGGAAAGAAGCTTTCTGAGAAACTGCTCTGTGTTCTGTTAATTCATCTCACAGAGTTACATCTTTCCCTTCAAGAAGCCTTTCGATAAGGCTGTTCTTGTGGAATTGGCAAAGGAATATTTGGAAGCCCATAGAGGGCTATGGTGTAAAAGGAAATATCTTCCGTTGAAAACTGGAAAGAAACTTTCTGAGAAACTGCTCTGTGTTCTGTTAATTCATCTCACAGAGTTACACCTTTCTCTTCAAGAAACCTTTCGCTAAGGCTGTTCTTGTGGAATTGGGAAAGGGATATTTGGAAGCCCATAGAGGGCTATGGTGAAACAGGAAATACTTCCGTTCGAAACTGGAAAGAAGCTTTCTGACATCTGCTCTGTGTTCTGTTAATTCATCTCACAGAGTTACATCTTTCCCTTCAAGAAGACTTTCGCTAAGGCTGTTCTTGTGGAATTGGCAAAGGGATATTTGGATGCCCATAGAGGGCTATGGTGAAAAAGGAAATATCTTCCTTTCAAAACTGGAAAGAAGCTTTCTGAGAAACTGCTCTGTGTTCTGTTAATTCTTCTCACAGAGTTACATCTTTCCCTTCAAGAAGCCTTTCGCTAAGGCTGTTCTTGTGGAATTGGCAAAGGGATATTTGGAAGCCCATAGAGGGCTACGGTGAAAAAGAAAATATCTTCCGTTCGAAACTGGAAAGAAGCTTTCTGAGAAACTGCTCTGTGTTCTGTTAATTCATCTCACAGAGTTACATCTTTCCCTTCAAGAAGCCTTTCGCTAAGGCAGTTCTTGTGGATTTGGCAAAGGGTTATTTGGAAGCCCATACAGGGCTATGGTGAAAAAGGAAATATCTTCCGTTCAAAACTGGAAAGAAGCTTTCTGAGAAACTGCTCTGTGTTCTCTTAATTCATCTCAGAGAGTTACATCTTTCCCTTCAAGAAGCCTTTCGCTAAGGCTGTTCTTGTGGAATAGGTAAAGGGATATTTGGAAGCCCATATAGCGCTATGGTGAAAAAGGAAAT
Source organism: Chlorocebus sabaeus (assembly GCF_047675955.1). NCBI lineage: Eukaryota > Metazoa > Chordata > Mammalia > Primates > Cercopithecidae > Chlorocebus > Chlorocebus sabaeus. The sequence goes on along the minus strand of NC_132905.1, from coordinate 45,403,221 downwards.
ATCTTCCGTTCAAAACTGGAAAGAAGCTTTCTGAGAAACTGCTCTGTGTTCTCTTAATTCATCTCACAGAGTTACATCTTTCCCTTCAAGAAGCCTTTCGCTAAGGCTGTTCTTGTGGAATTGGCAAAGGGATATTTGGAAGCCCATAGAGGGCTATGGTGAAAAAGGAATTATCTTCCGTTCAAAACTGGAAAGAAGCTTTCTGAGAAACTGCTCTGTGTTCTGTTAATTCATCTCACAGAGTTACATCTTTCCTTTCAAGTAGCCTTTCGCTAAGGCTCTTCTTGTGGAATTGGCAAAGGGATATTTGGAATCCCATAGAGGGCTATGCTGAAACAGGAAATATCTTCCGATCAAAACGGGAAAGAAGCTTTCTGAGAAACTGTTCTGTGTTCTCTTAATTCATCTCACAGAGTTACATCTTTACCTTCAAGAAGCCTTTCGCTAAGGCTGTTCTTGTGGAACTGGCAAAGGGATATTTGGAAGCCCATAGAGGGCTACGGTGAAACAGGAAATACTTCCGTTCGAAACTGGAAAGAAGCTTTCTGAGAAACTGCTCTGTGTTCTGTTAATTCATCTCACAGAGTTACATCTTTCCCTTCAAGAAGCCTTTCGCTAAGGCTGTTCTTGTGGGATTGGCAAAGGGATATTTGGAAGCCCATAGAGGGCTATGGTGAAAAAGGAAATATCTTCCGTTCAAAACTGGAAAGAAGCTTTCTGAGAAACTGCTCTGTGTTCTCTTAATTCATCTCACAGAGTTACATCTTTCCCTTCACAAGCCTTTCGCTAAGACTGTTCTTGTGGACTTGGCAAAGGGATATTTGGAAGCCCATAGTGGGCTATGGTGAAAAAGGAAATATCTTCCGTTCAAAACTGGAAAGAAGCTTTCTGAGAAACTGCTCTGTGCTCTGTTAATTCATCTCACAGAGTTACATCTTTCCCTTCAAGAAACCTCTCGCTAAAGCTGTTGTTCTGGCATTGGCAAAGGGATATTTGGAAGCCCATAGAGGGCTAGGGTGAAAAAGGAAATATCATCCGATCCAAACTGGAAAGAAGCTTTCTGAGAAACTGCTCAGTGTTCTGTTAATTCATCTCACAGAGTTACATCTTTCCCTTCAAGAAGCCTTTCGCTAAGGCTGTTCTTGTGGAATTGGCAAAGGGATATTTGGAAGCCCATAGAGGGGTATGGTGAAAAAGGAAATATCTTCCGTTCAAAACTGGAAAGAAGATTTCTGAGAAACTGCTCTGTGTTCTCTTAATTCTTCTCACAGAGTTACATCGTTCCCTTCAAGAAGCCTTTCTCTAAGGCTGTTCTTGTGGAATTGGCAAAGGGATATTTGGAAGCCCATGGAGGACTACGGTGAAAAAGGAAATATCTTCCGTTCGAAACTGGAAAGAAGCTTTCTGTGAAACTACTCTGTGTTCTGTTAATTCATCTCACAGAGTTACATCTTTCCTTTCAAGAAGCCTTTCGCTAAGGCAGTTCTTGTGGAATTGGCAAAGGGATGTTTGGAAGCCCATACAAGGCTATGGTGAAAAAGGAAATATCTTCCGTTCAAAACTGGAAAGAAGCTTTCTGAGAAACTGCTCTGTGTTTTGTTAATTCATCTCACAGAGTTACATCTTTCCCTTCAAGAAGCCTTTCGCTAAGGCTGTTCTTGTGGAATTGGCAAAGGGATATTTGGAAGCCCTTAGACAGCTATGGTGAAAAAGGAAATATCTTCCATTTAAAAATGGAAAGAAGCTTTCTGAGAAACTGCTCTGTGTTCTCTTAATTCATCTCACAGAGTTACATCTTTCCCTTCAAGAAGCCTTTCGCTAAGGCTGTTCTTGTGGAATTGGCAAAGGGATATTTGGAAGCCCTTAGAGGGCTATGGTGAAACAGGAAATATCTTCCGTTCAAAACTGGAAAGAAGCTTTCTGAGAAACTGCTCTGTGTTCTGTTAATTCATCTCACAGAGTTACATCTTTCCCTTCAAGTAGCCTTTCGCTAAGGCTCTTCTTGTGGAATTGGCAAAGGGATATTTGGAATCCCATAGAGGGCTATGCTGAAACAGGAAATATCTTCCGATCAAAACGGGAAAGAAGCTTTCTGAGAAACTGTTCTGTGTTCTCTTAATTCATCTCACAGAGTTACATCTTTACCTTCAAGAAGCCTTTCGCTAAGGCTGTTCTTGTGGAACTGGCAAAGGGATATTTGGAAGCCCATAGAGGGCTACGGTGAAACAGGAAATACTTCCGTTCGAAACTGGAAAGAAGCTTTCTGAGAAACTGCTCTGTGTTCTGTTAATTCATCTCACAGAGTTACATCTTTCCCTTCAAGAAGCCTTTCGCTAAGGCTGTTCTTGTGGGATTGGCAAAGGGATATTTGGAAGCCCATAGAGGGCTATGGTGAAAAAGGAAATATCTTCCGTTCAAAACTGGAAAGAAGCTTTCTGAGAAACTGCTCTGTGTTCTCTTAATTCATCTCACAGAGTTACATCTTTCCCTTCACAAGCCTTTCGCTAAGACTGTTCTTGTGGACTTGGCAAAGGGATATTTGGAAGCCCTTAGTGGGCTATGGTGAAAAAGGAAATATCTTCCGTTCAAAACTGGAAAGAAGCTTTCTGAGAAACTGCTCTGTGCTCTGTTAATTCATCTCACAGAGTTACATCTTTCCCTTCAAGAAACCTCTCGCTAAAGCTGTTGTTCTGGCATTGGCAAAGGGATATTTGGAAGCCCATAGAGGGCTATGGTGAAAAAGGAAATATCATCCGATCCAAACTGGAAAGAAGCTTTCTGAGAAACTGCTCAGTGTTCTGTTAATTCATCTCACAGAGTTACATCTTTCCCTTCAACAAGCCTTTCGCTAAGGCTGTTCTTGTGGAATTGGCAAAGGGATATTTGGAAGCCCATAGAGGGGTATGGTGAAAAAGGAAATATCTTCCGTTCAAAACTGGAAAGAAGATTTCTGAGAAACTGCTCTGTGTTCTCTTAATTCTTCTCACAGAGTTACATCGTTCCCTTCAAGAAGCCTTTCTCTAAGGCTGTTCTTGTGGAATTGGCAAAGGGATATTTGGAAGCCCATGGAGGACTACGGTGAAAAAGGAAATATCTTCCGTTCGAAACTGGAAAGAAGCTTTCTGAGAAACTACTCTGTGTTCTGTTAATTCATCTCACAGAGTTACATCTTTCCTTTCAAGAAGCCTTTCGCTAAGGCAGTTCTTGTGGAATTGGCCAAGGGATATTTGGAAGCCCATACAAGGCTATGGTGAAAAAGGAAATATCTTCCGTTCAAAACTGGAAAGAAGCTTTCTGAGAAACTGCTCTGTGTTTTGTTAATTCATCTCACAGAGTTACATCTTTCCCTTCAAGAAGCCTTTCGCTAAGGCTGTTCTTGTGGAATTGGCAAAGGGATATTTGGAAGACCTTAGACAGCTATGGTGAAAAAGGAAATATCTTCCATTCAAAAATGGAAAGAAGCTTTCTGAGAAACTGCTCTGTGTTCTCTTAATTCATCTCACAGAGTTACATCTTTCCCTTCAAGAAGCCTTTCGCTAAGGCTGTTCTTGTGGAATTGGCAAAGGGATATTTGGAAGCCCATAGAGGGCTATGGTGAAACAGGAAATATCTTCCGTTCAAAACTGGAAAGAAGCTTTCTGAGAAACTGCTCTGTGTTCTGTTAATTCATCTCACGGAGTTACATCTTTCCCTTCAAGAATCCTTTCGCTAAGGCTGTTCTTGTGGAATTGGCAAAGGGATATTTGGAAGCCCATAGAGGGCTATGGTGAAAAAGGAAATATCTTCCGTTCAAAACTGGAAGGAAGCTTTCTGAGAAACTGCTCTGTGTTCTGTTAATTCATCTCAAAGAGTTACATCTTTCCCTTCAAGAAGCCTTTCGCTAAGGCTGTTCTTGTGGAATTGGCAAAGGGATATTTGGAAGCCCATAGAGGGCTATGGTGAAAAAGGAAATATCTTCCGTTCAAAACGGGATAGAAGCTTTCTGAGAAACTGCTCTGTGTTCTCTTAATTTATCTCAAAGAGTTACATCTTTCCCTTCAAGAAGCCTTTCGCTAACGCTGTTCTTGTGGAATTGGCAAAGGGATATTAGGAAGCCCGTAGAGCGCTATGGTGAAAAAGGAAATATCTTCCGTTCAAAACTGGAAACAAGCTTTCTGAGAAACTGCTCTGTGTTCTGTTAATTCATCTCACGGAGTTACATCTTTCTTTTCAGAAACCTTTCGCTAAGGCCGTTCTTGTGGAATTCGCAAAGGGATAGTTGGAAGCCCATAGAGGGCTATGGTGAAACAGGAAATACTTCCGTTCGAAACTGGAAAGAAGCTTTCTGAGAAACTGCTCTGTGTTCTGTTAATTCATCTCACAGAGTTACATCTTTCCCTTCAAGAAGCCTTTCGCTAAGGCTGTTCTTGTGGAGTTGGCAAGGGGATATTTGGAAGCCCATAGAGGGTTATGCTGAAAAAGGAAATATCTTCCGTTCAAAACTGGAAAGAAGCATTCTGAGAAACTGCTCTGCGTTCTGTTAATTCATCTCACAGAGTTACATCTTTCCCTTCAAGAAGACTTTCGCTAAGGCTGTTCTTGTGGGATTGGCAAAGGGATATTTGGAAGCCCATAGAGGGCTATGGTGAAAAAGGAAATATCTTCCGTTCAAAACTGGAAAGAAGCTTTCTGAGAAACTGCTCTGTGTTCTCTTAATTCATCTCACAGAGTTACATCTTTCCCTTCACAAGCCTTTCGCTAAGACTGTTCTTGTGGACTTGGCAAAGGGATATTTGGAAGCCCATAGTGGGCTATGGTGAAAAAGGAAATATCTTCCGTTCAAAACTGGAAAGAAGCTTTCTGAGAAACTGCTCTGTGCTCTGTTAATTCATCTCACAGAGTTACATCTTTCCCTTCAAGAAACCTCTCGCTAAAGCTGTTGTTCTGGCATTGGCAAAGGGATATTTGGAAGCCCATAGAGGGCTAGGGTGAAAAAGGAAATATCATCCGATCCAAACTGGAAAGAAGCTTTCTGAGAAACTGCTCAGTGTTCTGTTAATTCATCTCACAGAGTTACATCTTTCCCTTCAAGAAGCCTTTCGCTAAGGCTGTTCTTGTGGAATTGGCAAAGGGATATTTGGAAGCCCATAGAGGGGTATGGTGAAAAAGGAAATATCTTCCGTTCAAAACTGGAAAGAAGATTTCTGAGAAACTGCTCTGTGTTCTCTTAATTCTTCTCACAGAGTTACATCGTTCCCTTCAAGAAGCCTTTCTCTAAGGCTGTTCTTGTGGAATTGGCAAAGGGATATTTGGAAGCCCATGGAGGACTACGGTGAAAAAGGAAATATCTTCCGTTCGAAACTGGAAAGAAGCTTTCTGAGAAACTACTCTGTGTTCTGTTAATTCATCTCACAGAGTTACATCTTTCCTTTCAAGAAGCCTTTCGCTAAGGCAGTTCTTGTGGAATTGGCCAAGGGATATTTGGAAGCCCATACAAGGCTATGGTGAAAAAGGAAATATCTTCCGTTCAAAACTGGAAAGAAGCTTTCTGAGAAACTGCTCTGTGTTTTGTTAATTCATCTCACAGAGTTACATCTTTCCCTTCAAGAAGCCTTTCGCTAAGGCTGTTCTTGTGGAATTGGCAAAGGGATATTTGGAAGCCCTTAGACAGCTATGGTGAAAAAGGAAATATCTTCCATTCAAAAATGGAAAGAAGCTTTCTGAGAAACTGCTCTGTGTTCTCTTAATTCATCTCACAGAGTTACATCTTTCCCTTCAAGAAGCCTTTCGCTAAGGCTGTTCTTGTGGAATTGGCAAAGGGATATTTGGAAGCCCATAGAGGGCTATGGTGAAACAGGAAATATCTTCCGTTCAAAACTGGAAAGAAGCTTTCTGAGAAACTGCTCTGTGTTCTGTTAATTCATCTCACGGAGTTACATCTTTCCCTTCAAGAATCCTTTCGCTAAGGCTGTTCTTGTGGAATTGGCAAAGGGATATTTGGAAGCCCATAGAGGGCTATGGTGAAAAAGGAAATATCTTCCGTTCAAAACTGGAAGGAAGCTTTCTGAGAAACTGCTCTGTGTTCTGTTAATTCATCTCAAAGAGTTACATCTTTCCCTTCAAGAAGCCTTTCGCTAAGGCTGTTCTTGTGGAATTGGCAAAGGGATATTTGGAAGCCCATAGAGGGCTATGGTGAAAAAGGAAATATCTTCCGTTCAAAACGGGATAGAAGCTTTCTGAGAAACTGCTCTGTGTTCTCTTAATTTATCTCAAAGAGTTACATCTTTCCCTTCAAGAAGCCTTTCGCTAACGCTGTTCTTGTGGAATTGGCAAAGGGATATTAGGAAGCCCGTAGAGCGCTATGGTGAAAAAGGAAATATCTTCCGTTCAAAACTGGAAACAAGCTTTCTGAGAAACTGCTCTGTGTTCTGTTAATTCATCTCACGGAGTTACATCTTTCTTTTCAGAAACCTTTCGCTAAGGCTGTTCTTGTGGAATTGGCAAAGGGATAGTTGGAAGCCCATAGAGGGCTATGGTGAAACAGGAAATACTTCCGTTCGAAACTGGAAAGAAGCTTTCTGAGAAACTGCTCTGTGTTCTGTTAATTCATCTCACAGAGTTACATCTTTCCCTTCAAGAAGCCTTTCGCTAAGGCTGTTCTTGTGGAGTTGGCAAGGGGATATTTGGAAGCCCATAGAGTGTTATGCTGAAAAAGGAAATATCTTCCGTTCAAAACTGGAAAGAAGCATTCTGAGAAACTGCTCTGCGTTCTGTTAATTCATCTCACAGAGTTACATCTTTCCCTTCAAGAAGACTTTCGCTAAGGCTGTTCTTGTGGAATTGGCAAAGGGATATTTGGAAGCCCATAGAGGGCTATGGTGAAAAAGGAAATATCTTCCGTTCAAAACTGGAAGGAAGCTTTCTGAGAAACTGCTCTGTGTTCTGTTAATTCATCTCAAAGAGTTACATCTTTCCCTTCAAGAAGCCTTTCGCTAAGGCTGTTCTTGTGGAATTGGCAAAGGGATATTTGGAAGCCCATAGAGGGCTATGGTGAAAAAGGAAATATCTTCCGTTCAAAACGGGATAGAAGCTTTCTGAGAAACTGCTCTGTGTTCTCTTAATTTATCTCAAAGAGTTACATCTTTCCCTTCAAGAAGCCTTTCGCTAACGCTGTTCTTGTGGAATTGGCAAAGGGATATTAGGAAGCCCGTAGAGCGCTATGGTGAAAAAGGAAATATCTTCCGTTCAAAACTGGAAAGAAGCTTTCTGAGAAACTGCTCTGTGCTCTGTTAATTCATCTCACAGAGTTACATCTTTCCCTTCAAGAAACCTCTCGCTAAAGCTGTTGTTCTGGCATTGGCAAAGGGATATTTGGAAGCCCATAGAGGGCTAGGGTGAAAAAGGAAATATCATCCGATCCAAACTGGAAAGAAGCTTTCTGAGAAACTGCTCAGTGTTCTGTTAATTCATCTCACAGAGTTACATCTTTCCCTTCAAGAAGCCTTTCGCTAAGGCTGTTCTTGTGGAATTGGCAAAGGGATATTTGGAAGCCCATAGAGGGGTATGGTGAAAAAGGAAATATCTTCCGTTCAAAACTGGAAAGAAGATTTCTGAGAAACTGCTCTGTGTTCTCTTAATTCTTCTCACAGAGTTACATCGTTCCCTTCAAGAAGCCTTTCTCTAAGGCTGTTCTTGTGGAATTGGCAAAGGGATATTTGGAAGCCCATGGAGGACTACGGTGAAAAAGGAAATATCTTCCGTTCGAAACTGGAAAGAAGCTTTCTGAGAAACTACTCTGTGTTCTGTTAATTCATCTCACAGAGTTACATCTTTCCTTTCAAGAAGCCTTTCGCTAAGGCAGTTCTTGTGGAATTGGCCAAGGGATATTTGGAAGCCCATACAAGGCTATGGTGAAAAAGGAAATATCTTCCGTTCAAAACTGGAAAGAAGCTTTCTGAGAAACTGCTCTGTGTTTTGTTAATTCATCTCACAGAGTTACATCTTTCCCTTCAAGAAGCCTTTCGCTAAGGCTGTTCTTGTGGAATTGGCAAAGGGATATTTGGAAGCCCTTAGACAGCTATGGTGAAAAAGGAAATATCTTCCATTCAAAAATGGAAAGAAGCTTTCTGAGAAACTGCTCTGTGTTCTCTTAATTCATCTCACAGAGTTACATCTTTCCCTTCAAGAAGCCTTTCGCTAAGGCTGTTCTTGTGGAATTGGCAAAGGGATATTTGGAAGCCCATAGAGGGCTATGGTGAAACAGGAAATATCTTCCGTTCAAAACTGGAAAGAAGCTTTCTGAGAAACTGCTCTGTGTTCTGTTAATTCATCTCACGGAGTTACATCTTTCCCTTCAAGAATCCTTTCGCTAAGGCTGTTCTTGTGGAATTGGCAAAGGGATATTTGGAAGCCCATAGAGGGCTATGGTGAAAAAGGAAATATCTTCCGTTCAAAACTGGAAGGAAGCTTTCTGAGAAACTGCTCTGTGTTCTGTTAATTCATCTCAAAGAGTTACATCTTTCCCTTCAAGAAGCCTTTCGCTAAGGCTGTTCTTGTGGAATTGGCAAAGGGATATTTGGAAGCCCATAGAGGGCTATGGTGAAAAAGGAAATATCTTCCGTTCAAAACGGGATAGAAGCTTTCTGAGAAACTGCTCTGTGTTCTCTTAATTTATCTCAAAGAGTTACATCTTTCCCTTCAAGAAGCCTTTCGCTAACGCTGTTCTTGTGGAATTGGCAAAGGGATATTAGGAAGCCCGTAGAGCGCTATGGTGAAAAAGGAAATATCTTCCGTTCAAAACTGGAAACAAGCTTTCTGAGAAACTGCTCTGTGTTCTGTTAATTCATCTCACGGAGTTACATCTTTCTTTTCAGAAACCTTTCGCTAAGGCTGTTCTTGTGGAATTGGCAAAGGGATAGTTGGAAGCCCATAGAGGGCTATGGTGAAACAGGAAATACTTCCGTTCGAAACTGGAAAGAAGCTTTCTGAGAAACTGCTCTGTGTTCTGTTAATTCATCTCACAGAGCTACATCTTTCCCTTCAAGAAGCCTTTCGCTAAGGCTGTTCTTGTGGAGTTGGCAAGGGGATATTTGGAAGCCCATAGAGTGTTATGCTGAAAAAGGAAATATCTTCCGTTCAAAACTGGAAAGAAGCATTCTGAGAAACTGCTCTGCGTTCTGTTAATTCATCTCACAGAGATACATCTTTCCCTTCAAGAAGACTTTCGCTAAGGCTGTTCTTGTGGAATTGGCAAAGGGATATTTGGAAGCCCATAGAGGGCTATGGTGAAAAAGGAAATATCTTCCTTTCAAAACTGGAAAGAAGCTTTCTGAGAAACTGCTCTGTGTTCTGTTAATTCTTCTCACAGAGTTACATCTTTCCCTTCAAGAAGCCTTTCGCTAAGGCTGTTCTTGTGGAATTGGCAAAGGGATATTTGGAAGCCCATAGAGGGCTACGGTGAAAAAGAAAATATCTTCCGTTCGAAACTGGAAAGAAGCTTTCTGAGAAACTGCTCTGTGTTCTGTTAATTCATCTCACAGAGTTACATCTTTCCCTTCAAGAAGCCTTTCGCTAAGGCAGTTCTTGTGGATTTGGCAAAGGGTTATTTGGAAGCCCATACAGGGCTATGGTGAAAAAGGAAATATCTTCCGTTCAAAACTGGAAAGAAGCTTTCTGAGAAACTGCTCTGTGTCCTCTTAATTCATCTCAGAGAGTTACATCTTTCCCTTCAAGAAGCCTTTCGCTAAGGCTGTTCTTGTGGAATTGGCAAAGGGATATTTGGAAGCCCATAGAGGGCTATGGTGAAAAAGGAAATATCTTCCGTTCAAAACTGGAAAGAAGCTTTCTGAGAAACTGCTCTGTGTTCTCTTAATTCATCTCACAGAGTTACATCTTTCCCTTCAACATGCCTTTCGCTAAGGCTGTTCTTGTGGAATTGGCAAAGGGATATTTGGAAGCCCTTAGAGGGCTATGGTGAAAAAGGAAATATCTTCCATTCAAAACTGGAAAGAAGCTTTCTGAGAAACTGCTCTGTGTTCTCTTAATTCATCTCACAGAGTTACATCTTTCCCTTCAAGAAGCCTTTCGCTAAGGCTGTTCTTGTGGAATTGGCAAAGGGATATTTGGAAGCCCATAGAGGGCTATGGTGAAACAGGAAATATCTTCCGTTCAAAACTGGAAAGAAGCTTTCTGAGAAACTGCTCTGTGTTCTGTTAATTCATCTCACAGAGTTACATCTTTCCCTTCAAGAAGCCTTTCTCTAAGGCTGTTCTTGTGGAATTGGCAAAGGGATATTTGGAAGCCCATAGAGGGCTATGGTGAAAAAGGAAATATCTTCCGTTCAAAACTGGAAAGAAGCTTTCTGAGAAACTGCTCTGTGTTCTGTTAATTCATCTCAAAGAGTTACATCTTTCCCTTCAAGAAGCCTTTCTCTAAGGCTGTTCTTGTGGAATTGGCAAAGGGATATTTGGAAGCCCATAGAGGGCTATGGTGAAAAAGGAAATATCTTCCGTTCAAAACGGGATAGAAGCTTTCTGAGAAACTGCTCTGTGTTCTCTTAATTTATCTCAAAGAGTTACATCTTTCCCTTCAAGAAGCCTTTCGCTAACGCTGTTCTTGTGGAATTGGCAAAGGGATATTTGGAAGCCCATAGAGGGCTATGGTGAAAAAGGAAATATCTTCCGTTCAAAACTGGAAACAAGCTTTCTGAGAAACTGCTCTGTGTTCTGTTAATTCATCTCACAGAGTTACATCTTTCCCTTCAAGAAACCTTTCGCTAAGACTGTTCTTGTGGAATTGGCAAAGGGATATTTGGAAGCCCATAGAGGGCTATGGTGAAACAGGAAATACTTCCGTTCGAAACTGGAAAGCAGCTTTCTGAGAAACTGCTCTGTGTTCTGTTAATTCATCTCACAGAGTTACATCTTTCCCTTCAAGAAGCCTTTCGCTAAGGCTGTTCTTGTGGAGTTGGCAAGGGGATATTTGGAAGCCCATAGAGGGTTATGCTGAAAAAGGAAATATCTTCCGTTCAAAACTGGAAAGAAGCATTCTGAGAAACTGCTCTGCGTTCTGTTAATTCATCTCACAGAGTTACATCTTTCCCTTCAAGAAGGCTTTCGCTAAGGCTGTTCTTGTGGAATTGGCAAAGGGATATTTGGAAGCCCATAGAGGGCTATTGTGAAAAAGGAAATATCTTCCTTTCAAAACTGGAAAGAAGCTTTCTGAGAAACTGCTCTGTGTTCTGTTAATTCTTCTCACAGAGTTACATCTTTCCCTTCAACATGCCTTTCGCTAAGGCTGTTCTTGTGGAATTGGCAAAGGGATATTTGGAAGCCCATAGATTGCTACGGTGAAAAAGAAAATATCTTCCGTTCGAAACTGGAAAGAAGCTTTCTGAGAAACTGCTCTGTGTTCTGTTAATTCATCTCACAGAGTTACATCTTTCCCTTCAAGAAGCCTTTGGCTAAGGCAGTTCTTGAGGAATTGGCAAAGGCTTATTTGGAAGCCCATACAGGGCTATGGTGAAAAAGGAAATATCTTCCGTTCAAAACTGGAAAGAAGCTTTCTTAGAAACTGCTCTGTGTTCTCTTAATTCATCTCACAGAGTTACATCTTTCCCTTCAAGAAGCCTTTCGCTAAGGCTGTTCTTGTGGAATTGGCAAAGGGATATTTGGAAGCCCATAGAGGGCTATGGTGAAAAAGGAAATATCTTACGTTCAAAACTGGAAAGAAGCTTTCTGAGAAACTGTTCTGTGTTCTCTTAATTCATCTCACAGAGTTACATCTTTCCCTTCAAGAAGCCTTTCGCTAAGGCTGTTCTTGTGGAATTGGCAAAGGGATATTTTGAAGCCCATAGAGGGCTATTGTGAAAAAGGAATTATCTTCCGTTCAAAACTGGAAAGAAGCTTTCTGAGAAACTGCTCTGTGTTCTGTTAATTCATCTCACAGAGTTACATCTTTCCCTTCAAGAAGCCTTTCTCTAAGGCTCTTCTTGTGGAATTGGCAAAGGGATATTTGAAAGCCCATAGAGGGCTATGGTGAAACAGGAAATACTTCCATTCGAAACTGGAAAGAAGCTTTCTGACATCTGCTCTGTGTTCTGTTCATTCATCTCACAGAGTTACATCTTTCCCTTCAAGAAGCCTTTCGCTAATGCTGTTCTTGTGGAATTGGCAAAGGGATATTTGGAAGCCTTTAGAGGGCTATGGTGAAAAAGGAAATATCTTCCGTTCAAAACGGGAAAGAAGCTTTCTGAGAAACTGCTCTGTGTTCTCTTAATTCATCTCACAGAGTTACATCTTTCCCTTCAAGAAGCCTTTGTCTAAGGCTGTTCTTGTGGAATTGGCATAGGGATATTTGGAAGCCCATAGAGGGCTATGGTGAAAAAGAAAATATCTTACGTTCAAAACTGGAAAGAAGCTTTCTGAGAAACTGCTCTGTGTTCTGTTAATTCATCTCACAGAGTTACATCTTTCCCTTCAAGAAGCCTTTCGCTAAGGCTGTTCTTGTGGAATTGGCAAAGGGATATTTGGAAGCCCATAGAGGGCTATGGTGAAAAAGGAAATATCTTCCGTTCAAAACTGGAAAGAAGATTTCTGAGAAACTGCTCTGTGTTCTGTTAATTCATCTCACAGAGTTACATCTTTCCCTTCAAGAAGCCTTTCGCTAAGGCAGTTCTTGTGGAATTGGCCAAGGGATATTTGGAAGCCCATACAAGGCTAGGGTGAAAAAGGAAATATCTTCCGTTCAAAACTGGAAAGAAGCTTTCTGAGAAACTGCTCTGTGTTCTGTTAATTCATCTCACAGAGTTACATCTTTCCCTTCAAGAAGCCTTTCGCTAAGGCTGTTCTTGTGGAACTGGCAAAGGGATATTTGGAAGCCCTTAGAGGGCTATGGTGAAAAAGGAAATATCTTCCATTCAAAACTGGAAAGAAGCTTTCTGAGAAACTGCTCTGTGTTCTCTTAATTCATCTCACAGAGTTACATCTTTCCCTTCAAGAAGCCTTTCGCTAAGGCTGTTCTTGTGGAATTGGCAAAGGGATATTTGGAAGCCCATAGAGGGCTATGGTGAAACAGGAAATATCTTCCGTTCAAAACTGGAAAGAAGCTTTCTGAGAAACTGCTCTGTGTTCTGTTAATTCATCTCACAGAGTTACATCTTTCCCTTCAAGAAGCCTTTCTCTAAGGCTGTTCTTGTGGAATTGGCAAAGGGATATTTGGAAGCCCATAGAGGGCTATGGTGAAAAAGGAAATATCTTCCGTTCAAAACTGGAAAGAAGCTTTCTGAGAAACTGCTCTGTGTTCTGTTAATTCATCTCAAAGAGTTACATCTTTCCCTTCAAGAAGCCTTTCGCTAAGGCTGTTCTTGTGGAATTGGCAAAGGGATATTTGGAAGCCCATAGAGGGCTATGGTGAAAAAGGAAATATCTTCCGTTCAAAACGGGATAGAAGCTTTCTGAGAAACTGCTCTGTGTTCTCTTAATTTATCTCAAAGAGTTACATCTTTCCCTTCAAGAAGCCTTTCGCTAACGCTGTTCTTGTGGAATTGGCAAAGGGATATTTGGAAGCCCATAGAGGGCTATGGTGAAAAAGGAAATATCTTCCGTTCAAAACTGGAAACAAGCTTTCTGAGAAACTGCTCTGTGTTCTGTTAATTCATCTCACAGAGTTACATCTTTCCCTTCAAGAAACCTTTCGCTAAGACTGTTCTTGTGGAATTGGCAAAGGGATATTTGGAAGCCCATAGAGGGCTATGGTGAAACAGGAAATACTTCCGTTCGAAACTGGAAAGCAGCTTTCTGAGAAACTGCTCTGTGTTCTGTTAATTCATCTCACAGAGTTACATCTTTCCCTTCAAGAAGCCTTTCGCTAAGGCTGTTCTTGTGGAGTTGGCAAGGGGATATTTGGAAGCCCATAGAGGGTTATGCTGAAAAAGGAAATATCTTCCGTTCAAAACTGGAAAGAAGCATTCTGAGAAACTGCTCTGCGTTCTGTTAATTCATCTCACAGAGTTACATCTTTCCCTTCAAGAAGGCTTTCGCTAAGGCTGTTCTTGTGGAATTGGCAAAGGGATATTTGTAAGCCCATAGAGGGCTATTGTGAAAAAGGAAATATCTTCCTTTCAAAACTGGAAAGAAGCTTTCTGAGAAACTGCTCTGTGTTCTGTTAATTCTTCTCACAGAGTTACATCTTTCCCTTCAACATGCCTTTCGCTAAGGCTGTTCTTGTGGAATTGGCAAAGGGATATTTGGAAGCCCATAGATTGCTACGGTGAAAAAGAAAATATCTTCCGTTCGAAACTGGAAAGAAGCTTTCTGAGAAACTGCTCTGTGTTCTGTTAATTCATCTCACAGAGTTACATCTTTCCCTTCAAGAAGCCTTTGGCTAAGGCAGTTCTTGAGGAATTGGCAAAGGGTTATTTGGAAGCCCATACAGGGCTATGGTGAAAAAGGAAATATCTTCCGTTCAAAACTGGAAAGAAGCTTTCTTAGAAACTGCTCTGTGTTCTCTTAATTCATCTCACAGAGTTACATCTTTCCCTTCAAGAAGCCTTTCGCTAAGGCTGTTCTTGTGGAATTGGCAAAGGGATATTTGGAAGCCCTTAGAGGGCTATGGTGAAAAAGGAAATATCTTCCGTTCAAAACGGGATAGAAGCATTCTGAGAAACTGCTCTGTCTTCTCTTAATTTATCTCAAAGAGTTACATCTTTCCCTTCAAGAAGCCTTTCGCTAACGCTGTTCTTGTGGAATTGGCAAAGGGATATTTGGAAGCCCATAGAGGGCTATGGTGAAAAAGGAAATATCTTCCGTTCAAAACGGGATAGAAGCTTTCTGAGAAACTGCTCTGTGTTCTCTTAATTTATCTCAAAGAGTTACATCTTTCCCTTCAAGAAGCCTTTCGCTAACGCTGTTCTTGTGGAATTGGCAAAGGGATATTTGGAAGCCCATAGAGGGCTATGGTGAAAAAGGAAATATCTTCCGTTCAAAACTGGAAAGAAGCTTTCTGAGAAACTGCTCTGTGTTCTGTTAATTCATCTCACAGAGTTACATCTTTCCCTTCAAGAAGCCTTTCGCTAAGGCTGTTCTTCTGGAATTGGCAAAGGGATATTTGGAAGCCCATAGAGGGCTATGGTGAAAAAGGAAATATCTTCCGTTCAAAACTGGAAAGAAGCTTTCAGAGAAACTAATCTGTGTTCTGTTAATTCATCTCACAGAGTTACATCTTTCCCTTCAAGAAGCCTTTCGCTAAGGCTGTTCTTGTGTAATTGGCAAAGGGATATTTGGAAGCCCATAGAGGGCTATGGTGAAAAAGGAAATATCTTCCGTTCAAAACTGGAAAGAAGCTTTCTGAAAAACTGCTCTGTGTTCTGTTAATTCGTCTCACAGAGTTACATATTTCCCTTCAAGAAACCTTTCGCTAAGGCTGTTCTTGTGGAATTGGCAAAGGGATATTTGGAAGCCCATAGAGGGCTACGGTGAAACAGGAAATACTTCCGTTCGAAACTGGAAAGAAGCTTTCTGAGAAACTGCTCTGTGTTCTGTTAATTCATCTCACAGAGTTACATCTTTCCCTTCAAGAAGCCTTTCGCTAAGGCTGTTCTTGTGGGATTGGCAAAGGGATATTTGGAAGCCCATAGTGGGCTATGGTGAAAAAGGAAATATCTTCCGTTCAAAACTGGAAAGAAGCTTTTTGAGAAACTGCTCTGTGTTCTCTTAATTCATCTCACAGAGTTACATCTTTCCCTTCAAAAGCCTTTCGCTAAGACTGTTCTTGTGGACTTGGCAAACGGATATTTGGAAGTCCATAGTGGGCTATGGTGAAAAAGGAAATATCTTCCGTTCAAAACTGGAAAGAAGCTTTCTGAGAAACTGCTCTGTGCTCAGTTAATTCATCTCACAGAGTTACATCTTTCCCTTCAAAAGACTTTTGCTAAGGCTATTCTTGTAGATTTGGTAAAGGGATATTTGGAAACCCATATTGGGCTATGGTGAAAATGGAAATATCTTCTATTCAAAACTGGAAAGAAGCTTTCTGAGAAACTGCTCTGTGTTCTTTTAATTCATCTCACAGAGTTACATCTTTCCCTTCAAGAAGCCTTTCGCTAAGGCTGTTCTTGTGGAATTGGCAAAGGGATATTTGGAAGCCCATAGTGTGCTATGGTGAACCAGGAAATATCTTCCGTTCAAAACTGGAAGGAAGCTTTCTGAGAAACTGCTCTGTGTTCTGTTAATTCATCTCAAAGAGTTACATCTTTCCCTTCAAGAAGCCTTTCGCTAAGGCTGTTCTTGTGGAATTGGCAAAGGGATATTTGGAAGCCCATAGAGGGCTATGGTGAAAAAGGAAATATCTTCCGTTCAAAACGGGATAGAAGCTTTCTGAGAAACTGCTCTGCGTTCTGTTAATTCATCTCACAGAGTTACATCTTTCCCTTCAAGAAGCCTTTCGCTAAGGCTGTTCTTGTGGAATTGGCAAAGGGATATTTGGAAGCCCATAGAGGGCTATGGTGAAAAAGGAATTATCTTCCGTTCAAAACTGGAAAGAAGCTTTCTGAGAAACTGCTCTGTGTTCTGTCAATTCATCTCACAGAGTTACATCTTTCCCTTCAAGAAGCCTTTCTCTAAGGCTCTTCTTGTGGAATTGGCAAAGGGATATTTGAAAGCCCATAGAGGGCTATGGTGAAAAAGGAAATATGTTCCGTTCAAAACTGGAAAGAAGCTTTCTGAGAAACTGCTCTGTGTTCTGTTAATTCATCTCACAGAGTTACATCTTTCCCTTCAAGAAGCCTTTCGCTAAGGCTGTTCTTGTGGAATTGGCAAAGGGATATTTGGAAGCCCATAGAGGGCTATGGTGAAAAAGGAAATATCTTCCGTTCAAAACTGGAAAGAAGCTTTCTGAGAAACTGCTCTGTGTTCTGTTAATTCATCTCACAGAGTTACATCTTTCCCTTCAAGAAGCCTTTCGCTAAGGCTGTTCTTGTGGAATTGGCAAAGGGATATTTGGAAGCCCATAGAGGGCTATGGTGAAAAAGAAAATATCTTCCGTTCAAAACTGGAAAGAAGCTTTCTGAGAAACTGCTCTGTGTTCTCTTAATTCATCTCAGAGAGTTACATCTTTCCCTTCAAGAAGCCTTTGGCTAAGACTTTTCTTGTGGACTTGGCAAAGGGATATTTGGAAGCCCATAGTGGGCTACGGAGAAAAAGGAAATATCTTCCGTTCAAAACTAGAAAGAAGCTTTCTGAGAAACTGCTCTGTGCTCTGTTAATTCATCTCACAGACTTACATCTTTCCCTTCAAAAGACTTTTGCTAAGGCTGTTCTTTTGGAATTGGTAAAGGGATATTTGGAAGCCCATAGAGGGGTATGGTGAAAAAGGAAATATCTTCTATTCAAAACTGGAAAGAAGCTTTCTGAGAAACTGCTCTGTGTTCTTTTAATTCATCTCACAGAGTTACATCTTTCTCTTCAAGAAGCCTTTCGCTAAGGCTGTTCTTGTGGAATTGTCAAAGGGATATTTGGAAGCCCATAGTGGGCTATGGTGAAACAGGAAATGTCTTCCGTTCAAAACTGGAAAGAAGCTTTCTGAGAAACTGCTCTGTGCTCTGTTAATTCATCTCACAGAGTTACATCTTTCCCTTCAAGAAACCTCTCGCTAAAGCTGTTGTTCTGGCATTGGCAAAGGGATATTTGGAAGCCCATAGAGGGCTAGGGTGAAAAAGGAAATATCATCCGATCCAAACTGGAAAGAAGCTTTCTGAGAAACTGCTCAGTGTTCTGTTAATTCATCTCACAGAGTTACATCTTTCCCTTCAAGAAGCCTTTCGCTAAGGCTGTTCTTGTGGAATTGGCAAAGGGATATTTGGAAGCCCATAGAGGGGTATGGTGAAAAAGGAAATATCTTCCGTTCAAAACTGGAAAGAAGATTTCTGAGAAACTGCTCTGTGTTCTCTTAATTCTTCTCACAGAGTTACATCGTTCCCTTCAAGAAGCCTTTCTCTAAGGCTGTTCTTGTGGAATTGGCAAAGGGATATTTGGAAGCCCATGGAGGACTACGGTGAAAAAGGAAATATCTTCCGTTCGAAACTGGAAAGAAGCTTTCTGTGAAACTACTCTGTGTTCTGTTAATTCATCTCACAGAGTTACATCTTTCCTTTCAAGAAGCCTTTCGCTAAGGCAGTTCTTGTGGAATTGGCAAAGGGATGTTTGGAAGCCCATACAAGGCTATGGTGAAAAAGGAAATATCTTCCGTTCAAAACTGGAAAGAAGCTTTCTGAGAAACTGCTCTGTGTTTTGTTAATTCATCTCACAGAGTTACATCTTTCCCTTCAAGAAGCCTTTCGCTAAGGCTGTTCTTGTGGAATTGGCAAAGGGATATTTGGAAGCCCTTAGACAGCTATGGTGAAAAAGGAAATATCTTCCATTTAAAAATGGAAAGAAGCTTTCTGAGAAACTGCTCTGTGTTCTCTTAATTCATCTCACAGAGTTACATCTTTCCCTTCAAGAAGCCTTTCGCTAAGGCTGTTCTTGTGGAATTGGCAAAGGGATATTTGGAAGCCCTTAGAGGGCTATGGTGAAACAGGAAATATCTTCCGTTCAAAACTGGAAAGAAGCTTTCTGAGAAACTGCTCTGTGTTCTGTTAATTCATCTCACAGAGTTACATCTTTCCCTTCAAGTAGCCTTTCGCTAAGGCTCTTCTTGTGGAATTGGCAAAGGGATATTTGGAATCCCATAGAGGGCTATGCTGAAACAGGAAATATCTTCCGATCAAAACGGGAAAGAAGCTTTCTGAGAAACTGTTCTGTGTTCTCTTAATTCATCTCACAGAGTTACATCTTTACCTTCAAGAAGCCTTTCGCTAAGGCTGTTCTTGTGGAACTGGCAAAGGGATATTTGGAAGCCCATAGAGGGCTACGGTGAAACAGGAAATACTTCCGTTCGAAACTGGAAAGAAGCTTTCTGAGAAACTGCTCTGTGTTCTGTTAATTCATCTCACAGAGTTACATCTTTCCCTTCAAGAAGCCTTTCGCTAAGGCTGTTCTTGTGGGATTGGCAAAGGGATATTTGGAAGCCCATAGAGGGCTATGGTGAAAAAGGAAATATCTTCCGTTCAAAACTGGAAAGAAGCTTTCTGAGAAACTGCTCTGTGTTCTCTTAATTCATCTCACAGAGTTACATCTTTCCCTTCACAAGCCTTTCGCTAAGACTGTTCTTGTGGACTTGGCAAAGGGATATTTGGAAGCCCTTAGTGGGCTATGGTGAAAAAGGAAATATCTTCCGTTCAAAACTGGAAAGAAGCTTTCTGAGAAACTGCTCTGTGCTCTGTTAATTCATCTCACAGAGTTACATCTTTCCCTTCAAGAAACCTCTCGCTAAAGCTGTTGTTCTGGCATTGGCAAAGGGATATTTGGAAGCCCATAGAGGGCTATGGTGAAAAAGGAAATATCATCCGATCCAAACTGGAAAGAAGCTTTCTGAGAAACTGCTCAGTGTTCTGTTAATTCATCTCACAGAGTTACATCTTTCCCTTCAACAAGCCTTTCGCTAAGGCTGTTCTTGTGGAATTGGCAAAGGGATATTTGGAAGCCCATAGAGGGGTATGGTGAAAAAGGAAATATCTTCCGTTCAAAACTGGAAAGAAGATTTCTGAGAAACTGCTCTGTGTTCTCTTAATTCTTCTCACAGAGTTACATCGTTCCCTTCAAGAAGCCTTTCTCTAAGGCTGTTCTTGTGGAATTGGCAAAGGGATATTTGGAAGCCCATGGAGGACTACGGTGAAAAAGGAAATATCTTCCGTTCGAAACTGGAAAGAAGCTTTCTGAGAAACTACTCTGTGTTCTGTTAATTCATCTCACAGAGTTACATCTTTCCTTTCAAGAAGCCTTTCGCTAAGGCAGTTCTTGTGGAATTGGCCAAGGGATATTTGGAAGCCCATACAAGGCTATGGTGAAAAAGGAAATATCTTCCGTTCAAAACTGGAAAGAAGCTTTCTGAGAAACTGCTCTGTGTTTTGTTAATTCATCTCACAGAGTTACATCTTTCCCTTCAAGAAGCCTTTCGCTAAGGCTGTTCTTGTGGAATTGGCAAAGGGATATTTGGAAGACCTTAGACAGCTATGGTGAAAAAGGAAATATCTTCCATTCAAAAATGGAAAGAAGCTTTCTGAGAAACTGCTCTGTGTTCTCTTAATTCATCTCACAGAGTTACATCTTTCCCTTCAAGAAGCCTTTCGCTAAGGCTGTTCTTGTGGAATTGGCAAAGGGATATTTGGAAGCCCATAGAGGGCTATGGTGAAACAGGAAATATCTTCCGTTCAAAACTGGAAAGAAGCTTTCTGAGAAACTGCTCTGTGTTCTGTTAATTCATCTCACGGAGTTACATCTTTCCCTTCAAGAATCCTTTCGCTAAGGCTGTTCTTGTGGAATTGGCAAAGGGATATTTGGAAGCCCATAGAGGGCTATGGTGAAAAAGGAAATATCTTCCGTTCAAAACTGGAAGGAAGCTTTCTGAGAAACTGCTCTGTGTTCTGTTAATTCATCTCAAAGAGTTACATCTTTCCCTTCAAGAAGCCTTTCGCTAAGGCTGTTCTTGTGGAATTGGCAAAGGGATATTTGGAAGCCCATAGAGGGCTATGGTGAAAAAGGAAATATCTTCCGTTCAAAACGGGATAGAAGCTTTCTGAGAAACTGCTCTGTGTTCTCTTAATTTATCTCAAAGAGTTACATCTTTCCCTTCAAGAAGCCTTTCGCTAACGCTGTTCTTGTGGAATTGGCAAAGGGATATTAGGAAGCCCGTAGAGCGCTATGGTGAAAAAGGAAATATCTTCCGTTCAAAACTGGAAACAAGCTTTCTGAGAAACTGCTCTGTGTTCTGTTAATTCATCTCACGGAGTTACATCTTTCTTTTCAGAAACCTTTCGCTAAGGCCGTTCTTGTGGAATTCGCAAAGGGATAGTTGGAAGCCCATAGAGGGCTATGGTGAAACAGGAAATACTTCCGTTCGAAACTGGAAAGAAGCTTTCTGAGAAACTGCTCTGTGTTCTGTTAATTCATCTCACAGAGTTACATCTTTCCCTTCAAGAAGCCTTTCGCTAAGGCTGTTCTTGTGGAGTTGGCAAGGGGATATTTGGAAGCCCATAGAGGGTTATGCTGAAAAAGGAAATATCTTCCGTTCAAAACTGGAAAGAAGCATTCTGAGAAACTGCTCTGCGTTCTGTTAATTCATCTCACAGAGTTACATCTTTCCCTTCAAGAAGACTTT
Source organism: Chlorocebus sabaeus (assembly GCF_047675955.1). Classification (NCBI taxonomy): domain Eukaryota; kingdom Metazoa; phylum Chordata; class Mammalia; order Primates; family Cercopithecidae; genus Chlorocebus; species Chlorocebus sabaeus. The sequence goes on along the minus strand of NC_132905.1, from coordinate 45,381,990 downwards.
CGCTAAGGCTGTTCTTGTGGGATTGGCAAAGGGATATTTGGAAGCCCATAGAGGGCTATGGTGAAAAAGGAAATATCTTCCGTTCAAAACTGGAAAGAAGCTTTCTGAGAAACTGCTCTGTGTTCTCTTAATTCATCTCACAGAGTTACATCTTTCCCTTCACAAGCCTTTCGCTAAGACTGTTCTTGTGGACTTGGCAAAGGGATATTTGGAAGCCCATAGTGGGCTATGGTGAAAAAGGAAATATCTTCCGTTCAAAACTGGAAAGAAGCTTTCTGAGAAACTGCTCTGTGCTCTGTTAATTCATCTCACAGAGTTACATCTTTCCCTTCAAGAAACCTCTCGCTAAAGCTGTTGTTCTGGCATTGGCAAAGGGATATTTGGAAGCCCATAGAGGGCTAGGGTGAAAAAGGAAATATCATCCGATCCAAACTGGAAAGAAGCTTTCTGAGAAACTGCTCAGTGTTCTGTTAATTCATCTCACAGAGTTACATCTTTCCCTTCAAGAAGCCTTTCGCTAAGGCTGTTCTTGTGGAATTGGCAAAGGGATATTTGGAAGCCCATAGAGGGGTATGGTGAAAAAGGAAATATCTTCCGTTCAAAACTGGAAAGAAGATTTCTGAGAAACTGCTCTGTGTTCTCTTAATTCTTCTCACAGAGTTACATCGTTCCCTTCAAGAAGCCTTTCTCTAAGGCTGTTCTTGTGGAATTGGCAAAGGGATATTTGGAAGCCCATGGAGGACTACGGTGAAAAAGGAAATATCTTCCGTTCGAAACTGGAAAGAAGCTTTCTGAGAAACTACTCTGTGTTCTGTTAATTCATCTCACAGAGTTACATCTTTCCTTTCAAGAAGCCTTTCGCTAAGGCAGTTCTTGTGGAATTGGCCAAGGGATATTTGGAAGCCCATACAAGGCTATGGTGAAAAAGGAAATATCTTCCGTTCAAAACTGGAAAGAAGCTTTCTGAGAAACTGCTCTGTGTTTTGTTAATTCATCTCACAGAGTTACATCTTTCCCTTCAAGAAGCCTTTCGCTAAGGCTGTTCTTGTGGAATTGGCAAAGGGATATTTGGAAGCCCTTAGACAGCTATGGTGAAAAAGGAAATATCTTCCATTCAAAAATGGAAAGAAGCTTTCTGAGAAACTGCTCTGTGTTCTCTTAATTCATCTCACAGAGTTACATCTTTCCCTTCAAGAAGCCTTTCGCTAAGGCTGTTCTTGTGGAATTGGCAAAGGGATATTTGGAAGCCCATAGAGGGCTATGGTGAAACAGGAAATATCTTCCGTTCAAAACTGGAAAGAAGCTTTCTGAGAAACTGCTCTGTGTTCTGTTAATTCATCTCACGGAGTTACATCTTTCCCTTCAAGAATCCTTTCGCTAAGGCTGTTCTTGTGGAATTGGCAAAGGGATATTTGGAAGCCCATAGAGGGCTATGGTGAAAAAGGAAATATCTTCCGTTCAAAACTGGAAGGAAGCTTTCTGAGAAACTGCTCTGTGTTCTGTTAATTCATCTCAAAGAGTTACATCTTTCCCTTCAAGAAGCCTTTCGCTAAGGCTGTTCTTGTGGAATTGGCAAAGGGATATTTGGAAGCCCATAGAGGGCTATGGTGAAAAAGGAAATATCTTCCGTTCAAAACGGGATAGAAGCTTTCTGAGAAACTGCTCTGTGTTCTCTTAATTTATCTCAAAGAGTTACATCTTTCCCTTCAAGAAGCCTTTCGCTAACGCTGTTCTTGTGGAATTGGCAAAGGGATATTAGGAAGCCCGTAGAGCGCTATGGTGAAAAAGGAAATATCTTCCGTTCAAAACTGGAAACAAGCTTTCTGAGAAACTGCTCTGTGTTCTGTTAATTCATCTCACGGAGTTACATCTTTCTTTTCAGAAACCTTTCGCTAAGGCTGTTCTTGTGGAATTGGCAAAGGGATAGTTGGAAGCCCATAGAGGGCTATGGTGAAACAGGAAATACTTCCGTTCGAAACTGGAAAGAAGCTTTCTGAGAAACTGCTCTGTGTTCTGTTAATTCATCTCACAGAGTTACATCTTTCCCTTCAAGAAGCCTTTCGCTAAGGCTGTTCTTGTGGAGTTGGCAAGGGGATATTTGGAAGCCCATAGAGTGTTATGCTGAAAAAGGAAATATCTTCCGTTCAAAACTGGAAAGAAGCATTCTGAGAAACTGCTCTGCGTTCTGTTAATTCATCTCACAGAGTTACATCTTTCCCTTCAAGAAGACTTTCGCTAAGGCTGTTCTTGTGGAATTGGCAAAGGGATATTTGGAAGCCCATAGAGGGCTATGGTGAAAAAGGAAATATCTTCCGTTCAAAACTGGAAGGAAGCTTTCTGAGAAACTGCTCTGTGTTCTGTTAATTCATCTCAAAGAGTTACATCTTTCCCTTCAAGAAGCCTTTCGCTAAGGCTGTTCTTGTGGAATTGGCAAAGGGATATTTGGAAGCCCATAGAGGGCTATGGTGAAAAAGGAAATATCTTCCGTTCAAAACGGGATAGAAGCTTTCTGAGAAACTGCTCTGTGTTCTCTTAATTTATCTCAAAGAGTTACATCTTTCCCTTCAAGAAGCCTTTCGCTAACGCTGTTCTTGTGGAATTGGCAAAGGGATATTAGGAAGCCCGTAGAGCGCTATGGTGAAAAAGGAAATATCTTCCGTTCAAAACTGGAAAGAAGCTTTCTGAGAAACTGCTCTGTGCTCTGTTAATTCATCTCACAGAGTTACATCTTTCCCTTCAAGAAACCTCTCGCTAAAGCTGTTGTTCTGGCATTGGCAAAGGGATATTTGGAAGCCCATAGAGGGCTAGGGTGAAAAAGGAAATATCATCCGATCCAAACTGGAAAGAAGCTTTCTGAGAAACTGCTCAGTGTTCTGTTAATTCATCTCACAGAGTTACATCTTTCCCTTCAAGAAGCCTTTCGCTAAGGCTGTTCTTGTGGAATTGGCAAAGGGATATTTGGAAGCCCATAGAGGGGTATGGTGAAAAAGGAAATATCTTCCGTTCAAAACTGGAAAGAAGATTTCTGAGAAACTGCTCTGTGTTCTCTTAATTCTTCTCACAGAGTTACATCGTTCCCTTCAAGAAGCCTTTCTCTAAGGCTGTTCTTGTGGAATTGGCAAAGGGATATTTGGAAGCCCATGGAGGACTACGGTGAAAAAGGAAATATCTTCCGTTCGAAACTGGAAAGAAGCTTTCTGAGAAACTACTCTGTGTTCTGTTAATTCATCTCACAGAGTTACATCTTTCCTTTCAAGAAGCCTTTCGCTAAGGCAGTTCTTGTGGAATTGGCCAAGGGATATTTGGAAGCCCATACAAGGCTATGGTGAAAAAGGAAATATCTTCCGTTCAAAACTGGAAAGAAGCTTTCTGAGAAACTGCTCTGTGTTTTGTTAATTCATCTCACAGAGTTACATCTTTCCCTTCAAGAAGCCTTTCGCTAAGGCTGTTCTTGTGGAATTGGCAAAGGGATATTTGGAAGCCCTTAGACAGCTATGGTGAAAAAGGAAATATCTTCCATTCAAAAATGGAAAGAAGCTTTCTGAGAAACTGCTCTGTGTTCTCTTAATTCATCTCACAGAGTTACATCTTTCCCTTCAAGAAGCCTTTCGCTAAGGCTGTTCTTGTGGAATTGGCAAAGGGATATTTGGAAGCCCATAGAGGGCTATGGTGAAACAGGAAATATCTTCCGTTCAAAACTGGAAAGAAGCTTTCTGAGAAACTGCTCTGTGTTCTGTTAATTCATCTCACGGAGTTACATCTTTCCCTTCAAGAATCCTTTCGCTAAGGCTGTTCTTGTGGAATTGGCAAAGGGATATTTGGAAGCCCATAGAGGGCTATGGTGAAAAAGGAAATATCTTCCGTTCAAAACTGGAAGGAAGCTTTCTGAGAAACTGCTCTGTGTTCTGTTAATTCATCTCAAAGAGTTACATCTTTCCCTTCAAGAAGCCTTTCGCTAAGGCTGTTCTTGTGGAATTGGCAAAGGGATATTTGGAAGCCCATAGAGGGCTATGGTGAAAAAGGAAATATCTTCCGTTCAAAACGGGATAGAAGCTTTCTGAGAAACTGCTCTGTGTTCTCTTAATTTATCTCAAAGAGTTACATCTTTCCCTTCAAGAAGCCTTTCGCTAACGCTGTTCTTGTGGAATTGGCAAAGGGATATTAGGAAGCCCGTAGAGCGCTATGGTGAAAAAGGAAATATCTTCCGTTCAAAACTGGAAACAAGCTTTCTGAGAAACTGCTCTGTGTTCTGTTAATTCATCTCACGGAGTTACATCTTTCTTTTCAGAAACCTTTCGCTAAGGCTGTTCTTGTGGAATTGGCAAAGGGATAGTTGGAAGCCCATAGAGGGCTATGGTGAAACAGGAAATACTTCCGTTCGAAACTGGAAAGAAGCTTTCTGAGAAACTGCTCTGTGTTCTGTTAATTCATCTCACAGAGCTACATCTTTCCCTTCAAGAAGCCTTTCGCTAAGGCTGTTCTTGTGGAGTTGGCAAGGGGATATTTGGAAGCCCATAGAGTGTTATGCTGAAAAAGGAAATATCTTCCGTTCAAAACTGGAAAGAAGCATTCTGAGAAACTGCTCTGCGTTCTGTTAATTCATCTCACAGAGATACATCTTTCCCTTCAAGAAGACTTTCGCTAAGGCTGTTCTTGTGGAATTGGCAAAGGGATATTTGGAAGCCCATAGAGGGCTATGGTGAAAAAGGAAATATCTTCCTTTCAAAACTGGAAAGAAGCTTTCTGAGAAACTGCTCTGTGTTCTGTTAATTCTTCTCACAGAGTTACATCTTTCCCTTCAAGAAGCCTTTCGCTAAGGCTGTTCTTGTGGAATTGGCAAAGGGATATTTGGAAGCCCATAGAGGGCTACGGTGAAAAAGAAAATATCTTCCGTTCGAAACTGGAAAGAAGCTTTCTGAGAAACTGCTCTGTGTTCTGTTAATTCATCTCACAGAGTTACATCTTTCCCTTCAAGAAGCCTTTCGCTAAGGCAGTTCTTGTGGATTTGGCAAAGGGTTATTTGGAAGCCCATACAGGGCTATGGTGAAAAAGGAAATATCTTCCGTTCAAAACTGGAAAGAAGCTTTCTGAGAAACTGCTCTGTGTCCTCTTAATTCATCTCAGAGAGTTACATCTTTCCCTTCAAGAAGCCTTTCGCTAAGGCTGTTCTTGTGGAATTGGCAAAGGGATATTTGGAAGCCCATAGAGGGCTATGGTGAAAAAGGAAATATCTTCCGTTCAAAACTGGAAAGAAGCTTTCTGAGAAACTGCTCTGTGTTCTCTTAATTCATCTCACAGAGTTACATCTTTCCCTTCAACATGCCTTTCGCTAAGGCTGTTCTTGTGGAATTGGCAAAGGGATATTTGGAAGCCCTTAGAGGGCTATGGTGAAAAAGGAAATATCTTCCATTCAAAACTGGAAAGAAGCTTTCTGAGAAACTGCTCTGTGTTCTCTTAATTCATCTCACAGAGTTACATCTTTCCCTTCAAGAAGCCTTTCGCTAAGGCTGTTCTTGTGGAATTGGCAAAGGGATATTTGGAAGCCCATAGAGGGCTATGGTGAAACAGGAAATATCTTCCGTTCAAAACTGGAAAGAAGCTTTCTGAGAAACTGCTCTGTGTTCTGTTAATTCATCTCACAGAGTTACATCTTTCCCTTCAAGAAGCCTTTCTCTAAGGCTGTTCTTGTGGAATTGGCAAAGGGATATTTGGAAGCCCATAGAGGGCTATGGTGAAAAAGGAAATATCTTCCGTTCAAAACTGGAAAGAAGCTTTCTGAGAAACTGCTCTGTGTTCTGTTAATTCATCTCAAAGAGTTACATCTTTCCCTTCAAGAAGCCTTTCTCTAAGGCTGTTCTTGTGGAATTGGCAAAGGGATATTTGGAAGCCCATAGAGGGCTATGGTGAAAAAGGAAATATCTTCCGTTCAAAACGGGATAGAAGCTTTCTGAGAAACTGCTCTGTGTTCTCTTAATTTATCTCAAAGAGTTACATCTTTCCCTTCAAGAAGCCTTTCGCTAACGCTGTTCTTGTGGAATTGGCAAAGGGATATTTGGAAGCCCATAGAGGGCTATGGTGAAAAAGGAAATATCTTCCGTTCAAAACTGGAAACAAGCTTTCTGAGAAACTGCTCTGTGTTCTGTTAATTCATCTCACAGAGTTACATCTTTCCCTTCAAGAAACCTTTCGCTAAGACTGTTCTTGTGGAATTGGCAAAGGGATATTTGGAAGCCCATAGAGGGCTATGGTGAAACAGGAAATACTTCCGTTCGAAACTGGAAAGCAGCTTTCTGAGAAACTGCTCTGTGTTCTGTTAATTCATCTCACAGAGTTACATCTTTCCCTTCAAGAAGCCTTTCGCTAAGGCTGTTCTTGTGGAGTTGGCAAGGGGATATTTGGAAGCCCATAGAGGGTTATGCTGAAAAAGGAAATATCTTCCGTTCAAAACTGGAAAGAAGCATTCTGAGAAACTGCTCTGCGTTCTGTTAATTCATCTCACAGAGTTACATCTTTCCCTTCAAGAAGGCTTTCGCTAAGGCTGTTCTTGTGGAATTGGCAAAGGGATATTTGGAAGCCCATAGAGGGCTATTGTGAAAAAGGAAATATCTTCCTTTCAAAACTGGAAAGAAGCTTTCTGAGAAACTGCTCTGTGTTCTGTTAATTCTTCTCACAGAGTTACATCTTTCCCTTCAACATGCCTTTCGCTAAGGCTGTTCTTGTGGAATTGGCAAAGGGATATTTGGAAGCCCATAGATTGCTACGGTGAAAAAGAAAATATCTTCCGTTCGAAACTGGAAAGAAGCTTTCTGAGAAACTGCTCTGTGTTCTGTTAATTCATCTCACAGAGTTACATCTTTCCCTTCAAGAAGCCTTTGGCTAAGGCAGTTCTTGAGGAATTGGCAAAGGCTTATTTGGAAGCCCATACAGGGCTATGGTGAAAAAGGAAATATCTTCCGTTCAAAACTGGAAAGAAGCTTTCTTAGAAACTGCTCTGTGTTCTCTTAATTCATCTCACAGAGTTACATCTTTCCCTTCAAGAAGCCTTTCGCTAAGGCTGTTCTTGTGGAATTGGCAAAGGGATATTTGGAAGCCCATAGAGGGCTATGGTGAAAAAGGAAATATCTTACGTTCAAAACTGGAAAGAAGCTTTCTGAGAAACTGTTCTGTGTTCTCTTAATTCATCTCACAGAGTTACATCTTTCCCTTCAAGAAGCCTTTCGCTAAGGCTGTTCTTGTGGAATTGGCAAAGGGATATTTTGAAGCCCATAGAGGGCTATTGTGAAAAAGGAATTATCTTCCGTTCAAAACTGGAAAGAAGCTTTCTGAGAAACTGCTCTGTGTTCTGTTAATTCATCTCACAGAGTTACATCTTTCCCTTCAAGAAGCCTTTCTCTAAGGCTCTTCTTGTGGAATTGGCAAAGGGATATTTGAAAGCCCATAGAGGGCTATGGTGAAACAGGAAATACTTCCATTCGAAACTGGAAAGAAGCTTTCTGACATCTGCTCTGTGTTCTGTTCATTCATCTCACAGAGTTACATCTTTCCCTTCAAGAAGCCTTTCGCTAATGCTGTTCTTGTGGAATTGGCAAAGGGATATTTGGAAGCCTTTAGAGGGCTATGGTGAAAAAGGAAATATCTTCCGTTCAAAACGGGAAAGAAGCTTTCTGAGAAACTGCTCTGTGTTCTCTTAATTCATCTCACAGAGTTACATCTTTCCCTTCAAGAAGCCTTTGTCTAAGGCTGTTCTTGTGGAATTGGCATAGGGATATTTGGAAGCCCATAGAGGGCTATGGTGAAAAAGAAAATATCTTACGTTCAAAACTGGAAAGAAGCTTTCTGAGAAACTGCTCTGTGTTCTGTTAATTCATCTCACAGAGTTACATCTTTCCCTTCAAGAAGCCTTTCGCTAAGGCTGTTCTTGTGGAATTGGCAAAGGGATATTTGGAAGCCCATAGAGGGCTATGGTGAAAAAGGAAATATCTTCCGTTCAAAACTGGAAAGAAGATTTCTGAGAAACTGCTCTGTGTTCTGTTAATTCATCTCACAGAGTTACATCTTTCCCTTCAAGAAGCCTTTCGCTAAGGCAGTTCTTGTGGAATTGGCCAAGGGATATTTGGAAGCCCATACAAGGCTAGGGTGAAAAAGGAAATATCTTCCGTTCAAAACTGGAAAGAAGCTTTCTGAGAAACTGCTCTGTGTTCTGTTAATTCATCTCACAGAGTTACATCTTTCCCTTCAAGAAGCCTTTCGCTAAGGCTGTTCTTGTGGAACTGGCAAAGGGATATTTGGAAGCCCTTAGAGGGCTATGGTGAAAAAGGAAATATCTTCCATTCAAAACTGGAAAGAAGCTTTCTGAGAAACTGCTCTGTGTTCTCTTAATTCATCTCACAGAGTTACATCTTTCCCTTCAAGAAGCCTTTCGCTAAGGCTGTTCTTGTGGAATTGGCAAAGGGATATTTGGAAGCCCATAGAGGGCTATGGTGAAACAGGAAATATCTTCCGTTCAAAACTGGAAAGAAGCTTTCTGAGAAACTGCTCTGTGTTCTGTTAATTCATCTCACAGAGTTACATCTTTCCCTTCAAGAAGCCTTTCTCTAAGGCTGTTCTTGTGGAATTGGCAAAGGGATATTTGGAAGCCCATAGAGGGCTATGGTGAAAAAGGAAATATCTTCCGTTCAAAACTGGAAAGAAGCTTTCTGAGAAACTGCTCTGTGTTCTGTTAATTCATCTCAAAGAGTTACATCTTTCCCTTCAAGAAGCCTTTCGCTAAGGCTGTTCTTGTGGAATTGGCAAAGGGATATTTGGAAGCCCATAGAGGGCTATGGTGAAAAAGGAAATATCTTCCGTTCAAAACGGGATAGAAGCTTTCTGAGAAACTGCTCTGTGTTCTCTTAATTTATCTCAAAGAGTTACATCTTTCCCTTCAAGAAGCCTTTCGCTAACGCTGTTCTTGTGGAATTGGCAAAGGGATATTTGGAAGCCCATAGAGGGCTATGGTGAAAAAGGAAATATCTTCCGTTCAAAACTGGAAACAAGCTTTCTGAGAAACTGCTCTGTGTTCTGTTAATTCATCTCACAGAGTTACATCTTTCCCTTCAAGAAACCTTTCGCTAAGACTGTTCTTGTGGAATTGGCAAAGGGATATTTGGAAGCCCATAGAGGGCTATGGTGAAACAGGAAATACTTCCGTTCGAAACTGGAAAGCAGCTTTCTGAGAAACTGCTCTGTGTTCTGTTAATTCATCTCACAGAGTTACATCTTTCCCTTCAAGAAGCCTTTCGCTAAGGCTGTTCTTGTGGAGTTGGCAAGGGGATATTTGGAAGCCCATAGAGGGTTATGCTGAAAAAGGAAATATCTTCCGTTCAAAACTGGAAAGAAGCATTCTGAGAAACTGCTCTGCGTTCTGTTAATTCATCTCACAGAGTTACATCTTTCCCTTCAAGAAGGCTTTCGCTAAGGCTGTTCTTGTGGAATTGGCAAAGGGATATTTGTAAGCCCATAGAGGGCTATTGTGAAAAAGGAAATATCTTCCTTTCAAAACTGGAAAGAAGCTTTCTGAGAAACTGCTCTGTGTTCTGTTAATTCTTCTCACAGAGTTACATCTTTCCCTTCAACATGCCTTTCGCTAAGGCTGTTCTTGTGGAATTGGCAAAGGGATATTTGGAAGCCCATAGATTGCTACGGTGAAAAAGAAAATATCTTCCGTTCGAAACTGGAAAGAAGCTTTCTGAGAAACTGCTCTGTGTTCTGTTAATTCATCTCACAGAGTTACATCTTTCCCTTCAAGAAGCCTTTGGCTAAGGCAGTTCTTGAGGAATTGGCAAAGGGTTATTTGGAAGCCCATACAGGGCTATGGTGAAAAAGGAAATATCTTCCGTTCAAAACTGGAAAGAAGCTTTCTTAGAAACTGCTCTGTGTTCTCTTAATTCATCTCACAGAGTTACATCTTTCCCTTCAAGAAGCCTTTCGCTAAGGCTGTTCTTGTGGAATTGGCAAAGGGATATTTGGAAGCCCTTAGAGGGCTATGGTGAAAAAGGAAATATCTTCCGTTCAAAACGGGATAGAAGCATTCTGAGAAACTGCTCTGTCTTCTCTTAATTTATCTCAAAGAGTTACATCTTTCCCTTCAAGAAGCCTTTCGCTAACGCTGTTCTTGTGGAATTGGCAAAGGGATATTTGGAAGCCCATAGAGGGCTATGGTGAAAAAGGAAATATCTTCCGTTCAAAACGGGATAGAAGCTTTCTGAGAAACTGCTCTGTGTTCTCTTAATTTATCTCAAAGAGTTACATCTTTCCCTTCAAGAAGCCTTTCGCTAACGCTGTTCTTGTGGAATTGGCAAAGGGATATTTGGAAGCCCATAGAGGGCTATGGTGAAAAAGGAAATATCTTCCGTTCAAAACTGGAAAGAAGCTTTCTGAGAAACTGCTCTGTGTTCTGTTAATTCATCTCACAGAGTTACATCTTTCCCTTCAAGAAGCCTTTCGCTAAGGCTGTTCTTCTGGAATTGGCAAAGGGATATTTGGAAGCCCATAGAGGGCTATGGTGAAAAAGGAAATATCTTCCGTTCAAAACTGGAAAGAAGCTTTCAGAGAAACTAATCTGTGTTCTGTTAATTCATCTCACAGAGTTACATCTTTCCCTTCAAGAAGCCTTTCGCTAAGGCTGTTCTTGTGTAATTGGCAAAGGGATATTTGGAAGCCCATAGAGGGCTATGGTGAAAAAGGAAATATCTTCCGTTCAAAACTGGAAAGAAGCTTTCTGAAAAACTGCTCTGTGTTCTGTTAATTCGTCTCACAGAGTTACATATTTCCCTTCAAGAAACCTTTCGCTAAGGCTGTTCTTGTGGAATTGGCAAAGGGATATTTGGAAGCCCATAGAGGGCTACGGTGAAACAGGAAATACTTCCGTTCGAAACTGGAAAGAAGCTTTCTGAGAAACTGCTCTGTGTTCTGTTAATTCATCTCACAGAGTTACATCTTTCCCTTCAAGAAGCCTTTCGCTAAGGCTGTTCTTGTGGGATTGGCAAAGGGATATTTGGAAGCCCATAGTGGGCTATGGTGAAAAAGGAAATATCTTCCGTTCAAAACTGGAAAGAAGCTTTTTGAGAAACTGCTCTGTGTTCTCTTAATTCATCTCACAGAGTTACATCTTTCCCTTCAAAAGCCTTTCGCTAAGACTGTTCTTGTGGACTTGGCAAACGGATATTTGGAAGTCCATAGTGGGCTATGGTGAAAAAGGAAATATCTTCCGTTCAAAACTGGAAAGAAGCTTTCTGAGAAACTGCTCTGTGCTCAGTTAATTCATCTCACAGAGTTACATCTTTCCCTTCAAAAGACTTTTGCTAAGGCTATTCTTGTAGATTTGGTAAAGGGATATTTGGAAACCCATATTGGGCTATGGTGAAAATGGAAATATCTTCTATTCAAAACTGGAAAGAAGCTTTCTGAGAAACTGCTCTGTGTTCTTTTAATTCATCTCACAGAGTTACATCTTTCCCTTCAAGAAGCCTTTCGCTAAGGCTGTTCTTGTGGAATTGGCAAAGGGATATTTGGAAGCCCATAGTGTGCTATGGTGAACCAGGAAATATCTTCCGTTCAAAACTGGAAGGAAGCTTTCTGAGAAACTGCTCTGTGTTCTGTTAATTCATCTCAAAGAGTTACATCTTTCCCTTCAAGAAGCCTTTCGCTAAGGCTGTTCTTGTGGAATTGGCAAAGGGATATTTGGAAGCCCATAGAGGGCTATGGTGAAAAAGGAAATATCTTCCGTTCAAAACGGGATAGAAGCTTTCTGAGAAACTGCTCTGCGTTCTGTTAATTCATCTCACAGAGTTACATCTTTCCCTTCAAGAAGCCTTTCGCTAAGGCTGTTCTTGTGGAATTGGCAAAGGGATATTTGGAAGCCCATAGAGGGCTATGGTGAAAAAGGAATTATCTTCCGTTCAAAACTGGAAAGAAGCTTTCTGAGAAACTGCTCTGTGTTCTGTCAATTCATCTCACAGAGTTACATCTTTCCCTTCAAGAAGCCTTTCTCTAAGGCTCTTCTTGTGGAATTGGCAAAGGGATATTTGAAAGCCCATAGAGGGCTATGGTGAAAAAGGAAATATGTTCCGTTCAAAACTGGAAAGAAGCTTTCTGAGAAACTGCTCTGTGTTCTGTTAATTCATCTCACAGAGTTACATCTTTCCCTTCAAGAAGCCTTTCGCTAAGGCTGTTCTTGTGGAATTGGCAAAGGGATATTTGGAAGCCCATAGAGGGCTATGGTGAAAAAGGAAATATCTTCCGTTCAAAACTGGAAAGAAGCTTTCTGAGAAACTGCTCTGTGTTCTGTTAATTCATCTCACAGAGTTACATCTTTCCCTTCAAGAAGCCTTTCGCTAAGGCTGTTCTTGTGGAATTGGCAAAGGGATATTTGGAAGCCCATAGAGGGCTATGGTGAAAAAGAAAATATCTTCCGTTCAAAACTGGAAAGAAGCTTTCTGAGAAACTGCTCTGTGTTCTCTTAATTCATCTCAGAGAGTTACATCTTTCCCTTCAAGAAGCCTTTGGCTAAGACTTTTCTTGTGGACTTGGCAAAGGGATATTTGGAAGCCCATAGTGGGCTACGGAGAAAAAGGAAATATCTTCCGTTCAAAACTAGAAAGAAGCTTTCTGAGAAACTGCTCTGTGCTCTGTTAATTCATCTCACAGACTTACATCTTTCCCTTCAAAAGACTTTTGCTAAGGCTGTTCTTTTGGAATTGGTAAAGGGATATTTGGAAGCCCATAGAGGGGTATGGTGAAAAAGGAAATATCTTCTATTCAAAACTGGAAAGAAGCTTTCTGAGAAACTGCTCTGTGTTCTTTTAATTCATCTCACAGAGTTACATCTTTCTCTTCAAGAAGCCTTTCGCTAAGGCTGTTCTTGTGGAATTGTCAAAGGGATATTTGGAAGCCCATAGTGGGCTATGGTGAAACAGGAAATGTCTTCCGTTCAAAACTGGAAAGAAGCTTTCTGAGAAACTGCTCTGTGTTCTGTTAATTCAACTCACAGAGTTACATCTTTCCCTTCAAGAAACCTCTCGCTAAAGCTGTTGTTGTGGCATTGGCAAAGGGATATTTGGAAGCCCATAGAGGGCTATGGTGAAAAAGGAAATATCTTCCGTTCAAAACTGGAAAGAAGATTTCTGAGAAACTGCTCTGTGTTCTCTTAATTCTTCTCACAGAGTTACATCTTTCCCTTCAAGAAGCCTTTCTCTAAGGCTGTTCTTGTGGAATTGGTAAAGGGATATTTGGAAGCCCATAGAGGGCTACGGTGAAAAAGGAAATATCTTCCGTTCGAAACTGGAAAGAAGCTTTCTGAGAAACTACTCTGTGTTCTGTTAATTCATCTCACAGAGTTACATCTTTCCCTTCAAGAAGCCTTTCGCTAAGGCAGTTCTTGTGGAATTGGCCAAGGGATATTTGGAAGCCCATACAAGGCTATGGTGAAAAAGGAAATATCTTCCGTTCAAAACTGGAAAGAAGCTTTCTGAGAAACTGCTCTGTGTTCTGTTAATTCATCTCACAGAGTTACATCTTTCCCTTCAAGAAGCCTTTCGCTAAGGCTGTTCTTGTGGAATTGGCAAAGGGATATTTGGAAGCCCTTAGAGGGCTATGGTGAAAAAGGAAATATCTTCCATTCAAAACTGGAAAGAAGCTTTCTGAGAAACTGCTCTGTGTTCTCTTAATTCATCTCACAGAGTTACATCTTTCCCTTCAAGAAGCCTTTCGCTAAGGCTGTTCTTGTGGAATTGGCAAAGGGATATTTGGAAGCCCATAGAGGGCTATGGTGAAACAGGAAATATCTTCCGTTCAAAACTGGAAAGAAGCTTTCTGAGAAACTGCTCTGTGTTCTGTTAATTCATCTCACAGAGTTACATCTTTCCCTTCAAGAAGCCTTTCTCTAAGGCTGTTCTTGTGGAATTGGCAAAGGGATATTTGGAAGCCCATAGAGGGCTATGGTGAAAAAGGAAATATCTTCCGTTCAAAACTGGAAAGAAGCTTTCTGAGAAACTGCTCTGTGTTCTGTTAATTCATCTCAAAGAGTTACATCTTTCCCTTCAAGAAGCCTTTCGCTAAGGCTGTTCTTGTGGAATTGGCAAAGGGATATTTGGAAGCCCATAGAGGGCTATGGTGAAAAAGGAAATATCTTCCGTTCAAAACGGGATAGAAGCTTTCTGAGAAACTGCTCTGTGTTCTCTTAATTTATCTCAAAGAGTTACATCTTTCCCTTCAAGAAGCCTTTCGCTAACGCTGTTCTTGTGGAATTGGCAAAGGGATATTTGGAAGCCCATAGAGGGCTATGGTGAAAAAGGAAATATCTTCCGTTCAAAACTGGAAACAAGCTTTCTGAGAAACTGCTCTGTGTTCTGTTAATTCATCTCACAGAGTTACATCTTTCCCTTCAAGAAACCTTTCGCTAAGGCTGTTCTTGTGGAATTGGAAAAGGGATATTTGGAAGCCCATAGAGGGCTATGGTGAAACAGGAAATACTTCCGTTCGAAACTGGAAAGCAGCTTTCTGAGAGACTGCTCTGTGTTCTGTTAATTCATCTCACAGAGTTACATCTTTGCCTTCAAGAAGCCTTTCGCTAAGGCTGTTCTTGTGGAGTTGGCAAGGGGATATTTGGAAGCCCATAGAGGGTTATGCTGAAAAAGGAAATATCTTCCGTTCAAAACTGGAAAGAAGCATTCTGAGAAACTGCTCTGCGTTCTGTTAATTCATCTCACAGAGTTACATCTTTCCCTTCAAGAAGACTTTCGCTAAGGCTGTTCTTGTGGAATTGGCAAAGGGATATTTGGAAGCCCATAGAGGGCTATTGTGAAAAAGGAAATATCTTCCTTTCAAAACTGGAAAGAAGCTTTCTGAGAAACTGCTCTGTGTTCTGTTAATTCTTCTCACAGAGTTACATCTTTCCCTTCAACATGCCTTTCGCTAAGGCTGTTCTTGTGGAATTGGCAAAGGGATATTTGGAAGCCCATAGAGGGCTATGGTGAAAAAGAAAATATCTTCCGTTCAAAACGGGATAGAAGCATTCTGAGAAACTGCTCTGTGTTCTCTTAATTTATCTCAAAGAGTTACATCTTTCCCTTCAAGAAGCCTTTCGCTAACGCTGTTCTTGTGGAATTGGCAAAGGGATATTTGGAAGCCCATAGAGGGCTATGGTGAAAAAGGAAATATCTTCCGTTCAAAACTGGAAGGAAGCTTTCTGAGAAACTGCTCTGTGTTCTGTTAATTCATCTCAAAGAGTTACATCTTTCCCTTCAAGAAGCCTTTCGTTAAGGCTGTTCTTGAGGAATTGGCAAAGGGATATTTCGAAGCCCATAGAGAGCTATGGTGAAAAAGGAAATATCTTCCGTTCAAAACGGGATAGAAGCTTTCTGAGAAACTGCTCTGTGTTCTATTAATTTATCTCAAAGTGTTACATCTTTCCCTTCAAGAAGCCTTTCGCTAACGCTGTTCTTGTGGAATTGGCAAAGGGATATTTGGAAGCCCATAGAGCGCTATGGTGAAAAAGGAAATATCTTCCGTTCAAAACTGGAAACAAGCTTTCTGAGAAACTGCTCTGTGTTCTGTTAATTCATCTCACAGAGTTACATCTTTCCTTTCAGAAACCTTTCGCTAAGGCTGTTCTTGTGGAATTGGCAAAGGGATATTTGGAAGCCCATAGAGGGCTACGGTGAAACAGGAAATACTTCCGTTCGAAACTGGAAAGCAGCTTTCTGAGAAACTGCTCTGTGTTCTGTTAATTCATCTCACAGAGTTACATCTTTCCCTTCAAGAAGCCTTTCGCTAAGGCTGTTCTTGTGGAGTTGGCAAGGGGATATTTGGAAGCCCATAGAGGGTTATGCTGAAAAAGGAAATATCTTCCGTTCAAAACTGGAAAGAAGCATTCTGAGAAACTGCTCTGCGTTCTGTTAATTCATCTCACAGAGTTACATCTTTCCCTTCAAGAAGACTTTCGCTAAGGCTGTTCTTGTGGAATTGGCAAAGGGATATTTGGAAGCCCATAGAGGGCTATTGTGCAAATGGAAATATCTTGCTTTCAAAACTGGAAAGAAGCTTTCTGAGAAACTGCTCAGTGTTCTGTTAATTCTTCTCACAGAGTTACATCTTTCCCTTCAATATGCCTTTCGCTAAGGCTGTTCTTGTGGAATTGGCAAAGGGATATTTGGAAGCCCATAGATTGCTACGGTGAAAAAGAAAATATCTTCCGTTCGAAACTGGAAAGAAGCTTTCTGAGAAACTGCTCTGTGTTCTGTTAATTCATCTCACAGAGTTACATCTTTCCCTTCAAGAACCCTTTGGCTAAGGCAGTTCTTGTGGAATTGGCAAAGGGTTATTTGGAAGCCCATACAGGGCTATGGTGAAAAAGGAAATATCTTCCGTTCAAAACTGGAAAGAAGCTTTCTGAGAAACTGCTCTGTGTTCTGTTAATTCATCTCACAGAGTTACATCTTTCCCTTCAAGAAGCCTTTCGCTAAGGCTGTTCTTGTGGAATTGGCAAAGGGATATTTGGAAGCCCATAGAGGGCTATGGTGAAAAAGGAAATATCTTCCGTTCAAAACTGGAAAGAAGCTTTCTGAGAAACTGCTCTGTGTTCTCTTAATTCATCTCACAGAGTTACATCTTTCCCTTCAAGAAGCCTTTCGCTAAGGCTGTTCTTGTGGAATTGGCAAAGGGATATTTTGAAGCCCATAGAGGGCTATGGTGAAAAAGGAACTATCTTCCGTTCAAAACTGGAAAGAAGCTTTCTGAGAAACTGCTCTGTGTTCTCTTAATTCATCTCACAGAGTTACATCTTTCCCTTCAAGAAGCCTTTCGCTAAGGCTGTTCTTGTGGAATTGGCAAAGGGATATTTGGAAGCCCATAGAGGGCTATTGTGAAAAAGGAATTATCTTCCTTTCAAAACTGGAAAGAAGCTTTCTGAGAAACTGCTCTGTGTTCTGTTAATTCATCTCACAGAGTTACATCTTTCCCTTCAAGAAGCCTTTCTCTAAGGCTGTTCTTGTGGAATTGGCAAAGGGATATTTGGAAGCCCATAGAGGGCTATGGTGAAAAAGAAAATATCTTCCGTTCAAAACGGGATAGAAGCATTCTGAGAAACTGCTCTGTGTTCTCTTAATTTATCTCAAAGAGTTACATCTTTCCCTTCAAGAAGCCTTTCGCTAACGCTGTTCTTGTGGAATTGGCAAAGGGATATTTGGAAGCCCATAGAGGGCTATGGTGAAAAAGGAAATATCTTCCGTTCAAAACTGGAAGGAAGCTTTCTGAGAAACTGCTCTGTGTTCTGTTAATTCATCTCAAAGAGTTACATCTTTCCCTTCAAGAAGCCTTTCGTTAAGGCTGTTCTTGAGGAATTGGCAAAGGGATATTTCGAAGCCCATAGAGAGCTATGGTGAAAAAGGAAATATCTTCCGTTCAAAACGGGATAGAAGCTTTCTGAGAAACTGCTCTGTGTTCTATTAATTTATCTCAAAGTGTTACATCTTTCCCTTCAAGAAGCCTTTCGCTAACGCTGTTCTTGTGGAATTGGCAAAGGGATATTTGGAAGCCCATAGAGCGCTATGGTGAAAAAGGAAATATCTTCCGTTCAAAACTGGAAACAAGCTTTCTGAGAAACTGCTCTGTGTTCTGTTAATTCATCTCACAGAGTTACATCTTTCCTTTCAGAAACCTTTCGCTAAGGCTGTTCTTGTGGAATTGGCAAAGGGATATTTGGAAGCCCATAGAGGGCTACGGTGAAACAGGAAATACTTCCGTTCGAAACTGGAAAGCAGCTTTCTGAGAAACTGCTCTGTGTTCTGTTAATTCATCTCACAGAGTTACATCTTTCCCTTCAAGAAGCCTTTCGCTAAGGCTGTTCTTGTGGAGTTGGCAAGGGGATATTTGGAAGCCCATAGAGGGTTATGCTGAAAAAGGAAATATCTTCCGTTCAAAACTGGAAAGAAGCATTCTGAGAAACTGCTCTGCGTTCTGTTAATTCATCTCACAGAGTTACATCTTTCCCTTCAAGAAGACTTTCGCTAAGGCTGTTCTTGTGGAATTGGCAAAGGGATATTTGGAAGCCCATAGAGGGCTATTGTGCAAATGGAAATATCTTGCTTTCAAAACTGGAAAGAAGCTTTCTGAGAAACTGCTCAGTGTTCTGTTAATTCTTCTCACAGAGTTACATCTTTCCCTTCAATATGCCTTTCGCTAAGGCTGTTCTTGTGGAATTGGCAAAGGGATATTTGGAAGCCCATAGATTGCTACGGTGAAAAAGAAAATATCTTCCGTTCGAAACTGGAAAGAAGCTTTCTGAGAAACTGCTCTGTGTTCTGTTAATTCATCTCACAGAGTTACATCTTTCCCTTCAAGAACCCTTTGGCTAAGGCAGTTCTTGTGGAATTGGCAAAGGGTTATTTGGAAGCCCATACAGGGCTATGGTGAAAAAGGAAATATCTTCCGTTCAAAACTGGAAAGAAGCTTTCTGAGAAACTGCTCTGTGTTCTGTTAATTCATCTCACAGAGTTACATCTTTCCCTTCAAGAAGCCTTTCGCTAAGGCTGTTCTTGTGGAATTGGCAAAGGGATATTTGGAAGCCCATAGAGGGCTATGGTGAAAAAGGAAATATCTTCCGTTCAAAACTGGAAAGAAGCTTTCTGAGAAACTGCTCTGTGTTCTCTTAATTCATCTCACAGAGTTACATCTTTCCCTTCAAGAAGCCTTTCGCTAAGGCTGTTCTTGTGGAATTGGCAAAGGGATATTTTGAAGCCCATAGAGGGCTATGGTGAAAAAGGAACTATCTTCCGTTCAAAACTGGAAAGAAGCTTTCTGAGAAACTGCTCTGTGTTCTCTTAATTCATCTCACAGAGTTACATCTTTCCCTTCAAGAAGCCTTTCGCTAAGGCTGTTCTTGTGGAATTGGCAAAGGGATATTTGGAAGCCCATAGAGGGCTATTGTGAAAAAGGAATTATCTTCCTTTCAAAACTGGAAAGAAGCTTTCTGAGAAACTGCTCTGTGTTCTGTTAATTCATCTCACAGAGTTACATCTTTCCCTTCAAGAAGCCTTTCTCTAAGGCTGTTCTTGTGGAATTGGCAAAGGGATATTTGGAAGCCCATAGAGGGCTATGGTGAAAAATTAAATATCTTCCGTTCAAAACTGGAAAGAAGCTTTCTGAGAAACTGCTCTGTGTTCTGTTAATTCATCTCACAGAGTTACATCTTTCCCTTCAAGAAGCCTTTCGCTAAGGCTGTTCTTGTGGAATTGGCAAAGGGATATTTGGAAGCCCATAGAGGGCTATGGTGAAAAAGAAAATATCTTCCGTTCAAAACTGGAAAGAAGCTTTCTGAGAAACTGCTCTGTGTTCTCTTAATTCATCTCACAAAGTTACATCTTTCCCTTCAAGAAGCCTTTCCCTAAGACTTTTCTTGTGGACTTGGCAAAGGGATATTTGGAAGCCCATAGTGGGCTATGGTGAAAAAGGAAATATCTTCCGTTCAAAACTGGAAAGAAGCTTTCTGAGAAACTGCTCTGTGCTCTGTTAATTCATCTCACAGACTTACATCTTTCCCTTCAAAAGACTTTTGCTAAGGCTGTTCTTGTGGAATTGGTAAAGGGATATTTGGAAGCCCATAGAGGGCTATGGTGAAAAAGGAAATATCTTCTATTCAAAACTGGAAAGAAGCTTTCTGAGAACCTGCTCTGTGTTCTTCTAGTTCATCTCACAGAGTTACATCTTTCTCTTCAAGAAGCCTTACGCTAAGGCTGTTCTTGTGGAATTGTCAAAGGGATATTTGGAAGCCCATAGTGGGCTATGGTGAAACAGGAAATATCTTCCGTTCAAAACTGGAAAGAAGCTTTCTGAGAAACTGCTCTGTGTTCTGTTAATTTAACTCACTGAGTTACATCTTTACCTTCAAGAAACCTCTCGCTAAAGCTGTTGTTGTGGCATTGGCAAAGGGATATTTGGAAGCCCATAGAGGGCTAAGGTGAAAAAGGTAATATCATCCGTTCCAAACTGGAAAGAAGCTTTCTGAGAAACTGCTCAGTGTTCTGTTAATTCATCTCACAGAGTTACATCTTTCCCTTCAAGAAGCCTTTCGCTAAGGCTGTTCTTGTGGAATTGGCAAAGGGATATTTGGAAGCCCATAGAGGGCTATGGTGAAACAGGAAATATCTTCCGTTCAAAACTGGAAAGAAGCTTTCTGAGAAACTGCTCTGTGTTCTGTTAATTCATCTCACAGAGTTACATCTTTCCCTTCAAGAAGCCTTTCTCTAAGGCTGTTCTTGTGGAATTGGCAAAGGGATATTTGGAAGCCCATAGAGGGCTATGGTGAAAAAGGAAATATCTTCCGTTCAAAACGGGATAGAAGCTTTCTGAGAAACTGCTCTGTGTTCTGTTAATTAAACTCACAGAGTTACATCTTTCCCTTCAAGAAACCTTTCGCTAAGGCTGTTCTTGTGGAATTGGCAAAGGGATAATTGGAAGCCCATAGAGGGCTATGGTGAAACAGGAAATACTTCCGTTCGAAACTAGAAAGCAGCTTTCTGAGAAACTGCTCTGTCTTCTGTTAATTCATCTCACAGAGTTACATCTTTCCCTTCAAGAAGCCTCTCGCTAAGGCTGTTCTTGTGGAGTTGGCAAGGGGATATTTGGAAGCCCATAGAGGGTTATGCTGAAAAAGGAAATATCTTCCGTTCAAAACTGGAAAGAAGCATTCTGAGAAACTGCTCTGCGTTCTGTTAATTCATCTCACAGAGTTACATCTTTCCCTTCAAGAAGACTTTCGCTAAGGCTGTTCTTGTGGAATTGGCAAAGGGATATTGGGAAGCCCATAGAGGGCTATTGTGTAAAAGGAAATATCTTCCTTTCAAAACTGGAAAGAAGCTTTCTGAGAAACTGCTCTGTGTTCTGTTAATTCTTCTCACAGAGTTATATCTTTCCCTTCAAGATGCCTTTCGCTAAGGCTGTTCTTGTGGAATTGGCAAAGGGATATTTGGAAGCCCATAGATTGCTACGGTGAAAAAGAAAATATCTTCCGTTCCAAACTGGAAAGAAGCTTTCTGAGAAACTGCTCTGTGTTCTGTTAATTCATCTCACAGAGTTACATCTTTCCCTTCAAGAATCCTTTCGCTAAGGCAGTTCTTGTGGAATGGGCAAAGGGTTATTTGGAAGCCCATACAGGGCTATGGTGCAAAAAGGAAATATCTTCCGTTCAAAACTGGAAAGAAGCTTTCTGAGAAACTGCTCTGTGTTCTCCTAATTCATCTCACAGAGTTACATCTTTCCCTTCAAGAAACCTTTCGCTAAAGCTGTTCTTGTGTAATTGGCAAAGAGATATTTGGAAGCCCATAGAAGGCTACGGTGAAAAAGGAAATATCTTCCGTTCAAAACTGGAAAGAAGCTTTCCGAGAAACTACTCTGTGTTCTGTTAATTCATCTAACAGAGTTACATCTCTCCCTTCAAGAAGCCTTTCGCTAAGGCTGTTCTTGTGGAATTGGCAAAGGGATATTTGGAAGCCCATAGAGGGCTATGGTGAAAAAGAAAATATCTTCCGTTCAAAACTGGAAAGAAGCTTTCTGAGAAACTGCTCTGTGTTCTCTTAATTCATCTCACAGAGTTACATCTTTCCCTTCAAGAAGCCTTTCGCTAAGACTTTTCTTGTGGACTTGGTAAAGGGATATTTGGAAGCCCATAGTGGGCTATGGTGAAAAAGGAAATATCTTCCGTTAAAAACTGGAAAGAAGCTTTCTGAGAAACTGCTCTGTGCTCTGTTAATTCATCTCACAGACTTACATCTTTCCCTTCAAAAGACTTTTGCTAAGGCTGTTCTTGTGGAATTGGTAAAGGGATATTTGGAAGCCCATAGAGGGCTATGGTGAAAAAGGAAATATCTTCTATTCAAAACTGGAAAGAAGCTTTCTGAGAAACTGCTCTGTGTTCTTTTAGTTCATCTCACAGAGTTACATCTTTCTCTTCAAGAAGCCTTTCGCTAAGGCTGTTCTTGTGGAATTGTCAAAGGGATATTTGGAAGCCCATAGTGGGCTATGGTGAAACAGGAAATGTCTTCCGTTCAAAACTGGAAAGAAGCTTTCTGAGAAACTGCTCTGTGTTCTGTTAATTCAACTCACAGAGTTACATCTTTCCCTTCAAGAAACCTCTCGCTAAAGCTGTTGTTGTGGCATTGGCAAAGGGATATTTGGAAGCCCATAGAGGGCTATGGTGAAAAAGGAAATATCATCCGTTCCAAACTGGAAAGAAGCTTTCTGAGAAACTGCTCAGTGTTCTGTTAATTCATCTCACAGAGTTACATCTTTCCCTTCAAGAAGCCTTTCGCTAAGGCTGTTCTTGTGGAATTGGCAAAGGGATATTTGGAAGCCCATAGAGGGCTATGGTGAAAAAGGAAATATCTTCTGTTCAAAACTGGAAAGAAGATTTCTGAGAAACTGCTCTGTGTTCTCTTAATTCTTCTCACAGAGTTACATCTTTCCCTTCAAGAAGCCTTTCTCTAAGGCTGTTCTTGTGGAATTGGCAAAGGGATATTTGGAAGCCCATAGAGGGCTACGGTGATGAAGGAAATATCTTCCGTTCGAAACTGGAAAGAAGCTTTCTGAGAAACTACTCTGTGTTCTGTTAATTCATCTCACAGAGTTACATCTTTCCCTTCAAGAAGCCTTTCGCTAAGGCAGTTCTTGTGGAATTGGCCAAGGGATATTTGGAAGCCCATGCAAGGCTATGGTGAAAAAGGAAATATCTTCCGTTCAAAACTGGAAAGAAGCTTTCTGAGAAACTGCTCTGTGTTCTGTTAATTCATCTCACAGAGTTACATCTTTCCCTTCAAGAAGCCTTTCGCTAAGGCTGTTCTTGTGGAATTGTCAAAGGGATATTTGGAAGCCCTTAGAGGGCTATGGTGAAAAAGGAAATATCTTCCATTCAGAACTGGAAAGAAGCTTTCTGAGAAACTGCTCTGTGTTCTCTTAATTCATCTCACAGAGTTACATCTTTCCCTTCAAGAAGCCTTTCGCTAAGGCTGTTCTTGTGGAATTGGCAAAGGGGTATTTGGAAGCCCATAGTGGGCTATGGTGAAACAGGAAATATCTTCCGTTCAAAACTGGAAAGAAGCTTTCTGAGAAACTGCTCTGTGTTCTGTTAATTCATCTCACAGAGTTACATCTTTCCCTTCAAGAAGCCTTTCTCTAAGGCTGTTCTTGTGGAATTGGCAAATGGATATTTGGAAGCCCATAGAGGGCTATTTTGAAAAAGGAAATATCTTCCATTCAAAACTGTAAAGAAGCTTTCTGAGAAACTGCTCTGTGTTCTGTTAATTCATCTCAAAGAGTTACATCTTTCCCTTCAAGAAGCCTTTCGCTAAGGCTGTTCTTGTGGAATTGGCAAAGGGATATTTGGAAGCCCATAGAGGGCTATGTTGAAAAAGGAAATATCTTCCGTTCAAAACGGGATAGAGTCTTTCTGAGAAACTGCTCTGTGTTCTC
The DNA here is from genome assembly GCF_047675955.1 of Chlorocebus sabaeus. NCBI lineage: Eukaryota > Metazoa > Chordata > Mammalia > Primates > Cercopithecidae > Chlorocebus > Chlorocebus sabaeus. Next base: position 45,358,491 of record NC_132905.1, on the reverse strand, counting down.
TTAATTTATCTCAAAGAGTTACATCTTTCCCTTCAAGAAGCCTTTCGCTAAGGCTGTTCTTGTGGAATTGGCAAAGGGATATTTGGAAGCCCATAGAGCGCTATGGTGAAAAAGGAAATATCTTCCGTTCAAAACTGGAAACAAGCTTTCTGAGAAACTGCTCTGTGTTCTGTTAATTCATCTCACAGAGTTACATCTTTCCCTTCAAGAAACCTTTCGCTAAGGCTGTTATTGTGGAATTGGCAAAGGGATATTTGGAAGCCCATAGAGGGCTATGGTGAAACAGGAAATACTTCCGTTCGAAACTGGAAAGCAGCTTTCTGAGAAACTGCTCTGTCTTCTGTTAATTCATCTCACAGAGTTACATCTTTCCCTTCAAGAAGCCTCTCGCTAAGGCTGTTCTTGTGGAGTTGGCAAGGGGATATTTGGAAGCCCATAGAGGGTTATGCTGAAAAAGGAAATATCTTCCGTTCAAAACTGGAAAGAAGCATTCTGAGAAACTGCTCTGCGTTCTGTTAATTCATCTCACAGAGTTACATCTTTCCCTTCAAGAAGACTTTCGCTAAGGCTGTTCTTGTGGAATTGGCAAAGGGATATTTGGAAGCCCATAGAGGGCTATTGTGAAAAAGGAAATATCTTCCTTTCAAAACTGGAAAGAAGCTTTCTGAGAAACTGCTCTGTGTTCTGTTAATTCTTCTCACAGAGTTACATCTTTCCCTTCAAGATGCCTTTCGCTAAGGCTGTTCTTGTGGAATTGGCAAAGGGATATTTGGAAGCCCATAGATTGCTACGGTGAAAAAGAAAATATCTTCCGTTCGAAACTGGAAAGAAGCTTTCTGAGAAACTGCTCTGTGTTCTGTTAATTCATCTCACAGAGTTACATCTTTCCCTTCAAGAAGCCTTTCGCTAAGGCAGTTCTTGTGGAATTGGCAAAGGGTTATTTGGAAGCCCATAGAGGGCTATGGTAAAAAAGGAAATATCTTCCGTTCAAAACTGGAAAGAAGCTTTCTGAGAAACTGCTCTGTGTTCTCCTAATTCATCTCACAGAGTTACATCTTTCCCTTCAAGAAGCCTTTCGCTAAGGCTGTTCTTGTGGAATTGGCAAAGGGATATTTGGAAGCCCATAGAGGGCTATGGTGAAAAAGGAAATATCTTCCGTTCAAAACGGGATAGAGTCTTTCTGAGAAACTGCTCTGTGTTCTCTTAATTTATCTCAAAGAGTTACATCTTTCCCTTCAAGAAGCCTTTCGCTAAGGCTGTTCTTGTGGAATTGGCAAAGGGATATTTGGAAGCCCATAGAGCGCTATGGTGAAAAAGGAAATATCTTCCGTTCAAAACTGAAAACAAGCTTTCTGAGAAACTGCTCTGTGTTCTGTTAATTCATCTCACAGAGTTACATCTTTCCCTTCAAGAAACCTTTCGCTAAGGCTGTTATTGTGGAATTGGCAAAGGGATATTTGGAAGCCCATAGAGGGCTATGGTGAAAAAGGAAATATCTTCCGTTCAAAACTGGAAAGAAGCTTTCTGAGAAACTGCTCTGTGTTCTCCTAATTCATCTCACAGAGTTACATCTTTCCCTTCAAGAAGCCTTTCGCTAAGGCCGTTCTTGTGGAATTCTCAAAGGGATATTTGGAAGCCCATAGTGGGCTCTGGTGAAAAAGGAATTATCTTCCGTTCAAAAGTGGAAAGAAGCTTTCTGAGAAACTGCTCTGTGTTCTGCTAATTCATCTCACAGAGTTACATCTTTCCCTTCAAGAAGCCTTTCTCTAAGGCTCTTCTTGTGGAATTGGCAAAGGGATATTTGAAAGCCCATAGAGGGCTATGGTGAATAAGGAAATATCTTCCGTTCAAAACTGGAAAGAAGCTTTCTGAGAAACTGCTCTGTGTTCTCCTAATTCATCTCACAGAGTTACATCTTTCCCTTCAAGAAGCCTTTCGCTAAGGCTGTTCTTGTGGAATTGGCAAAGGGATATTTGGAAGCCCATAGAGGGCTATGGTGAAAAAGGAAATATCTTCCGTTCAAAACTGGAAAGAAGCTTTTTGAGAAATTGCTCTGTGTTCTCTTAATTCATCTCACAGAGTTACATCTTTCCCTTCAAGAAGCCTTTCGCTAAGGCCGTTCTTTTGGAATTGGCAAAGGGATATTTGGAAGCCCATAGTGGGCTATGGTGAAAAAGGAATTATCTTCCGTTCAAAACTGGAAAGAAGCTTTCTGAGAAACTGCTCTGTGTTCTGTTAATTCATCTCACAGAGTTACATCTTTCCCTTCAAGAAGCCTTTCTCTAAGGCTCTTCTTCTGGAATTGGCAAAGGGATATTTGAAAGCACATAGAGGGCTATGGTGAAAAAGGAAATATCTTCCGTTCAAAACTGGAAAGAAGCTTTCTGAGAAACTGCTCTGTGTTCTGTTAATTCATCTCACAGAGTTACATCTTTCCCTTCAAGAAGCCTTTCGCTAAGGCTGTTCTTGTGGAATTGGCAAAGGGATATTTGGAAGCCTTTAGAGGGCTATGGTGAAAAAGAAAATATCTTCCGTTCAAAACTGGAAAGAAGCTTTCTGAGAAACTGCTCTGTGTTCTGTTAATTCATCTCACAGAGTTACATCTTTCACTTCAAGAAGACTTTCGCTAAGGCTGTTCTTGTGGAGTTGGCAAAGGGATATTTGGAAGCCCATAGAGGGCTATGGTGAAAAAGTAAATATCTTCCGTTCAAAACTGGAAAGAAGCTTTCTGAGAAACTGCTCTGTGTTCTGTTAATTTATCTCACAGGGTTACATCTTTCCCTTCAAGAAACCTTTCGCTAAAGCTGTTCTTGTGTAATTGGCAAAGAGATATTTGGAAGCCCATAGAAGGCTACGGTGAAAAAGGAAATATCTTCTGTTCAAAACTGGAAAGAAGCTTTCTGAGAAACTGCTCTGTGCTCTGTTAATTCATCTCACAGACTTACATCTTTCCCTTCAAAAGACTTTTGCTAAGGCTGTTCTTGTGGAATTGGTAAAGGGATATTTGGAAGCCCATAGAGGGCTATGGTGAAAAAGGAAATATCTTTTATTCAAAACTGGAAAGAAGCTTTCTGAGAAACTGCTCTGTGTTCTTTTAGTTCATCTCACAGAGTTACATCTTTCTCTTCAAGAAGCCTTTCGCTAAGGCTGTTCTTGTGGAATTGTCAAAGGGATATTTGGAAGCCCATAGTGGGCTATGGTGAAACAGGAAATGTCTTGGGTTCAAAACTGGAAAGAAGCTTTCTGAGAAACTGCTCTGTGTTCTGTTAATTCAACTCACAGAGTTACATCTTTCCCTTCAAGAAACCTCTCGCTAAAGCTGTTGTTGTGGCATTGGCAAAGGGATATTTGGAAGCCCTTAGAGGGCTATGGTGAAAAAGGAAATATCATCCGGTCCAAACTGGAAAGAAGCTTTCTGAGAAACTGCTCAGTGTTCTGTTAATTCATCTCACAGAGTTACATCTTTCCCTTCAAGAAGCCTTTCGCTAAGGCTGTTCTTGTGGAATTGGCAAAGGGATATTTGGAAGCCCATAGAGGGCTATGGTGAAAAAGGAAATATCTTCTGTTCAAAACTGGAAAGAAGATTTCTGAGAAACTGCTCTGTGTTCTCTTAATTCTTCTCACAGAGTTACATCTTTCCCTTCAAGAAGCCTTTCTCTAAGGCTGTTTTTGTGGAATTGGCAAAGGGATATTTGGAAGCCCATAGAGGGCTACGGTGAAGAAGGAAATATCTTCCGTTCGAAACTGGAAAGAAGCTTTCTGAGAAACTACTCTGTGTTCTGTTAATTCATCTCACAGAGTTACATCTTTCCCTTCAAGAAGCCTTTCGCTAAGGCAGTTCTTGTGGAATTGGCCAAGGGATATTTGGAAGCCCATACAAGGCTATGGTGAAAAAGGAAATATCTTCCGTTCAAAACTGGAAAGAAGCTTTCTGAGAAACTGCTCTGTGTTCTGTTAATTCATCTCACAGAGTTACATCTTTCCCTTCAAGAAGCCTTTCGGTAAGGCTGTTCTTGTGGAATTGTCAAAGGGATATTTGGAAGCCCTTAGAGGGCTATGGTGAAAAAGGAAATATCTTCCATTCAGAACTGGAAAGAAGCTTTCTGAGAAACTGCTCTGTGTTCTCTTAATTCATCTCACAGAGTTACATCTTTCCCTTCAAGAAGCCTTTCGCTAAGGCTGTTCTTGTGGAATTGGCAAAGGGATATTTGGAAGCCCATAGTGGGCTGTGGTGAAACAGGAAATATCTTCCGTTCAAAACTGGAAAGAAGCTTTCTGAGAAACTGCTCTGTGTTCTGTTAATTCATCTCACAGAGTTACATCTTTCCCTTCAAGAAGCCTTTCTCTAAGGCTGTTCTTGTGGAATTGGCAAATGGATATTTGGAAGCCCATAGAGGGCTATGGTGAAAAAGGAAATATCTTCCGTTCAAAACTGGAAAGAAGCTTTCTGAGAAACTGCTCTGTGTTCTGTTAATTCATCTCAAAGAGTTACATCTTTCCCTTCAAGAAGCCTTTCGCTAAGGCTGTTCTTGTGGAATTGGCAAAGGGATATTTGGAAGCCCATAGAGGGCTATGGTGAAAAAGGAAATATCTTCCGTTCAAAACGGGATAGAATCTTTCTGAGAAACTGCTCTGTGTTCTCTTAATTTATCTCAAAGAGTTACATCTTTCCCTTCAAGAAGCCTTTCGCTAAGGCTGTTCTTGTGGAATTGGCAAAGGGATATTTGGAAGCCCATAGAGCGCTATGGTGAAAAAGGAAATATCTTCCGTTCAAAACTGGAAACAAGCTTTGTGAGAAACTGCTCTGTGTTCTGTTAATTCATCTCACAGAGTTACATCTTTCCCTTCAAGAAACCTTTCGCTAAGGCTGTTATTGTGGAATTGGCAAAGGGATATTTGGAAGCCCATAGAGGGCTATGGTGAAAAAGGAAATATCTTCCGTTCAAAACTGGAAAGAAGCTTTCTGAGAAATTGCTCTGTGTTCTCTTAATTCATCTCACAGAGTTACATCTTTCCCTTCAAGAAGCCTTTCGCTAAGGCCGTTCTTGTGGAATTGGCAAAGGGATATTTGGAAGCCCATAGTGGGCTCTGGTGAAAAAGGAATTATCTTCCGTTCAAAAGTGGAAAGAAGCTTTCTGAGAAACTGCTCTGTGTTCTGCTAATTCATCTCACAGAGTTACATCTTTCCCTTCAAGAAGCCTTTCTCTAAGGCTCTTCTTGTGGAATTGGCAAAGGGATATGTGAAAGCCCATAGAGGGCTATGGTGAAAAAGGAAATATCTTCCGTTCAAAACTGGAAAGAAGCTTTCTGAGAAACTGCTCTGTGTTCTCCTAATTCATCTCACAGAGTTACATCTTTCCCTTCAAGAAGCCTTTCGCTAAGGCTGTTCTTGTGGAATTGGCAAAGGGATATTTGGAAGCACATAGAGGGCTATGGTGAAAAAGGAAATATCTTCCGTTCAAAACTGGAAAGAAGCTTTTTGAGAAATTGCTCTGTGTTCTCTTAATTCATCTCACAGAGTTACATCTTTCCCTTCAAGAAGCCTTTCGCTAAGGCCGTTCTTGTGGAATTTTCAAAGGGATATTTGGAAGCCCATAGTGGGCTCTGGTGAAAAAGGAATTATCTTCCGTTCAAAACTGGAAAGAAGCTTTCTGAGAAACTGCTCTGTGTTCTGTTAATTCATCTCACAGAGTTACATCTTTCCCTTCAAGAAGCCTTTCTCTAAGGCTCTTCTTGTGGAATTGGCAAAGGGATATTTGAAAGCACATAGAGGGCTATGGTGAAAAAGGAAATATCTTCCGTTCAAAACTGGAAAGAAGCTTTCTGAGAAACTGCTCTGTGTTCTGTTAATTCATCTCACAGAGTTACATCTTTCCTTTCAAGAAGCCTTTCGCTAAGGCTGTTCTTGTGGAATTGGCAAAGGGATATTTGGAAGCCTTTAGAGGGCTATGGTGAAAAAGAAAATATCTTCCGTTCAAAACTGGAAAGAAGCTTTCTGAGAAACTGCTCTGTGTTCTGTTAATTCATCTCACAGAGTTACATCTTTCACTTCAAGAAGACTTTCGCTAAGGCTGTTCTTTTGGAGTTGGCAAAGGGATATTTGGAAGCCCATAGAGGGCTATGGTGAAAAAGGAAATATCTTCCGTTCAAAACTGGAAAGAAGCTTTCTGAGAAACTGCTCTGTGTTCTGTCAATTTATCTCACAGGGTTACATCTTTTCCTTCAAGAAACCTTTCGCTAAAGCTGTTCTTGTGTAATTGGCAAAGAGATATTTGGAAGCCCATAGAAGGTTACGGTGAAAAAGGAAATATCTTCCGTTCAAAACTGGAAAGAAGCTTTCCGAGAAACTACTCTGTGTTCTGTTAATTCATCTAACAGAGTTACATCTCTCCCTTCAAGAAGCCTTTCGCTAAGGCTGTTCTTGTGGAATTGGCAAAGGGATATTTGGAAGCCCATAGAAGGCTATGGTGAAAAAGAAAATATCTTCCGTTCAAAACTGGAAAGAAGCTTTCTGAGAAACTGCTCTGTGTTCTCTTAATTCATCTCACAGAGTTACATCTTTCCCTTCAAGAAGCCTTTCGCTAAGACTTTTCTTGTGGACTTGGCAAAGGGATATTTGGAAGCCCATAGTGGGCTATGGTGAAAAAGGAAATATCTTCCGTTCAAAACTGGAAAGAAGCTTTCTGAGAAACTGCTCTGTGCTCTGTTAATTCATCTCACAGACTTACATCTTTCCCTTCAAAAGACTTTTGCTAAGGCTGTTCTTGTGGAATTGGTAAAGGGATATTTGGAAGCCCATAGAGGGCTATGGTGAAAAAGGAAATATCTTCTATTCAAAACTCGAAAGAAGCTTTCTGAGAAACTGCTCTGTGTTCTTTTAGTTCATCTCACAGAGTTACATCTTTCTCTTCAAGAAGCCTTTCGCTAAGGCTGTTCTTGTGGAATTGGCAAAGGGATATTTGGAAGCCCATAGTGGGCTATGGTGAAACAGGAAATGTCTTCCGTTCAAAACTGGAAAGAAGCTTTCTGAGAAACTGCTCTGTGTTCTGTTAATTCAACTCACAGAGTTACATCTTTCCCTTCAAGAAACCTCTCGCTAAAGCTGTTGTTGTGGCATTGGCAAAGGGATATTTGGAAGCCCATAGAGGGCTATGGTGAAAAAGGAAATATCATCCGTTCCAAACTGGAAAGAAGCTTTCTGAGAAACTGCTCAGTGTTCTGTTAATTCATCTCACAGAGTTACATCTTTCCCTTCAAGAAGCCTTTCGCTAAGGCTGTTCTTGTGGAATTGGCAAAGGGATATTTGGAAGCCCATAGAGGGCTATGGTGAAAAAGGAAATATCTTCTGTTCAAAACTGGAAAGAAGATTTCTGAGAAACTGCTCTGTGTTCTCTTAATTCTTCTCACAGAGTTACATCTTTCCCTTCAAGAAGCCTTTCTCTAAGGCTGTTCTTGTGGAATTGGCAAAGGGATATTTGGAAGCCCATAGAGGGCTACGGTGAAGAAGGAAATATCTTCCGTTCGAAACTGGAAAGAAGCTTTCTGAGAAACTACTCTGTGTTCTGTTAATTCATCTCACAGAGTTACATCTTTCCCTTCAAGAAGCCTTTCGCTAAGGCAGTTCTTGTGGAATTGGCCAAGGGATATTTGGAAGCCCATGCAAGGCTATGGTGAAAAAGGAAATATCTTCCGTTCAAAACTGGAAAGAAGCTTTCTGAGAAACTGCTCTGTGTTCTGTTAATTCATCTCACAGAGTTACATCTTTCACTTCAAGAAGACTTTCGCTAAGGCTGTTCTTGTGGAGTTGGCAAAGGGATATTTGGAAGCCCATAGAGGGCTATGGTGAAAAAGTAAATATCTTCCGTTCAAAACTGGAAAGAAGCTTTCTGAGAAACTGCTCTGTGTTCTGTTAATTTATCTCACAGGGTTACATCTTTCCCTTCAAGAAACCTTTCGCTAAAGCTGTTCTTGTGTAATTGGCAAAGAGATATTTGGAAGCCCATAGAAGGCTACGGTGAAAAAGGAAATATCTTCCGTTCAAAACTGGAAAGAAGCTTTCCGAGAAACTACTCTGTGTTCTGTTAATTCATCTAACAGAGTTACATCTCTCCCTTCAAGAAGCCTTTCGCTAAGGCTGTTCTTGTGGAATTGGCAAAGGGATATTTGGAAGCCCATAGAGGGCTATGGTGAAAAAGAAAATACCTTCCGTTCAAAACTGGAAAGAAGCTTTCTGAGAAACTGCTCTGTGTTCTCTTATTTCATCTCACAGAGTTAGATCTTTCCCTTCAAGAAGCCTTTCGCTAAGACTTTTCTTGTGGACTTGGCAAAGGGATATTTGGAAGCCCATAGTGGGCTATGGTGAAAAAGGAAATATCTTCCGTTCAAAACTGGAAAGAAGCTTTCTGAGAAACTGCTCTGTGCTCTGTTAATTCATCTCACAGACTTACATCTTTCCCTTCAAAAGACTTTTGCTAAGGCCGTTCTTGTGGAATTGGTAAAGGGATATTTGGAAGCCCATAGAGGGCTATGGTGAAAAAGGAAATATCTTCTATTCAAAACTGGAAAGAAGCTTTCTGAGAAACTGCTCTGTGTTCTTTTAGTTCATCTCACAGAGTTACATCTTTCTCTTCAAGAAGCCTTTCGCTAAGGCTGTTCTTGTGGAATTGTCAAAGGGATATTTGGAAGCCCATAGTGGGCTATGGTGAAACAGGAAATGTCTTCCGTTCAAAACTGGAAAGAAGCTTTCTGAGAAACTGCTCTGTGTTCTGTTAATTCAACTCACAGAGTTACATCTTTCCCTTCAAGAAACCTCTCGCTAAAGCTGTTGTTGTGGCATTGGCAAAGGGATATTTGGAAGCCCATAGAGGGCTATGGTGAAAAAGGAAATATCATCCGTTCCAAACTGGAAAGAAGCTTTCTGAGAAACTGCTCAGTGTTCTGTTAATTCATCTCACAGAGTTACATCTTTCCCTTCAAGAAGCCTTTCGCTAAGGCTGTTCTTGTGGAATTGGCAAAGGGATATTTGGAAGCCCATAGAGGGCTATGGTGAAAAAGGAAATATCTTCTGTTCAAAACTGGAAAGAAGATTTCTGAGAAACTGCTCTGTGTTCTCTTAATTCTTCTCACAGAGTTACATCTTTCCCTTCAAGAAGCCTTTCTCTAAGGCTGTTCTTGTGGAATTGGCAAAGGATATTTGGAAGCCCATAGAGGGCTACGGTGAAGAAGGAAATATCTTCCGTTCGAAACTGGAAAGAAGCTTTCTGAGAAACTACTCTGTGTTCTGTTAATTCATCTCACAGAGTTACATCTTTCCCTTCAAGAAGCCTTTCGCTAAGGCTGTTCTTGTGGAATTGGCAAAGGAATATTTGGAAGCCCATAGAGGGCTATGGTGAAAAAGGAAATATCTTCCGTTCAAAACTGGAAAGAAGCTTTCTGAGAAACTGCTCTGTGTTCTGTTAATTCATCTCAAAGAGTTACATCTTTCCCTTCAAGAAGCCTTTCGCTAAGGCTGTTCTTGTGGAATTGGCAAAGGGATATTTGGAAGCCCATAGAGGGCTATGGTGAAAAAGGAAATATCTTCCGTTCAAAACGGGATAGAATCTTTCTGAGAAACTGCTCTGTGTTCTCTTAATTTATCTCAAAGAGTTACATCATTCCCTTCAAGAAGCCTTTCGCTAAGGCTGTTCTTGTGGAATTGGCAAAGGGATATTTGGAAGCCCATAGAGCGCTATGGTGAAAAAGGAAATATCTTCCGTTCAAAACTGGAAACAAGCTTTGTGAGAAACTGCTCTGTGTTCTGTTAATTCATCTCACAGAGTTACATCTTTCCCTTCAAGAAACCTTTCGCTAAGGCTGTTATTGTGGAATTGGCAAAGGGATATTTGGAAGCCCATAGAGGGCTATGGTGAAAAAGGAAATATCTTCCGTTCAAAACTGGAAAGAAGCTTTCTGAGAAATTGCTCTGTGTTCTCTTAATTCATCTCACAGAGTTACATCATTCCCTTCAAGAAGCCTTTCGCTAAGGCCGTTCTTGTGGAATTGGCAAAGGGATATTTGGAAGCCCATAGTGGGCTCTGGTGAAAAAGGAATTATCTTCCGTTCAAAAGTGGAAAGAAGCTTTCTGAGAAACTGCTCTGTGTTCTGCTAATTCATCTCACAGAGTTACATCTTTCCCTTCAAGAAGCCTTTCTCTAAGGCTCTTCTTGTGGAATTGGCAAAGGGATATGTGAAAGCCCATAGAGGGCTATGGTGAAAAAGGAAATATCTTCCGTTCAAAACTGGAAAGAAGCTTTCTGAGAAACTGCTCTGTGTTCTCCTAATTCATCTCACAGAGTTACATCTTTCCCTTCAAGAAGCCTTTCGCTAAGGCTGTTCTTGTGGAATTGGCAAAGGGATATTTGGAAGCACATAGAGGGCTATGGTGAAAAAGGAAATATCTTCCGTTCAAAACTGGAAAGAAGCTTTTTGAGAAATTGCTCTGTGTTCTCTTAATTCATCTCACAGAGTTACATCTTTCCCTTCAAGAAGCCTTTCGCTAAGGCCGTTCTTGTGGAATTTTCAAAGGGATATTTGGAAGCCCATAGTGGGCTCTGGTGAAAAAGGAATTATCTTCCGTTCAAAACTGGAAAGAAGCTTTCTGAGAAACTGCTCTGTGTTCTGTTAATTCATCTCACAGAGTTACATCTTTCCCTTCAAGAAGCCTTTCTCTAAGGCTCTTCTTGTGGAATTGGCAAAGGGATATTTGAAAGCACATAGAGGGCTATGGTGAAAAAGGAAATATCTTCCGTTCAAAACTGGAAAGAAGCTTTCTGAGAAACTGCTCTGTGTTCTGTTAATTCATCTCACAGAGTTACATCTTTCCTTTCAAGAAGCCTTTCGCTAAGGCTGTTCTTGTGGAATTGGCAAAGGGATATTTGGAAGCCTTTAGAGGGCTATGGTGAAAAAGAAAATATCTTCCGTTCAAAACTGGAAAGAAGCTTTCTGAGAAACTGCTCTGTGTTCTGTTAATTCATCTCACAGAGTTACATCTTTCACTTCAAGAAGACTTTCGCTAAGGCTGTTCTTTTGGAGTTGGCAAAGGGATATTTGGAAGCCCATAGAGGGCTATGGTGAAAAAGGAAATATCTTCCGTTCAAAACTGGAAAGAAGCTTTCTGAGAAACTGCTCTGTGTTCTGTCAATTTATCTCACAGGGTTACATCTTTTCCTTCAAGAAACCTTTCGCTAAAGCTGTTCTTGTGTAATTGGCAAAGAGATATTTGGAAGCCCATAGAAGGTTACGGTGAAAAAGGAAATATCTTCCGTTCAAAACTGGAAAGAAGCTTTCCGAGAAACTACTCTGTGTTCTGTTAATTCATCTAACAGAGTTACATCTCTCCCTTCAAGAAGCCTTTCGCTAAGGCTGTTCTTGTGGAATTGGCAAAGGGATATTTGGAAGCCCATAGAAGGCTATGGTGAAAAAGAAAATATCTTCCGTTCAAAACTGGAAAGAAGCTTTCTGAGAAACTGCTCTGTGTTCTCTTAATTCATCTCACAGAGTTACATCTTTCCCTTCAAGAAGCCTTTCGCTAAGACTTTTCTTGTGGACTTGGCAAAGGGATATTTGGAAGCCCATAGTGGGCTATGGTGAAAAAGGAAATATCTTCCGTTCAAAACTGGAAAGAAGCTTTCTGAGAAACTGCTCTGTGCTCTGTTAATTCATCTCACAGACTTACATCTTTCCCTTCAAAAGACTTTTGCTAAGGCTGTTCTTGTGGAATTGGTAAAGGGATATTTGGAAGCCCATAGAGGGCTATGGTGAAAAAGGAAATATCTTCTATTCAAAACTCGAAAGAAGCTTTCTGAGAAACTGCTCTGTGTTCTTTTAGTTCATCTCACAGAGTTACATCTTTCTCTTCAAGAAGCCTTTCGCTAAGGCTGTTCTTGTGGAATTGGCAAAGGGATATTTGGAAGCCCATAGTGGGCTATGGTGAAACAGGAAATGTCTTCCGTTCAAAACTGGAAAGAAGCTTTCTGAGAAACTGCTCTGTGTTCTGTTAATTCAACTCACAGAGTTACATCTTTCCCTTCAAGAAACCTCTCGCTAAAGCTGTTGTTGTGGCATTGGCAAAGGGATATTTGGAAGCCCATAGAGGGCTATGGTGAAAAAGGAAATATCATCCGTTCCAAACTGGAAAGAAGCTTTCTGAGAAACTGCTCAGTGTTCTGTTAATTCATCTCACAGAGTTACATCTTTCCCTTCAAGAAGCCTTTCGCTAAGGCTGTTCTTGTGGAATTGGCAAAGGGATATTTGGAAGCCCATAGAGGGCTATGGTGAAAAAGGAAATATCTTCTGTTCAAAACTGGAAAGAAGATTTCTGAGAAACTGCTCTGTGTTCTCTTAATTCTTCTCACAGAGTTACATCTTTCCCTTCAAGAAGCCTTTCTCTAAGGCTGTTCTTGTGGAATTGGCAAAGGGATATTTGGAAGCCCATAGAGGGCTACGGTGAAGAAGGAAATATCTTCCGTTCGAAACTGGAAAGAAGCTTTCTGAGAAACTACTCTGTGTTCTGTTAATTCATCTCACAGAGTTACATCTTTCCCTTCAAGAAGCCTTTCGCTAAGGCAGTTCTTGTGGAATTGGCCAAGGGATATTTGGAAGCCCATGCAAGGCTATGGTGAAAAAGGAAATATCTTCCGTTCAAAACTGGAAAGAAGCTTTCTGAGAAACTGCTCTGTGTTCTGTTAATTCATCTCACAGAGTTACATCTTTCCCTTCAAGAAGCCTTTCGCTAAGGCTGTTCTTGTGGAATTGTCAAAGGGATATTTGGAAGCCCTTAGAGGGCTATGGTGAAAAAGGAAATATCTTCCATTCAGAACTGGAAAGAAGCTTTCTGAGAAACTGCTCTGTGTTCTCTTAATTCATCTCACAGAGTTACATCTTTCCCTTCAAGAAGCCTTTCGCTAAGGCTGTTCTTGTGGAATTGGCAAAGGGATATTTGGAAGCCCATAGTGGGCTATGGTGAAACAGGAAATATCTTCCGTTCAAAACTGGAAAGAAGCTTTCTGAGAAACTGCTCTGTGTTCTGTTAATTCATCTCACAGAGTTACATCTTTCCCTTCAAGAAGCCTTTCTCTAAGGCTGTTCTTGTGGAATTGGCAAATGGATATTTGGAAGCCCATAGAGGGCTATGGTGAAAAAGGAAATATCTTCCGTTCAAAACTGGAAAGAAGCTTTCTGAGAAACTGCTCTGTGTTCTGTTAATTCATCTCAAAGAGTTACATCTTTCCCTTCAAGAAGCCTTTCGCTAAGGCTGTTCTTGTGGAATTGGCAAAGGGATATTTGGAAGCCCTTAGAGGGCTATGGTGAAAAAGGAAATATCTTCCGTTCAAAACGGGATAGAATCTTTCTGAGAAACTGCTATGTGTTCTCTTAATTTATCTCAAAGAGTTACATCTTTCCCTTCAAGAAGCCTTTCGCTAACGCTGTTCTTGTGGAGTTGGCAAGGGGATATTTGGAAGCCCATAGAGGGTTATGCTGAAAAAGGAAATATCTTCCGTTCAAAACTGGAAAGAAGCATTCTGAGAAACTGCTCTGCGTTCTGTTAATTCATCTCACAGAGTTACATCTTTCCCTTCAAGAAGACTTTCGCTATAGCTGTTCTTGTGGAATTGGCAAAGGGATATTTGGAAGCCCATAGAGGGCTATTGTGAAAAAGGAAATATCTTCCTATCAAAACTGGAAAGAAGCTTTCTGAGAAACTGCTCTGTGTTCTGTTAATTCATCTCACAGAGTTACATCTTTCCCTTCAAGAAGCCTTTCGCTAAGGCTGTTCTTGTGGAATTGGCAAAGGGATATTTGGAAGCCTTTAGAGGGCTATGGTGAAAAAGAAAATATCTTCCGTTCAAAACTGGAAAGAAGCTTTCTGAGAAACTGCTCTGTGTTCTGTTAATTCATCTCACAGAGTTACATCTTTCACTTCAAGAAGACTTTCGCTAAGGCTGTTCTTGTGGAGTTGGCAAAGGGATATTTGGAAGCCCATAGAGGGCTATGGTGAAAAAGTAAATATCTTCCGTTCAAAACTGGAAAGAAGCTTTCTGAGAAACTGCTCTGTGTTCTGTTAATTTATCTCACAGGGTTACATCTTTCCCTTCAAGAAACCTTTCGCTAAAGCTGTTCTTGTGTAATTGGCAAAGAGATATTTGGAAGCCCATAGAAGGCTACGGTGAAAAAGGAAATATCTTCCGTTCAAAACTGGAAAGAAGCTTTCCGAGAAACTACTCTGTGTTCTGTTAATTCATCTAACAGAGTTACATCTCTCCCTTCAAGAAGCCTTTCGCTAAGGCTGTTCTTGTGGAATTGGCAAAGGGATATTTGGAAGCCCATAGAGGGCTATGGTGAAAAAGAAAATACCTTCCGTTCAAAACTGGAAAGAAGCTTTCTGAGAAACTGCTCTGTGTTCTCTTATTTCATCTCACAGAGTTAGATCTTTCCCTTCAAGAAGCCTTTCGCTAAGACTTTTCTTGTGGACTTGGCAAAGGGATATTTGGAAGCCCATAGTGGGCTATGGTGAAAAAGGAAATATCTTCCGTTCAAAACTGGAAAGAAGCTTTCTGAGAAACTGCTCTGTGCTCTGTTAATTCATCTCACAGACTTACATCTTTTCCTTCAAAAGACTTTTGCTAAGGCCGTTCTTGTGGAATTGGTAAAGGGATATTTGGAAGCCCATAGAGGGCTATGGTGAAAAAGGAAATATCTTCTATTCAAAACTGGAAAGAAGCTTTCTGAGAAACTGCTCTGTGTTCTTTTAGTTCATCTCACAGAGTTACATCTTTCTCTTCAAGAAGCCTTTCGCTAAGGCTGTTCTTGTGGAATTGTCAAAGGGATATTTGGAAGCCCATAGTGGGCTATGGTGAAACAGGAAATGTCTTCCGTTCAAAACTGGAAAGAAGCTTTCTGAGAAACTGCTCTGTGTTCTGTTAATTCAACTCACAGAGTTACATCTTTCCCTTCAAGAAACCTCTCGCTAAAGCTGTTGTTGTGGCATTGGCAAAGGGATATTTGGAAGCCCATAGAGGGCTATGGTGAAAAAGGAAATATCATCCGTTCCAAACTGGAAAGAAGCTTTCTGAGAAACTGCTCAGTGTTCTGTTAATTCATCTCACAGAGTTACATCTTTCCCTTCAAGAAGCCTTTCGCTAAGGCTGTTCTTGTGGAATTGGCAAAGGGATATTTGGAAGCCCATAGAGGGCTATGGTGAAAAAGGAAATATCTTCTGTTCAAAACTGGAAAGAAGATTTCTGAGAAACTGCTCTGTGTTCTCTTAATTCTTCTCACAGAGTTACATCTTTCCCTTCAAGAAGCCTTTCTCTAAGGCTGTTCTTGTGGAATTGGCAAAGGATATTTGGAAGCCCATAGAGGGCTACGGTGAAGAAGGAAATATCTTCCGTTCGAAACTGGAAAGAAGCTTTCTGAGAAACTACTCTGTGTTCTGTTAATTCATCTCACAGAGTTACATCTTTCCCTTCAAGAAGCCTTTCGCTAAGGCAGTTCTTGTGGAATTGGCCAAGGGATATTTGGAAGCCCATACAAGGCTATGGTGAAAAAGGAAATATCTTCCGTTCAAAACTGGAAAGAAGCTTTCTGAGAAACTGCTCTGTGTTCTGTTAATTCATCTCACAGAGTTACATCTTTCCCTTCAAGAAGCCTTTCGCTAAGGCTGTTCTTGTGGAATTGTCAAAGGGATATTTGGAAGCCCTTAGAGGGCTATGGTGAAAAAGGAATTATCTTCCATTCAGAACTGGAAAGAAGCTTTCTGAGAAACTGCTCTGTGTTCTCTTAATTCATCTCACCGAGTTACATCTTTCCCTTCAAGAAGCCTTTCGCTAAGGCTGTTCTTGTGGAATTGGCAAAGGGATATTTGGAAGCCCATAGTGGGCTATGGTGAAACAGGAAATATCTTCCGTTCAAAACTGGAAAGAAGCTTTCTGAGAAACTGCTCTGTGTTCTGTTAATTCATCTCACAGAGTTACATCTTTCCCTTCAAGAAGCCTTTCTCTAAGGCTGTTCTTGTGGAATTGGCAAATGGATATTTGGAAGCCCATAGAGGGCTATGGTGAAAAAGGAAATATCTTCCGTTCAAAACTGGAAAGAAGCTTTCTGAGAAACTGCTCTGTGTTCTGTTAATTCATCTCAAAGAGTTACATCTTTCCCTTCAAGAAGCCTTTCGCTAAGGCTGTTCTTGTGGAATTGGCAAAGGGATATTTGGAAGCCCATAGAGGGCTATGGTGAAAAAGGAAATATCTTCCGTTCAAAACGGGATAGAATCTTTCTGAGAAACTGCTCTGTGTTCTCTTAATTTATCTCAAAGAGTTACATCTTTCCCTTCAAGAAGCCTTTCGCTAAGGCTGTTCTTCTGGAATTGGCAAAGGGATATTTGGAAGCCCATAGAGCGCTATGGTGAAAAAGGAAATATCTTCCGTTCAAAACTGGAAACAAGCTTTCTGAGAAACTGCTCTGTGTTCTGTTAATTCATCTCACAGAGTTACATCTTTCCCTTCAAGAAACCTTTCGCTAAGGCTGTTATTGTGGAATTGGCAAAGGGATATTTGGAAGCCCATAGAGGGCTATGGTGAAAAAGGAAATATCTTCCGTTCAAAACTGGAAAGAAGCTTTCTGAGAAATTGCTCTGTGTTCTCTTAATTCATCTCACAGAGTTACATCTTTCCCTTCAAGAAGCCTTTCGCTAAGGCCGTTCTTGTGGAATTGGCAAAGGGATATTTGGAAGCCCATAGTGGGCTCTGGTGAAAAAGGAATTATCTTCCGTTCAAAAGTGGAAAGAAGCTTTCTGAGAAACTGCTCTGTGTTCTGCTAATTCATCTCACAGAGTTACATCTTTCCCTTCAAGAAGCCTTTCTCTAAGGCTCTTCTTGTGGAATTGGCAAAGGGATATGTGAAAGCCCATAGAGGGCTATGGTGAAAAAGGAAATATCTTCCGTTCAAAACTGGAAAGAAGCTTTCTGAGAAACTGCTCTGTGTTCTCCTAATTCATCTCACAGAGTTACATCTTTCCCTTCAAGAAGCCTTTCGCTAAGGCTGTTCTTGTGGAATTGGCAAAGGGATATTTGGAAGCCCATAGAGGGCTATGGTGAAAAAGGAAATATCTTCCGTTCAAAACTGGAAAGAAGCTTTTTGAGAAATTGCTCTGTGTTCTCTTAATTCATCTCACAGAGTTACATCTTTCCCTTCAAGAAGCCTTTCGCTAAGGCCGTTCTTGTGGAATTTTCAAGGGATATTTGGAAGCCCATAGTGGGCTATGGTGAAAAAGGAATTATCTTCCGTTCAAAACTGGAAAGAAGCTTTCTGAGAAACTGCTCTGTGTTCTGTTAATTCATCTCACAGAGTTACATCTTTCCCTTCAAGAAGCCTTTCTCTAAGGCTCTTCTTGTGGAATTGGCAAAGGGATATTTGAAAGCACATAGAGGGCTATGGTGAAAAAGGAAATATCTTCCGTTCAAAACTGGAAAGAAGCTTTCTGAGAAACTGCTCTGTGTTCTGTTAATTCATCTCACAGAGTTACATCTTTCCCTTCAAGAAGCCTTTCGCTAAGGCTGTTCTTGTGGAATTGGCAAAGGGATATTTGGAAGCCTTTAGAGGGCTATGTTGAAAAAGAAAATATCTTCCGTTCAAAACTGGAAAGAAGCTTTCTGAGAAACTGCTCTGTGTTCTGTTAATTCATCTCACAGAGTTACATCTTTCACTTCAAGAAGACTTTCGCTAAGGCTGTTCTTGTGGAGTTGGCAAAGGGATATTTGGAAGCCCATAGAGGGCTGTGGTGAAAAAGTAAATATCTTCCGTTCAAAACTGGAAAGAAGCTTTCTGAGAAACTGCTCTGTGTTCTGTTAATTTATCTCACAGGGTTACATCTTTCCCTTCAAGAAACCTTTGGCTAAAGCTGTTCTTGTGTAATTGGCAAAGAGATATTTGGAAGCCCATAGAAGGCTACGGTGAAAAAGGAAATATCTTCCGTTCAAAACTGGAAAGAAGCTTTCCGAGAAACTACTCTGTGTTCTGTTAATTCATCTAACAGAGTTACATCTCTCCCTTCAAGAAGCCTTTCGCTAAGGCTGTTCTTGTGGAATTGGCAAAGGGATATTTGGAAGCCCATAGAGGGCTATGGTGAAAGAGAAAATATCTTCCGTTCAAAACTGGAAAGAAGCTTTCTGAGAAACTGCTCTGTGTTCTCTTAATTCATCTCACAGAGTTACATCTTTCCCTTCAAGAAGCCTTTCGCTAAGACTTTTCTTGTGGACTTGGCAAAGGGATATTTGGAAGCCCATAGTGGGCTATGGTGAAAAAGGAAATATCTTCCGTTCAAAACTGGAAAGAAGCTTTCTGAGAAACTGCTCTGTGCTCTGTTAATTCATCTCACAGAGTTACATCTTTCACTTCAAGAAGACTTTCGCTAAGGCTGTTCTTGTGGAGTTGGCAAAGGGATATTTGGAAGCCCATAGAGGGCTGTGGTGAAAAAGTAAATATCTTCCGTTCAAAACTGGAAAGAAGCTTTCTGAGAAACTGCTCTGTGTTCTGTTAATTTATCTC
Organism: Chlorocebus sabaeus; assembly: GCF_047675955.1. Taxonomy (NCBI): domain Eukaryota; kingdom Metazoa; phylum Chordata; class Mammalia; order Primates; family Cercopithecidae; genus Chlorocebus; species Chlorocebus sabaeus. The sequence goes on along the minus strand of NC_132905.1, from coordinate 45,339,912 downwards.
ACAGGGTTACATCTTTCCCTTCAAGAAACCTTTGGCTAAAGCTGTTCTTGTGTAATTGGCAAAGAGATATTTGGAAGCCCATAGAAGGCTACGGTGAAAAAGGAAATATCTTCCGTTCAAAACTGGAAAGAAGCTTTCCGAGAAACTACTCTGTGTTCTGTTAATTCATCTAACAGAGTTACATCTCTCCCTTCAAGAAGCCTTTCGCTAAGGCTGTTCTTGTGGAATTGGCAAAGGGATATTTGGAAGCCCATAGAGGGCTATGGTGAAAGAGAAAATATCTTCCGTTCAAAACTGGAAAGAAGCTTTCTGAGAAACTGCTCTGTGTTCTCTTAATTCATCTCACAGAGTTACATCTTTCCCTTCAAGAAGCCTTTCGCTAAGACTTTTCTTGTGGACTTGGCAAAGGGATATTTGGAAGCCCATAGTGGGCTATGGTGAAAAAGGAAATATCTTCCGTTCAAAACTGGAAAGAAGCTTTCTGAGAAACTGCTCTGTGCTCTGTTAATTCATCTCACAGACTTACATCTTTCCCTTCAAAAGACTTTTGCTAAGGCTGTTCTTGTGGAATTGGTAAAGGGATATTTGGAAGCCCATAGAGGGCTATGGTGAAAAAGGAAATATCTTCTATTCAAAACTGGAAAGAAGCTTTCTGAGAAACTGCTCTGTGTTCTTTTAGTTCATCTCACAGAGTTACATCTTTCTCTTCAAGAAGCCTTTCGCTAAGGCTGTTCTTGTGGAATTGTCAAAGGGATATTTGGAAGCCCATAGTGGGCTATGGTGAAACAGGAAATGTCTTCCGTTCAAAACTGGAAAGAAGCTTTCTGAGAAACTGCTCTGTGTTCTGTTAATTCAACTCACAGTGTTACATCTTTCCCTTCAAGAAACCTCTCGCTAAAGCTGTTGTTGTGGCATTGGCAAAGGGATATTTGGAAGCCCATAGAGGGCTATGGTGAAAAAGGAAATATCATCCGTTCCAAACTGGAAAGAAGCTTTCTGAGAAACTGCTCAGTGTTCTGTTAATTCATCTCACAGAGTTACATCTTTCCCTTCAAGAAGCCTTTCGCTAAGGCTGTTCTTGTGGAATTGGCAAAGGGATATTTGGAAGCCCATAGAGGGCTATGGTGAAAAAGGAAATATCTTCTGTTCAAAACTGGAAAGAAGATTTCTGAGAAACTGCTCTGTGTTCTCTTAATTCTTCTCACAGAGTTACATCTTTCCCTTCAAGAAGCCTTTCTCTAAGGCTGTTCTTGTGGAATTGGCAAAGGGATATTTGGAAGCCCCTAGAGGGCTACGGTGAAGAAGGAAATATCTTCCGTTCGAAACTGGAAAGAAGCTTTCTGAGAAACTACTCTGTGTTCTGTTAATTCATCTCACAGAGTTACATCTTTCCCTTCAAGAAGCCTTTCGCTAAGGCAGTTCTTGTGGAATTGGCCAAGGGATATTTGGAAGCCCATACAAGGCTATGGTGAAAAAGGAAATATCTTCCGTTCAAAACTGGAAAGAAGCTTTCTGAGAAACTGCTCTGTGTTCTGTTAATTCATCTCACAGAGTTACATCTTTCCCTTCAAGAAGCCTTTCGCTAAGGCTGTTCCTGTGGAATTGTCAAAGGGATATTTGGAAGCCCTTAGAGGGCTATGGTGAAAAAGGAAATATCTTCCATTCAGAACTGGAAAGAAGCTTTCTGAGAAACTGCTCTGTGTTCTCTTAATTCATCTCACAGAGTTACATCTTTCCCTTCAAGAAGCCTTTCGCTAAGGCTGTTCTTGTGGAATTGGCAAAGGGATATTTGGAAGCCCATAGTGGGCTATGGTGAAACAGGAAATATCTTCCGTTCAAAACTGGAAAGAAGCTTTCTGAGAAACTGCTCTGTGTTCTGTTAATTCATCTCACAGAGTTACATCTTTCCCTTCAAGAAGCCTTTCTCTAAGGCTGTTCTTGTGGAATTGGCAAATGGATATTTGGAAGCCCATAGAGGGCTATGGTGAAAAAGGAAATATCTTCCGTTCAAAACTGGAAAGAAGCTTTCTGAGAAACTGCTCTGTGTTCTGTTAATTCATCTCAAAGTGTTACATCTTTCCCTTCAAGAAGCCTTTCGCTAAGGCTGTTCTTGTGGAATTGGCAAAGGGATATTTGGAAGCCCATAGAGGGCTATGGTGAAAAAGGAAATATCTTCCGTTCAAAACGGGATAGAATCTTTCTGAGAAACTGCTCTGTGTTCTCTTAATTTATCTCAAAGAGTTACATCTTTCCCTTCAAGAAGCCTTTCGCTAAGGCTGTTCTTGTGGAATTGGCAAAGGGATATTTGGAAGCCCATAGAGCGCTATGGTGAAAAAGGAAATATCTTCCGTTCAAAACTGGAAACAAGCTTTCTGAGAAACTGCTCTGTGTTCTGTTAATTCATCTCACAGAGTTACATCTTTCCCTTCAAGAAACCTTTCGCTAAGGCTGTTATTGTGGAATTGGCAAAGGGATATTTGGAAGCCCATAGAGGGCTATGGTGAAACAGGAAATACTTCCGTTTGAAACTGGAAAGCAGCTTTCTGAGAAACTGCTCTGTCTTCTGTTAATTCATCTCACAGAGTTACATCTTTCCCTTCAAGAAGCCTCTCGCTAAGGCTGTTCTTGTGGAGTTGGCAAGGGGATATTTGGAAGCCCATATAGGGTTATGCTGAAAAAGGAAATATCTTCCGTTCAAAACTGGAAAGAAGCATTCTGAGAAACTGCTCTGCGTTCTGTTAATTCATCTCACAGAGTTACATCTTTCCCTTCAAGAAGACTTTCGCTAAGGCTGTTCTTGTGGAATTGGCAAAGGGATATTTGGAAGCCCATAGAGGGCTATTGTGAAAAAGGAAATATCTTCCTTTCAAAACTGGAAAGAAGCTTTCTGAGAAACTGCTCTGTGTTCTGTTAATTCTTCTCACAGAGTTACATCTTTCCCTTCAAGATGCCTTTCGCTAAGGCTGTTCTTGTGGAATTGGCAAAGGGATATTTGGAAGCCCATAGATTGCTACGGTGAAAAAGAAAATATCTTCCGTTCGAAACTGGAAAGAAGCTTTCTGAGAAACTGCTCTGTGTTCTGTTAATTCATCTCACAGAGTTACATCTTTCCCTTCAAGAAGCCTTTCGCTAAGGCAGTTCTTGTGGAATTGGCAAAGGGTTATTTGGAAGCCCATACAGGGCTATGGTAAAAAAGGAAATATCTTCCGTTCAAAACTGGAAAGAAGCTTTCTGAGAAACTGCTCTGTGTTCTCCTAATTCATCTCACAGAGTTACATCTTTCCCTTCAAGAAGCCTTTCGCTAAGGCTGTTCTTGTGGAATTGGCAAAGGGATATTTGGAAGCCCATAGAGGGCTATGGTGAAAAAGGAAATATCTTCCGTTCAAAACTGGAAAGAAGCTTTCTGAGAAATTGCTCTGTGTTCTCTTAATTCATCTCACAGAGTTACATCTTTCCCTTCAAGAAGCCTTTCGCTAAGGCCGTTCTTGTGGAATTGGCAAAGGGATATTTGGAAGCCCATAGTGGGCTCTGGTGAAAAAGGAATTATCTTCCGTTCAAAAGTGGAAAGAAGCTTTCTGAGAAACTGCTCTGTGTTCTGCTAATTCATCTCACAGAGTTACATCTTTCCCTTCAAGAAGCCTTTCTCTAAGGCTGTTCTTGTGGAATTGGCAAAGGGCTATTTGGAAGCCTTTAGAGGGCTATGGTGATAAAGAAAATATCTTCCGTTCAAAACTGGAAAGAAGCTTTCTGAGAAACTGCTCTGTGTTCTGTTAATTCATCTCACAGAGTTACATCTTTCACTTCAAGAAGACTTTCGCTAAGGCTGTTCTTGTGGAATTGGCAAAGGGATATTTGGAAGCCCATAGAGGGCTATGGTGAAAAAGTAAATATCTTCCGTTCAAAACTGGAAAGAAGCTTTCTGAGAAACTGCTCTGTGTTCTGTTAATTTATCTCACAGGGTTACATCTTACCCTTCAAGAAACCTTTCGCTAAAGCTGTTCTTGTGTAATTGGCAAAGAGATATTTGGAAGCCCATAGAAGGCTACGGTGAAAAAGGAAATATCTTCCGTTCAAAACTGGAAAGAAGCTTTCCGAGAAACTACTCTGTGTTCTGTTAATTCATCTCACAGAGTTACATCTCTCCCTTCAAGAAGCCTTTCGCTAAGGCTGTTCTTGTGGAATTGGCAAAGGGATATTTGGAAGCCCATAGAGGGCTATGGTGAAAAAGAAAATATCTTCCGTTCAAAACTGGAAAGAAGCTTTCTGAGAAACTGCTCTGTGTTCTCTTAATTCATCTCACAGAGTTACATCTTTCCCTTCAAGAAGCCTTTCGCTAAGACTTTTCTTGTGGACTTGGCAAAGGGATATTTGGAAGCCCATAGTGGGCTATGGTGAAAAAGGAAATATCTTCCGTTCAAAACTGGAAAGAAGCTTTCTGAGAAACTGCTCTGTGCTCTGTTAATTCATATCACAGACTTACTTCTTTCCCTTCAAAAGACTTTTGCTAAGGCTGTTCTTGTGGAATTGGTAAAGGGATATTTGGAAGCCCTTAGAGGGCTATGGTGAAAAAGGAAATATCTTCTATTCAAAACTGGAAAGAAGCTTTCTGAGAAACTGCTCTGTGTTCTTTTAGTTCATCTCACAGAGTTACATCTTTCTCTTCAAGAAGCCTTTCGCTAAGGCTGTTCTTGTGGAATTGTCAAAGGGATATTTGGAAGCCCATAGAGGGCTATGGTGAAAAAGGAAATATCTTCTGTTCAAAACTGGAAAGAAGATTTCTGAGAAACTGCTCTGTGTTCTCTTAATTCTTCTCAGAGAGTTACATCTTTCCCTTCAAGAAGCCTTTCTCTAAGGCTGTTCTTGTGGAATTGGCAAAGGGATATTTGGAAGCCCATAGAGGGGTACGGTGAAGAAGGAAATATCTTCCGTTCGAAACTGGAAAGAAGCTTTCTGAGAAACTACTCTGTGTTCTGTTAATTCATCTCACAGAGTTACATCTTTCCCTTCAAGAAGCCTTTCGCTAAGGCAGTTCTTGTGGAATTGGCCAAGGGATATTTGGAAGCCCATACAAGGCTATGGTGAAAAAGGAAACATCTTCCGTTCAAAACTGGAAAGAAGCTTTCTGAGAAACTGCTCTGTGTTCTGTTAATTCATCTCACAGAGTTACATCTTTCCCTTCAAGAAGCCTTTCGCTAAGGCTGTTCTTGTGGAATTGGCAAAGGGATATTTGGAAGCCCATAGAGGGCTACGGTGAAGAAGGAAATATCTTCCGTTCGAAACTGGAAAGAAGCTTTCTGAGAAACTACTCTGTGTTCTGTTAATTCATCTCACAGAGTTACATCTTTCCCTTCAAGAAGCCTTTCGCTAAGGCAGTTCTTGTGGAATTGGCCAAGGGATATTTGGAAGCCCATACAAGGCTATGGTGAAAAAGGAAATATCTTCCGTTCAAAACTGGAAAGAAGCTTTCTGAGAAACTGCTCTGTGTTCTGTTAATTCATCTCACAGAGTTACATCTTTCCCTTCAAGAAGCCTTTCGCTAAGGCTGTTCTTGTGGAATTGTCAAAGGGATATTTGGAAGCCCTTAGAGGGCTATGGTGAAAAAGGAATTATCTTCCATTCAGAACTGGAAAGAAGCTTTCTGAGAAACTGCTCTGTGTTCTCTTAATTCATCTCACCGAGTTACATCTTTCCCTTCAAGAAGCCTTTCGCTAAGGCTGTTCTTGTGGAATTGGCAAAGGGATATTTGGAAGCCCATAGAGGGCTATGGTGAAACAGGAAATATCTTCCGTTCAAAACTGGAAAGAAGCTTTCTGAGAAACTGCTCTGTGTTCTGTTAATTCATCTCACAGAGTTACATCTTTCCCTTCAAGAAGCCTTACTCTAAGGCTGTTCTTGTGGAATTGGCAAATGGATATTTGGAAGCCCATAGAGGGCTATGGTGAAAAAGGAAATATCTTCCGTTCAAAACTGGAAAGAAGCTTTCTGAGAAACTGCTCTGTGTTCTGTTAATTCATCTCAAAGAGTTACATCTTTCCCTTCAAGAAGCCTTTCGCTAAGGCTGTTCTTGTGGAATTGGCAAAGGGATATTTGGAAGCCCATAGAGGGCTATGGTGAAAAAGGAAATATCTTCCGTTCAAAACGGGATAGAATCTTTCTGAGAAACTGCTCTGTGTTCTCTTAATTTATCTCAAAGAGTTACATCTTTCCCTTCAAGAAGCCTTTCGCTAAGGCTGTTCTTGTGGAATTGGCAAAGGGATATTTGGAAGCCCATAGAGCGCTATGGTGAAAAAGGAAATATCTTCCGTTCAAAACTGGAAACAAGCTTTCTGAGAAACTGCTCTGTGTTCTGTTAATTCATCTCACAGAGTTACATCTTTCCCTTCAAGAAACCTTTCGCTAAGGCTGTTATTGTGGAATTGGCAAAGGGATATTTGGAAGCCCATAGAGGGCTATGGTGAAACAGGAAATACTTCCGTTCGAAACTGGAAAGCAGCTTTCTGAGAAACTGCTCTGTCTTCTGTTAATTCATCTCACAGAGTTACATCTTTCCCTTCAAGAAGCCTCTCGCTAAGGCTGTTCTTGTGGAGTTGGCAAGGGGATATTTGGAAGCCCATAGAGGGTTATGCTGAAAAAGGAAATATCTTCCGTTCAAAACTGGAAAGAAGCATTCTGAGAAACTGCTCTGCGTTCTGTTAATTCATCTCACAGAGTTACATCTTTCCCTTCAAGAAGACTTTCGCTTAGGCTGTTCTTGTGGAATTGGCAAAGGGATATTTGGAAGCCCATAGAGGGCTATTGTGAAAAAGGAAATATCTTCCTTTCAAAACTGGAAAGAAGCTTTCTGAGAAACTGCTCTGTGTTGTGTTAATTCTTCTCACAGAGTTACATCTTTCCCTTCAAGATGCCTTTCGCTAAGGCTGTTCTTGTGGAATTGGCAAAGGGATATTTGGAAGCCCATAGATTGCTACGGTGAAAAAGAAAATATCTTCCGTTCGAAACTGGAAAGAAGCTTTCTGAGAAACTGCTCTGTGTTCTGTTAATTCATCTCACAGAGTTACATCTTTCCCTTCAAGAAGCCTTTCGCTAAGGCTGTTCTTGTGGAATTGGCAAAGGGATATTTGGAAGCCCATAGAGGGCTATGGTGAAAAAGGAAATATCTTCCGTTCAAAACTGGAAAGAAGCTTTCTGAGAAATTGCTCTGTGTTCTCTTAATTCATCTCACAGAGTTACATCTTTCCCTTCAAGAAGCCTTTCGCTAAGGCCGTTCTTGTGGAATTGGCAAAGGGATATTTGGAAGCCCATAGTGGGCTCTGGTGAAAAAGGAATTATCTTCCGTTCAAAAGTGGAAAGAAGCTTTCTGAGAAACTGCTCTGTGTTCTGCTAATTCATCTCACAGAGTTACATCTTTCCCTTCAAGAAGCCTTTCTCTAAGGCTGTTCTTGTGGAATTGGCAAAGGGCTATTTGGAAGCCTTTAGAGGGCTATGGTGATAAAGAAAATATCTTCCGTTCAAAACTGGAAAGAAGCTTTCTGAGAAACTGCTCTGTGTTCTGTTAATTCATCTCACAGAGTTACATCTTTCACTTCAAGAAGACTTTCGCTAAGGCTGTTCTTGTGGAATTGGCAAAGGGATATTTGGAAGCCCATAGAGGGCTATGGTGAAAAAGTAAATATCTTCCGTTCAAAACTGGAAAGAAGCTTTCTGAGAAACTGCTCTGTGTTCTGTTAATTTATCTCACAGGGTTACATCTTTCCCTTCAAGAAACCTTTCGCTAAAGCTGTTCTTGTGTAATTGGCAAAGAGATATTTGGAAGCCCATAGTAGGCTACGGTGAAAAAGGAAATATCTTCCGTTCAAAACTGGAAGGAAGCTTTCCGAGAAACTACTCTGTGTTCTGTTAATTCATCTCACAGAGTTACATCTCTCCCTTCAAGAAGCCTTTCGCTAAGGCTGTTCTTGTGGAATTGGCAAAGGGATATTTGGAAGCCCATAGAGGGCTATGGTGAAAAAGAAAATATCTTCCGTTCAAAACTGGAAAGAAGCTTTCTGAGAAACTGCTCTGTGTTCTCTTAATTCATCTCACAGAGTTACATCTTTCCCTTCAAGAAGCCTTTCGCTAAGACTTTTCTTGTGGACTTGGCAAAGGGATATTTGGAAGCCCATAGTGGGCTATGGTGAAAAAGGAAATATCTTCCGTTCAAAACTGGAAAGAAGCTTTCTGAGAAACTGCTCTGTGCTCTGTTAATTCATCTCACAGACTTACATCTTTCCCTTCAAAAGACTTTTGCTAAGGCTGTTCTTGTGGAATTGGTAAAGGGATATTTGGAAGCCCTTAGAGGGCTATGGTGAAAAAGGAAATATCTTCTATTCAAAACTGGAAAGAAGCTTTCTGAGAAACTGCTCTGTGTTCTTTTAGTTCATCTCACAGAGTTACATCTTTCTCTTCAAGAAGCCTTTCGCTAAGGCTGTTCTTGTGGAATTGTCAAAGGGATATTTGGAAGCCCATAGTGGGCTATGGTGAAACAGGAAATGTCTACCGTTCAAAACTGGAAAGAAGCTTTCTGAGAAACTGCTCTGTGTTCTGTTAATTCAACTCACAGAGTTACATCTTTCCCTTCAAGAAACCTCTCGCTAAAGCTGTTGTTGTGGCACTGGCAAAGGGATATTTGGAAGCCCATAGAGGGCTATGGTGAAAAAGGAAATATCATCCGTTCCAAACTGGAAAGAAGCTTTCTGAGAAACTGCTCAGTGTTCTGTTAATTCATCTCACAGAGTTACATCTTTCCCTTCAAGAAGCCTTTCTCTAAGGCTGTTCTTGTGGAATTGGCAAGGGATATTTGGAAGCCCATAGAGGGCTATGGTGAAAAAGGAAATATCTTCTGTTCAAAACTGGAAAGAAGATTTCTGAGAAACTGCTCTGTGTTCTCTTAATTCTTCTCACAGAGTTACATCTTTCCCTTCAAGAAGCCTTTCTCTAAGGCTGTTCTTGTGGAATTGGCAAAGGGATATTTCGAAGCCCATAGAGGGCTACGGTGAAGAAGGAAATATCTTCCGTTCGAAACTGGAAAGAAGCTTTCTGAGAAACTACTCTGTGTTCTGTTAATTCATCTCACAGAGTTACATCTTTCCCTTCAAGAAGCCTTTCGCTAAGGCAGTTCTTGTGGAATTGGCCAAGGGATATTTGGAAGCCCATACAAGGCTATGGTGAAAAAGGAAATATCTTCCGTTCAAAACTGGAAAGAAGCTTTCTGAGAAAGTGCTCTGTGTTCTGTTAATTCATCTCACAGAGTTACATCTTTCCCTTCAAGAAGCCTTTCGCTAAGGCTGTTCTTGTGGAATTGGCAAAGGGATATTTGGAAGCCCTTAGAGGGCTATGGTGAAAAAGGAAATATCTTCCATTCAGAACTGGAAAGAAGCTTTCTGAGAAACTGCTCTGTGTTCTCTTAATTCATCTCACAGAGTTACATCTTTCCCTTCAAGAACCCTTTCGCTAAGGCTGTTCTTGTGGAATTGGCAAAGGGATATTTGGAAGCCCATAGTGGGCTATGGTGAAACAGGAAATATCTTCCGTTCAAAACTGGAAAGAAGCTTTCTGAGAAACTGCTCTGTGTTCTGTTAATTCATCTCACAGAGTTACATCTTTCCCTTCAAGAAGCCTTTCTCTAAGGCTGTTCTTGTGGAATTGGCAAATGGATATTTGGAAGCCCATAGAGGGCTATGGTGAAAAAGGAAATATCTTCCGTTCAAAACTGGAAAGAAGCTTTCTGAGAAACTGCTCTGTGTTCTGTTAATTCATCTCAAAGAGTTACATCTTTCCCTTCAAGAAGCCTTTCGCTAAGGCTGTTCTTGTGGAATTGGCAAAGGGATATTTGGAAGCCCATAGAGGGCTATGGTGAAAAAGGAAATATCTTCCGTTCAAAACGTGATAGAAGCTTTCTGAGAAACTGCTCTGTGTTCTCTTAATTTATCTCAAAGAGTTACATCTTTCCCTTCAAGAAGCCTTTCGCTAACGCTGTTCTTGTGGAATTGGCAAAGGGATATTTGGAAGCCCATAGAGCGCTATGTTGAAAAAGGAAATATCTTCCGTTCAAAACTGGAAACAAGCTTTCTGAGAAACTGCTCTGTGTTCTGTTAATTCATCTCACAGAGTTACATCTTTCCCTTCAAGAAACCTTTCGCTAAGGCTGTTCTTCTGGAATTGGCAAAGGGATATTTGGAAGCCCATAGAGGGCTATGGTGAAACAGGAAATACTTCCGTTCGAAACTGGAAAGCAGCTTTCTGAGAAACTGCTCTGTGTTCTGTTAATTCATCTCACAGAGTTACATCTTTCCCTTCAAGAAGCCTTTCGCTAAGGCTGTTCTTGTGGAGTTGGCAAGGGGATATTTGGAAGCCCATAGAGGGTTATGCTGAAAAAGGAAATATCTTCCGTTCAAAACTGGAAAGAAGCATTCTGAGAAACTGCTCTGCGTTCTGTTAATTCATCTCACAGAGTTACATCTTTCCCTTCAAGAAGACTTTCGCTAAGGCTGTTCTTGTGGAATTGGCAAAGGGATATTTGGAAGCCCATAGAGGGCTATTGTGAAAAAGGAAATATCTTCCTTTCAAAACTGGAAAGAAGCTTTCTGAGAAACTGCTCTGTGTTCTGTTAATTCTTCTCACAGAGTTACATCTTTCCCTTCAAGAAGCCTTTCGCTAAGGCTGTTCTTGTGGAATTGGCAAAGGGATATTTGGAAGCCCATAGAGGGCTATTTTGAAAAAGGAATTATCTTCCGTTCAAAACTGGAAAGAAGCTTTCTGAGAAACTGCTCTGTGTTCTGTTAATTCATCTCACAGAGTTACATCTTTCCCTTCAAGAAGCCTTTCGCTAAGGCTCTTCTTGTGGTATTGGCAAAGGGATATTTGAAAGCCCATAGAGGGCTTTGGTGAAAAAGGAAATATCTTCCGTTCAAAACTGGAAAGAAGCTTTCTGAGAAACTGCTCTGTGTTCTGTTAATACATCTCACAGAGTTACATCTTTCCCTTCAAGAAGCCTTTCGCTAAGGCTGTTCTTGTGGAATTGGCAAAGGGATATTTGGAAGCCTTTAGAGGGCTATGGTGAAAAAGAAAATATCTTCCGTTCAAAACTGGAAAGAAGCTTTCTGAGAATCTGCTCTGTGTTCTGTTAATTCATCTCACAGAGTTACATCTTTCACTTCAAGAAGACTTTCGCTAAGGCTGTTCTTGTGGAATTGGCAAAGGGATATTTGGAAGCCCATAGAGGCCTATGGTGAAAAAGTAAATATCTTCCGTTCAAAACTGGAAAGAAGCTTTCTGAGAAACTGCTCTGTGTTCTGTTAATTCATCTCACAGGGTTACATCTTTCCCTTCAAGAAACCTTTCGCTAAAGCTGTTCTTGTGTAATTGGCAAAGAGATATTTGGAAGCCCATAGAAGGCTACGGTGAAAAAGGAAATATCTTCCGTTCAAAACTGGAAAGAAGCTTTCCGAGAAACTACTCTGTGTTCTGTTAATTCATCTCACAGAGTTACATCTTTCCCTTCAAGAAGCCTTTCGCTAAGGCTGTTCTTGTGGAATTGGCAAAGGAATATTTGGAAGCCCATAGAGGGCTATGGTGTAAAAGGAAATATCTTCCGTTCAAAACTGGAAAGAAGCTTTCTGAGAAACTGCTCTGTGTTCTGTTAATTCATCTCACAGAGTTACATCTTTCTCTTCAAGAAACCTTTCGCTAAGGCTGTTCTTGTGGAATTGGCAACGGGATATTTGGAAGCCCATAGAGGGCCATGGTGAAACAGGAAATACTTCCGTTCGAAACTGGAAGGAAGCTTTCTGACATCTGCTCTGTGTTCTGTTAATTCATCTCACAGAGTTACATCTTTCCCTTCAAGAAGCCTTTCGCTAATGCTGTTCTTGTGGAATTGGCAAAGGGATATTTGGAAGCCCATAGAGGGCTATGGTGAAAAAGGAAATATCTTCCGTTCAAAACGGGATAGAAGCTTTCTGAGAAACTGCTCTGTGTTCTCTTAATTCGTCTCACAGAGTTGCATCTTTCCCTTCAAGAAGCCTTTGGCTAAGGCTGTTCTTGTGGAATTGGCAAAGGGATATTTGGAAGCCCATAGAGGGCTATGGTGAAAAAGAAAATATCTTTCGTTCAAACCTGGAAAGAAGCTTTCTGAGAAACTGCTCTGTGTTCTGTTAATTCATCTCACAGAGTTACATATTTCCCTTCAATAAACCTTTCGCTAAGGCTGTTCTTGTGGAATTGGCAAACGGATATTTGGAAGCCCATAGAGGGCTATGGTGAAACAGGAAATACTTCCGTTCGAAATTGGAAAGAAGCTTTCTGAGAAACTGCTCTGTGTTCTGTTAATTCATCTCACAGAGTTACATCTTTCCCTTCAAGAAGCCTTTCGCTAAGGCTGTTCTTGTGATATTGGCAAAGGGATATTTGGAAGCCCATAGAGTGCTATGGTGAAAAAGGAAATATCTTCCGTTCAAAACTGCAAAGAAGCTTTCAGACAAACTGCTCTGTGTTCTTTTACTTCATCTCTCATAGTTACATCTTTCCCTTCAAGAAGCCTTTCGCTAAGGCTGTTCTTGTGGAATTGGTAAAGGGATATTTGGAAGCCCGTAGAGGGCTATGGTGAAACAGGAAATATCTTCCGTTCAAAACTGGAAAGAAGCTTTCTGAGAAACTGCTCTGTGTTCTGTTAATTCATCTCACAGAGTTACATCTTTCTCTTCAAGAAACCTTTCGCTAAGGCTGTTCTTGTGGAATTGGCAACGGGATATTTGGAAGCCCATAGAGGGCTATGGTGAAACAGTAAATACTTACGTTCGAAACTGGAAAGAAGCTTTCTGAAATCTGCTCTGTGTTCTGTTAATTCATCTCACAGAGTTACATCTTTCCCTTCAAGAAGCCTTTCGCTAAGGCGGTTCTTGTGGAATTGGCAAAGGGATATTTGGAAGCCCGTAGAAGGCTATGGTGAAACAGGAAATATCTTCCGTTCAAAACTGGAAAGAAGCTTTCTGAGAAACTGCTCTGTGTTCTGTTAATTCAACTGACAGAGTTACATCTTTCCCTTCAAGAAACCTCTCGCTAAAGCTGTTGTTGTGGCATTGGCAAAGGGATATTTGGAAGCCCATAGAGGGCTATGGTGAAAAAGGAAATATCATCCGTTCCAAACTGGAAAGAAGCTTTCTGAGAAACTGCTCTGTGTTCTGTTAATTCATCTCACAGAGTTACATCTTTCCCTTCAGGAAGCCTTTCGCTAAGGCTGTTCTTGTGGAATTGGCAAAGGGATATTTGGAAGCCCATAGAGGGCTATGGTGAAAAAGGAAATATCTTCCGTTCAAAACTGGAAAGAAGCTTTCTGAGAAACTGCTCTGTGTTCTCTTAATTCTTCTCACAGAGTTACATCTTTCCCTTCAAGAAGCCTTTCTCTAAGGCTGTTCTTGTGGAATTGGCAAAGGGATATTTTGAAGCCCATAGAGGGCTACGGTGAAAAAGGAAATATCTTCCGTTCAAAACTGGAAAGAAGCTTTCTGAGAAACTGCTCTGTGTTCTCTTAATTCATCTCACAGAGTTACATCTTTCCCTTCAAGAAGCCTTTCGCTAAGGCTGCTCTTGTGGAATTGGCAAAGGGATATTTGGAAGCCCATAGAAGGCTATGGTGAAACAGGAAATATCTTAGGTTCAAAACTGGAAAGAAGCTTTCTGAGAAACTGCTCTGTGTTCTGTTAATTCATCTCACAGAGTTACATCTTTCCCTTCAAGAAGCCTTTCTCTAAGGCTGTTCTTGTGGAATTGGCAAAGGGATATTTGGAAGCCCATAGAGGGCTATGGTGAAAAAGGAAATATCTTCCGTTCAAAACTGGAAAGAAGCTTTCTGAGAAACTGCTCTGTGTTCTCTTAATTTATCTCAAAGAGTTACATCTTTCCCTTCAAGAAGCCTTTCGCTAATGCTAGTCTTGTGGAATTGGCAAAGGGATATTTGGAAGCCCATAGAGGGCTATGGTGAAAAAGGAAATGTCTTCCGTTCAAAACTGGAAAGAAGCTTTCTGAGAAACTGCTCTGTGTTCTCTTAATTCATCTCACAGAGTTACATCTTTCCCTTCAAGAAGCCTTTCGCTAAGACTGTTCTTGTGGAATTGGCAAAGGGATATTTGGAAGCCCATAGTGGGCTATGGTGAAAAAGGAAATATCTTCCGTTCAAAACTGGAAAGAAGCTTTCTGAGAAACTGCTCTGTGTTCTGTTAATTCATCTCACAGAGTTACATCTTTCACTTCAAGAAGCCTTTCGCTAAGGCTGTTCTTGTGGAATTGGCAAAGGGATATTTGGAAGCCCATAGAGGGCTATGGTGAAAAAGTAAATATCTTCCGTTCAAAACTGGAAAGAAGCTTTCTGAGAAACTGCTCTGTGTTCTGTTAATTCATCTCACAGGGTTACATCTTTCCCTTCAAGAAACCTTTCGCTATAGCTGTTCTTGTGTAATTGGCAAAGAGATATTTGGAAGCCCATAGAAGGCTACGGTGAAAAAGGAAATATCTTCCGTTCAAAACAGGAAAGAAGCTTTCCGAGAAACTACTCTGTGTTCTGTTAATTCATCTCACAGAGTTACATCTTTCCCTTCAAGAAGCCTTTCTCTAAGGCTGTTCTTGTGGAATTGGCAAAGGGATATTTGGAAGCCCATAGAGGGCTATTGTGAAAAAGGAAATATCTTCCTTTCAAAACTGGAAAGAAGCTTTCTGAGAAACTGCTCTGTGTTCTGTTAATTCTGCTCACAGAGTTACATCTTTCCCTTCAGGATGCCTTTCGCTAAGGCAGTTCTTGTGGAATTGGCAAAGGGATATTTGGAAGCCCATAGTGGGCTATGGTGAAAAAGGAAATATCTTCCGTTCAAAACTGGAAAGAAGCTTTCTGAGAAACTGCTCTGTGTTCTCTTAATTCATCTCACAGAGTTACATCTTTCCCTTCAAGAAGCCTTTCGCTAAGGCTGTTCTTGTGGAATTGGCAAAGGGATATTTGGAAGCCCATAGAGGGCTATGGTGAAAAAGGAAATATCTTCCGTTCAAAACTGGAAAGAAGCTTTCTGAGAAACTGCTCTGTGTTCTCTTAATTCATCTCACAGAGTTACATCTTTCCCTTCAAGAAGCCTTTCGCTAAGGCTGTTCTTGTGGAATTGGCAAAGGGATATTTGGAAGCCCATAGAGGGCTATGGTGAAAAAGGAATTATCTTCCGTTCAAAACTGGAAAGAAGCTTTCTGAGAAACTGCTCTGTGTTCTGTTAATTCATCTCACAGAGTTACATCTTTCCCTTCAAGAAGCCTTTCGCTAAGGCTCTTCTTGTGGTATTGGCAAAGGGATATTTGAAAGCCCATAGAGGGCTTTGGTGAAAAAGGAAATATCTTCCGTTCAAAACTGGAAAGAAGCTTTCTGAGAAACTGCTCTGTGTTCTGTTAATACATCTCACAGTGTTACATCTTTCCCTTCAAGAAGCCTTTCGCTAAGGCTGTTCTTGTGGAATTGGCAAAGGGATATTTGGAAGCCTTTAGAGGGCTATGGTGAAAAAGAAAATATCTTCCGTTCAAAACTGGAAAGAAGCTTTCTGAGAATCTGCTCTGTGTTCTGTTAATTCATCTCACAGAGTTACATCTTTCACTTCAAGAAGACTTTCGCTAAGGCTGTTCTTGTGGAATTGGCAAAGGGATATTTGGAAGCAAATAGAGGCCTATGGTGAAAAAGTAAATATCTTCCGTTCAAAACTGGAAAGAAGCTTTCTGAGAAACTGCTCTGTGTTCTGTTAATTCATCTCACAGGGTTACATCTTTCCCTTCAAGAAACCTTTCGCTAAAGCTGTTCTTGTGTAATTGGCAAAGAGATATTTGGAAGCCCATAGAAGGCTACGGTGAAAAAGGAAATATCTTCCGTTCAAAACTGGAAAGAAGCTTTCCGAGAAACTACTCTGTGTTCTGTTAATTCATCTCACAGAGTTACATCTTTCCCTTCAAGAAGCCTTTCGCTAAGGCTGTTCTTGTGGAATTGGCAAAGGAATATTTGGAAGCCCATAGAGGGCTATGGTGTAAAAGGAAATATCTTCCGTTCAAAACTGGAAAGAAGCTTTCGGAGAAACTGCTCTGTGTTCTGTTAATTCATCTCACAGAGTTACATCTTTCTCTTCAAGAAACCTTTCGCTAAGGCTGTTCTTGTGGAATTGGCAACGGGATATTTGGAAGCCCATAGAGGGCTATGGTGAAACAGGAAATACTTCCGTTCGAAACTGGAAGGAAGCTTTCTGACATCTGCTCTGTGTTCTGTTAATTCATCTCACAGAGTTACATCTTTCCCTTCAAGAAGCCTTTCGCTAATGCTGTTCTTGTGGAATTGGCAAAGGGATATTTGGAAGCCCATAGAGGGCTGTGGTGAAAAAGGAAATATCTTCCGTTCAAAACGGGAAAGAAGCTTTCTGAGAAACTGCTCTGTGTTCTCTTAATTCGTCTCACAGAGTTGCATCTTTCCCTTCAAGAAGCCTTTGGCTAAGGCTGTTGTTGTGGAATTGGCAAAGGGATATTTGGAAGCCCATAGAGGGCTATGGTGAAAAAGAAAATATCTTTCGTTCAAAACTGGAAAGAAGCTTTCTGACAAACTGCTCTGTGTTCTGTTAATTCATCTCACAGAGTTACATATTTCCCTTCAATAAACCTTTCGCTAAGGCTGTTCTTGTGGAATTGGCAAACGGATATTTGGAAGCCCATAGAGGGCTATGGTGAAACAGGAAATACTTCCGTTCGAAAATGGAAAGAAGCTTTCTGAGAAACTGCTCTGTGTTCTGTTAATTCATCTCACAGAGTTACATCTTTCCCTTCAAGAAGCCTTTCGCTAAGGCTGTTCTTGTGATATTGGCAAAGGGATCTTTGGAAGCCCATAGAGTGCTATGGTGAAAAAGGAAATATCTTCCGTTCAAAACTGGAAAGAAGCTTTCAGACAAACTGCTCTGTGTTCTTTTACTTCATCTCTCATAGTTACATCTTTCCCTTCAAGAAGCCTTTCGCTAAGGCTGTTCTTGTGGAATTGGCAACGGGATATTTGGAAGCCCATAGAGGGCTATGGTGAAACAGGAAATACTTACGTTCGAAACTGGAAAGAAGCTTTCTGAAATCTGCTCTGTGTTCTGTTAATTCATCTCACAGAGTTACATCTTTCCCTTCAAGAAGCCTTTCGCTAAGGCAGTTCTTGTGGAATTGGCAAAGGGATATTTGGAAGCCCTTAGAGGGCTATGGTGAAAAAGGAAATATCTTCCATTCAAAACTGGAAAGAAGCTTTCTGAGAAACTGCCCTGTGTTCTCTTAATTCATCTCACAGAGTTACATCTTTCCCTTCAAGAAGCCTTTCGCTAAGGCTGTTCTTGTAGAATTGGCAAAGGGATATTTGGAAGCCCATAGAGTGCTATGTTGAAACAGGAAATATCTTCCGTTCGAAACTGGAAAGAAGCTTTCTGAGAAACTGCTCTGTGTTCTGTTAATTCATCTCACAGAGTTACATCTTTCCCTTCAAGAAGCCTTTCGCTAAGGCTGTTCTTGTGGAGTTGGCAAAGGGATATTTGGAAGCCCATAGAGGGTTATGTTGAAAAAGGAAATATCTTCCGTTCAAAACTGGAAAGAAGCTTTCTGAGAAACTACTCTGTGTTCTGTTAATTCATCTCACAGAGTTACATCTTTCCCTTCAAGAAGCCTTTCTCTAAGGCTGTTCTTGTGGAATTGGCAAAGGGATATTTGGAAGCCCATAGAGGGCTATGGTGAAAAAGAAAATATCTTCCGTTCAAAACTGGAAAGAAGCTTTCTGAGAAACTGCTGTGTGTTCTGTTAATTCTTCTCACAGAGTTACATCTTTCCCTTCAAGAAGCCTTTCGCTAAGGCTGTTCTTGTGGAATTGTCAAAGGGATATTTGGAAGCCCCTATGGGCTACGGTGAAACAGGAAATATCTTCCGTTCAAAACTGGAAAGAAGCTTTCTGAGAAACTGCTCTGTGTTCTGTTAATTCAACTGACAGAGTTACATCTTTCCCTTCAAGAAACCTCTCGCTAAAGCTGTTGTTGTGGCATTGGCAAAGGGATATTTGGAAGCCCATAGAGGGCTATGGTGAAAAAGGAAATATCTTCCGTTCAAAACTGGAAAGAAGCTTTCTGAGAAACTGCTCTGTGTTCTCTTAATTTATCTCAAAGAGTTACATCTTTCCCTTCAAGAAGCCTTTCGCTAATGCTAGTCTTGTGGAATTGGCAAAGGGATATTTGGAAGCCCATAGAGGGCTATGGTGAAAAAGGAAATGTCTTCTGTTCAAAACTGGAAAGAAGCTTTCTGAGAAACTGCTCTGTGTTCTGTTAATTCATCTCACAGAGTTACATCTTTCCCTTCAAGAAGCCTTTCGCTAAGACTGTTCTTGTGGAATTGGCAAAGGGATATTTGGAAGCCCATAGTGGGCTATGGTGAAAAAGGAAATATCTTCCGTTCAAAACTGGAAAGAAGCTTTCTGAGAAACTGCTCTGTGTTCTGTTAATTCATCTCACAGAGTTACATCTTTCACTTCAAGAAGCCTTTCGCTAAGGCTGTTCTTGTGTAATTGGCAAAGGGATATTTGGAAGCCCATAGAGGGCTATGGTGAAAAAGTAAATATCTTCCGTTCAAAACTGGAAAGAAGCTTTCTGAGAAACTGCTCTGTGTTCTGTTAATTCATCTCACAGGGTTACATCTTTCCCTTCAAGAAACCTTTCGCTATAGCTGTTCTTGTGTAATTGGCAAAGAGATATTTGGAAGCCCATAGAAGGCTACGGTGAAAAAGGAAATATCTTCCGTTCAAAACCGGAAAGAAGCTTTCCGAGAAACTACTCTGTGTTCTGTTAATTCATCTCACAGAGTTACATCTTTCCCTTCAAGAAGCCTTTCTCTAAGGCTGTTCTTGTGGAATTGGCAAAGGGATATTTGGAAGCCCATAGAGGGCTATTGTGAAAAAGGAAATATCTTCCTTTCAAAACTGGAAAGAAGCTTTCTGAGAAACTGCTCTGTGTTCTGTTAATTCTTCTCACAGAGTTACATCTTTCCCTTCAGGATGCCTTTCGCTAAGGCAGTTCTTGTGGAATTGGCAAAGGGATATTTGGAAGCCCATAGTGGGCTATGGTGAAAAAGGAAATATCTTCCGTTCAAAACTGGAAAGAAGCTTTCTGAGACACTGCTCTGTGTTCTCTTAATTCATCTCACAGAGTTACATCTTTCCCTTCAAGAAACCTTTCGCTAAGGCTGTTCTTGTGGAATTGGCAAAGGGATATTTGGAAGCCCATAGAGGGCTATGGTGAAAAAGGAAATATCTTCCGTTCAAAACTGGAAAGAAGCTTTCTGAGAAACTGCTCTGTGTTCTCTTAATTCATCTCACAGAGTTACATCTTTCCCTTCAAGAAGCCTTTCGCTAAGGCTGTTCTTGTGGAATTGGCAAAGGGATATTTGGAAGCCCATAGAGGGCTATGGTGAAAAAGGAATTATCTTCCGTTCAAAACTGGAAAGAAGCTTTCTGAGAAACTGCTCTGTGTTCTGTTAATTCATCTCACAGAGTTACATCTTTCCCTTCAAGAAGCCTTTCGCTAAGGCTCTTCTTGTGGTATTGGCAAAGGGATATTTGAAAGCCCATAGAGGGCTTTGGTGAAAAAGGAAATATCTTCCGTTCAAAACTGGAAAGAAGCTTTCTGAGAAACTGCTCTGTGTTCTGTTAATACATCTCACAGAGTTACATCTTTCCCTTCAAGAAGCCTTTCGCTAAGGCTGTTCTTGTGGAATTGGCAAAGGGATATTTGGAAGCCTTTAGAGGGCTATGGTGAAAAAGAAAATATCTTCCGTTCAAAACTGGAAAGAAGCTTTCTGAGAATCTGCTCTGTGTTCTGTTAATTCATCTCACAGAGTTACATCTTTCACTTCAAGAAGACTTTCGCTAAGGCTGTTCTTGTGGAATTGGCAAAGGGATATTTGGAAGCCCATAGAGGCCTATGGTGAAAAAGTAAATATCTTCCGTTCAAAACTGGAAAGAAGCTTTCTGAGAAACTGCTCTGTGTTCTGTTAATTCATCTCACAGGGTTACATCTTTCCCTTCAAGAAACCTTTCGCTAAAGCTGTTCTTGTGTAATTGGCAAAGAGATATTTGGAAGCCCATAGAAGGCTACGGTGAAAAAGGAAATATCTTCCGTTCAAAACTGGAAAGAAGCTTTCCGAGAAACTACTCTGTGTTCTGTTAATTCATCTCACAGAGTTACATCTTTCCCTTCAAGAAGCCTTTCGCTAAGGCTGTTCTTGTGGAATTGGCAAAGGAATATTTGGAAGCCCATAGAGGGCTATGGTGTAAAAGGAAATATCTTCCGTTCAAAACTGGAAAGAAGCTTTCGGAGAAACTGCTCTGTGTTCTGTTAATTCATCTCACAGAGTTACATCTTTCTCTTCAAGAAACCTTTCGCTAAGGCTGTTCTTGTGGAATTGGCAACGGGATATTTGGAAGCCCATAGAGGGCTATGGTGAAACAGGAAATACTTCCGTTCGAAACTGGAAGGAAGCTTTCTGACATCTGCTCTGTGTTCTGTTAATTCATCTCACAGAGTTACATCTTTCCCTTCAAGAAGCCTTTCGCTAATGCTGTTCTTGTGGAATTGGCAAAGGGATATTTGGAAGCCCATAGAGGGCTGTGGTGAAAAAGGAAATATCTTCCGTTCAAAACGGGAAAGAAGCTTTCTGAGAAACTGCTCTGTGTTCTCTTAATTCGTCTCACAGAGTTGCATCTTTCCCTTCAAGAAGCCTTTGGCTAAGGCTGTTGTTGTGGAATTGGCAAAGGGATATTTGGAAGCCCATAGAGGGCTATGGTGAAAAAGAAAATATCTTTCGTTCAAAACTGGAAAGAAGCTTTCTGAGAAACTGCTCTGTGTTCTGTTAATTCATCTCACAGAGTTACATATTTCCCTTCAATAAACCTTTCGCTAAGGCTGTTCTTGTGGAATTGGCAAACGGATATTTGGAAGCCCATAGAGGGCTATGGTGAAACAGGAAATACTTCCGTTCGAAAATGGAAAGAAGCTTTCTGAGAAACTGCTCTGTGTTCTGTTAATTCATCTCACAGAGTTACATCTTTCCCTTCAAGAAGCCTTTCGCTAAGGCTGTTCTTGTGATATTGGCAAAGGGATCTTTGGAAGCCCATAGAGTGCTATGGTGAAAAAGGAAATATCTTCCGTTCAAAACTGGAAAGAAGCTTTCAGACAAACTGCTCTGTGTTCTTTTACTTCATCTCTCATAGTTACATCTTTCCCTTCAAGAAGCCTTTCGCTAAGGCTGTTCTTGTTGAATTGGTAAAGGGATATTTGGAAGCCCGTAGAGGGCTATGGTGAAACAGGAAATATCTTCCGTTCAAAACTGGAAAGAAGCTTTCTGAGAAACTGCTCTGTGTTCTGTTAATTCATCTCACAGAGTTACATCTTTCTCTTCAAGAAACCTTTCGCTAAGGCTGTTCTTGTGGAATTGGCAACGGGATATTTGGAAGCCCATAGAGGGCTATGGTGAAACAGGAAATACTTACGTTCGAAACTGGAAAGAAGCTTTCTGAAATCTGCTCTGTGTTCTGTTAATTCATCTCACAGAGTTACATCTTTCCCTTCAAGAAGCCTTTCGCTAAGGCTGTTCTTGTGGAATTGGCAAAGGGATATTTGGAAGCCCGTAGAGGGCTATGGTGAAACAGGAAATATCTTCCGTTCAAAACTGGAAAGAAGCTTTCTGAGAAACTGCTCTGTGTTCTGTTAATTCAACTCACAGAGTTACATCTTTCCCTTCAAGAAACCTCTCGCTAAAGCTGTTGTTGTGGCATTGTCAAAGGGATATTTGGAAGCCCATATAGGGCTATGGTGAAAAAGGAAATATCATCCGTTTAAAACTGGAAAGAAGCTTTCTGAGAAACTGCTCTGTGTTCTGTTAATTCATCTCACAGAGTTACATCTTTCACTTCAAGAAGCCTTTCGCTAAGGCTGTTCTTGTGGAATTGGCAAAGGGATATTTGGAAGCTCATAGAGGGCTATGTTGAAAAAGGAAATATCTTCCGTTCAAAACTGGAAAGAAGCTTTCTGAGAATCTGCTCTGTGTTCTCTTAATTCTTCTCACAAAGTTACATCTTTCCCTTCAAGAAGCCTTTCTCTAAGGCTGTTCTTGTGGAATTGCCAAAGGGATATTTGGAAGCCCATAGAGGGCTACGGTGAAAAAGGAAATATCTTCCGTTCGAAAATGGAAAGAAGCTTTCTGAGAAACTGCTCTGTGTTCTCTTAATTCATCTCACAGAGTTACATCTTTCCCTTCAAGAAGCCTTTCGCTAAGGCTGCTCTTGTGGAATTGGCAAAGGGATATTTGGAAGCCCATAGAGGGCTATGGTGAAACAGGAAATATCTTAGGTTCAAAACTGGAAAGGAGCTTTCTGAGAAACTGCTCTGTGTTCTGTTAATTCATCTCACAGAGTTACATCTTTCCCTTCAAGAAGCCTTTCTCTAAGGCTGTTCTTGTGGAATTGGCAAAGGGATATTTGGAAGCCCATAGAGGGCTATGGTGAAAAAGGAAATATCTTCCGTTCAAAACTGGAAAGAAGCTTTCTGAGAAACTGCTCTGTGTTCTCTTAATTTATCTCAAAGAGTTACATCTTTCCCTTCAAGAAGCCTTTCGCTAATGCTAGTCTTGTGGAATTGGCAAAGGGATATTTGGAAGCCCATAGAGGGCTATGGTGAAAAAGGTAATGTCTTCCGTTCAAAACTGGAAAGAAGCTTTCTGAGAAACTGCTCTGTGTTCTCTTAATTCATCTCACAGAGTTACATCTTTCCCTTCAAGAAGCCTTTCGCTAAGACTGTTCTTGTGGAATTGGCAAAGGGATATTTGGAAGCCCATAGTGGGCTATGGTGAAAAAGGAAATATCTTCCGTTCAAAACTGGAAAGAAGCTTTCTGAGAAACTGCTCTGTGTTCTGTTAATTCATCTCACAGAGTTACATCTTTCACTTCAAGAAGCCTTTCGCTAAGGCTGTTCTTGTGGAATTGGCAAAGGGATATTTGGAAGCCCATAGAGGGCTATGGTGAAAAAGTAAATATCTTCCGTTCAAAACTGGAAAGAAGCTTTCTGAGAAACTGCTCTGTGTTCTGTTAATTCATCTCACAGGGTTACATCTTTCCCTTCAAGAAACCTTTCGCTATAGCTGTTCTTGTGTAATTGGCAAAGAGATATTTGGAAGCCCATAGAAGGCTACGGTGAAAAAGGAAATATCTTCCGTTCAAAACCGGAAAGAAGCTTTCCGAGAAACTACTCTGTGTTCTGTTAATTCATCTCACAGAGTTACATCTTTCCCTTCAAGAAGCCTTTCTCTAAGGCTGTTCTTGTGGAATTGGCAAAGGGATATTTGGAAGCCCATAGAGGGCTATTGTGAAAAAGGAAATATCTTCCTTTCAAAACTGGAAAGAAGCTTTCTGAGAAACTGCTCTGTGTTCTGTTAATTCTGCTCACAGAGTTACATCTTTCCCTTCAGGATGCCTTTCGCTAAGGCAGTTCTTGTGGAATTGGCAAAGGGATATTTGGAAGCCCATAGTGGGCTATGGTGAAAAAGGAAATATCTTCCGTTCAAAACTGGAAAGAAGCTTTCTGAGACACTGCTCTGTGTTCTCTTAATTCATCTCACAGAGTTACATCTTTCCCTTCAAGAAGCCTTTCGCTAAGGCTGTTCTTGTGGAATTGGCAAAGGGATATTTGGAAGCCCATAGAGGGCTATGGTGAAAAAGGAAATATCTTCCGTTCAAAACTGGAAAGAAGCTTTCTGAGAAACTGCTCTGTGTTCTCTTAATTCATCTCACAGAGTTACATCTTTCCCTTCAAGAAGCCTTTCGCTAAGGCTGTTCTTGTGGAATTGGCAAAGGGATATTTGGAAGCCCATAGAGGGCTATGGTGAAAAAGGAATTATCTTCCGTTCAAAACTGGAAAGAAGCTTTCTGAGAAACTGCTCTGTGTTCTGTTAATTCATCTCACAGAGTTACATCTTTCCCTTCAAGAAGCCTTTCGCTAAGGCTCTTCTTGTGGTATTGGCAAAGGGATATTTGAAAGCCCATAGAGGGCTTTGGTGAAAAAGGAAATATCTTCCGTTCAAAACTGGAAAGAAGCTTTCTGAGAAACTGCTCTGTGTTCTGTTAATACATCTCACAGAGTTACATCTTTCCCTTCAAGAAGCCTTTCGCTAAGGCTGTTCTTGTGGAATTGGCAAAGGGATATTTGGAAGCCTTTAGAGGGCTATGGTGAAAAAGAAAATATCTTCCGTTCAAAACTGGAAAGAAGCTTTCTGAGAATCTGCTCTGTGTTCTGTTAATTCATCTCACAGAGTTACATCTTTCACTTCAAGAAGACTTTCGCTAAGGCTGTTCTTGTGGAATTGGCAAAGGGATATTTGGAAGCCCATAGAGGCCTATGGTGAAAAAGTAAATATCTTCCGTTCAAAACTGGAAAGAAGCTTTCTGAGAAACTGCTCTGTGTTCTGTTAATTCATCTCACAGGGTTACATCTTTCCCTTCAAGAAACCTTTCGCTAAAGCTGTTCTTGTGTAATTGGCAAAGAGATATTTGGAAGCCCATAGAAGGCTACGGTGAAAAAGGAAATATCTTCCGTTCAAAACTGGAAAGAAGCTTTCCGAGAAACTACTCTGTGTTCTGTTAATTCATCTCACAGAGTTACATCTTTCCCTTCAAGAAGCCTTTCGCTAAGGCTGTTCTTGTGGAATTGGCAAAGGAATATTTGGAAGCCCATAGAGGGCTATGGTGTAAAAGGAAATATCTTCCGTTCAAAACTGGAAAGAAGCTTTCGGAGAAACTGCTCTGTGTTCTGTTAATTCATCTCACAGAGTTACATCTTTCTCTTCAAGAAACCTTTCGCTAAGGCTGTTCTTGTGGAATTGGCAACGGGATATTTGGAAGCCCATAGAGGGCTATGGTGAAACAGGAAATACTTCCGTTCGAAACTGGAAGGAAGCTTTCTGACATCTGCTCTGTGTTCTGTTAATTCATCTCACAGAGTTACATCTTTCCCTTCAAGAAGCCTTTCGCTAATGCTGTTCTTGTGGAATTGGCAAAGGGATATTTGGAAGCCCATAGAGGGCTGTGGTGAAAAAGGAAATATCTTCCGTTCAAAACGGGAAAGAAGCTTTCTGAGAAACTGCTCTGTGTTCTCTTAATTCGTCTCACAGAGTTGCATCTTTCCCTTCAAGAAGCCTTTGGCTAAGGCTGTTGTTGTGGAATTGGCAAAGGGATATTTGGAAGCCCATAGAGGGCTATGGTGAAAAAGAAAATATCTTTCGTTCAAAACTGGAAAGAAGCTTTCTGAGAAACTGCTCTGTGTTCTGTTAATTCATCTCACAGAGTTACATATTTCCCTTCAATAAACCTTTCGCTAAGGCTGTTCTTGTGGAATTGGCAAACGGATATTTGGAAGCCCATAGAGGGCTATGGTGAAACAGGAAATACTTCCGTTCGAAAATGGAAAGAAGCTTTCTGAGAAACTGCTCTGTGTTCTGTTAATTCATCTCACAGAGTTACATCTTTCCCTTCAAGAAGCCTTTCGCTAAGGCTGTTCTTGTGATATTGGCAAAGGGATCTTTGGAAGCCCATAGAGTGCTATGGTGAAAAAGGAAATATCTTCCGTTCAAAACTGGAAAGAAGCTTTCAGACAAACTGCTCTGTGTTCTTTTACTTCATCTCTCATAGTTACATCTTTCCCTTCAAGAAGCCTTTCGCTAAGGCTGTTCTTGTGGAATTGGTAAAGGGATATTTGGAAGCCCGTAGAGGGCTATGGTGAAACAGGAAATATCTTCCGTTCAAAACTGGAAAGAAGCTTTCTGAGAAACTGCTCTGTGTTCTGTTAATTCATCTCACAGAGTTACATCTTTCTCTTCAAGAAACCTTTCGCTAAGGCTGTTCTTGTGGAATTGGCAACGGGATATTTGGAAGCCCATAGAGGGCTATGGTGAAACAGGAAATACTTACGTTCGAAACTGGAAAGAAGCTTTCTGAAATCTGCTCTGTGTTCTGTTAATTCATCTCACAGAGTTACATCTTTCCCTTCAAGAAGCCTTTCGCTAAGGCTGTTCTTGTGGAATTGGCAAAGGGATATTTGGAAGCCCGTAGAGGGCTATGGTGAAACAGGAAATATCTTCCGTTCAAAACTGGAAAGAAGCTTTCTGAGAAACTGCTCTGTGTTCTGTTAATTCAACTCACAGAGTTACATCTTTCCCTTCAAGAAACCTCTCGCTAAAGCTGTTGTTGTGGCATTGTCAAAGGGATATTTGGAAGCCCATATAGGGCTATGGTGAAAAAGGAAATATCATCCGTTTAAAACTGGAAAGAAGCTTTCTGAGAAACTGCTCTGTGTTCTGTTAATTCATCTCACAGAGTTACATCTTTCACTTCAAGAAGCCTTTCGCTAAGGCTGTTCTTGTGGAATTGGCAAAGGGATATTTGGAAGCTCATAGAGGGCTATGTTGAAAAAGGAAATATCTTCCGTTCAAAACTGGAAAGAAGCTTTCTGAGAATCTGCTCTGTGTTCTCTTAATTCTTCTCACAAAGTTACATCTTTCCCTTCAAGAAGCCTTTCTCTAAGGCTGTTCTTGTGGAATTGCCAAAGGGATATTTGGAAGCCCATAGAGGGCTACGGTGAAAAAGGAAATATCTTCCGTTCGAAACTGGAAAGAAGCTTTCTGAGAAACTACTCTGTGTTCTGTTAATTCATCTCACAGAGTTACATCTTTCCCTTCAAGAAGCCTTTCGCTAAGGCTGTTCTTGTAGAATTGGCAAAGGGATATTTGGAAGCCCATAGAGTGCTATGTTGAAACAGGAAATATCTTCCGTTCGAAACTGGAAAGAAGCTTTCTGAGAAACTGCTCTGTGTTCTGTTAATTCATCTCACAGAGTGACATCTTTCCCTTCAAGAAGCCTTTCGCTAAGGCTGTTCTTGTGGAGTTGGCAAAGGGATATTTGGAAGCCCATAGAGGGTTATGTTGAAAAAGGAAATATCTTCCGTTCAAAACTGGAAAGAAGCTTTCTGAGAAACTACTCTGTGTTCTGTTAATTCATCTCACAGAGTTACATCTTTCCCTTCAAGAAGCCTTTCTCTAAGGCTGTTCTTGTGGAATTGGCAAAGGGATATTTGGAAGCCCATAGAGGGCTATGGTGAAAAAGGAAATATCTTCCGTTCAAAACTGGAAAGAAGCTTTCTGAGAAACTGCTATGTGTTCTGTTAATTCTTCTCACAGAGTTACATCTTTCCCTTCAAGAAGCCTTTCGCTAAGGCTGTTCTTGTGGAATTGTCAAAGGGATATTTGGAAGCCCCTATGGGCTATGGTGAAACAGGAAATATCTTCCGTTCAAAACTGGAAAGAAGCTTTCTGAGAAACTGCTCTGTGTTCTGTTAATTCAACTGACAGAGTTACATCTTTCCCTTCAAGAAACCTCTCGCTAAAGCTGTTGTTGTGGCATTGGCAAAGGGATATTTGGAAGCCCATAGAGGGCTATGGTGAAAAAGGAAATATCATCCGTTCCAAACTGGAAAGAAGCTTTCTGAGAAACTGCTCTGTGTTCTGTTAATTCATCTCACAGAGTTGCATCTTTCCCTTCAGGAAGCCTTTCGCTAAGGCTGTTCTTGTGGAATTGGCAAAGGGATATTTGGAAGCCCATAGAGGGCTATGGTGAAAAAGGAAATATCTTCCGTTCAAAACTGGAAAGAAGCTTTCTGAGAAACTGCTCTGTGTTCTCTTAATTCTTCTCACAGAGTTACATCTTTCCCTTCAAGAAGCCTTTCTCTAAGGCTGTTCTTGTGGAATTGGCAAAGGGATATTTGGAAGCCCATAGAGGGCTACGGTGAAAAAGGAAATATCTTCCGTTCGAAACTGGAAAGAAGCTTTCTGAGAAACTGCTCTGTGTTCTCTTAATTCATCTCACAGAGTTACATCTTTCCCTTCAAGAAGCCTTTGGCTAAGGCTGCTCTTGTGGAATTGGCAAAGGGATATTTGGAAGCCCATAGAGGGCTATGGTGAAACAGGAAATATCTTAGGTTCAAAACTGGAAAGGAGCTTTCTGAGAAACTGCTCTGTGTTCTGTTAATTCATCTCACAGAGTTACATCTTTCCCTTCAAGAAGCCTTTCTCTAAGGCTGTTCTTGTGGAATTGGCAAAGGGATATTTGGAAGCCCATAGAGGGCTATGGTGAAAAAGGAAATATCTTCCGTTCAAAACTGGAAAGAAGCTTTCTGAGAAACTGCTCTGTGTTCTCTTAATTTATCTCAAAGAGTTACATCTTTCCCTTCAAGAAGCCTTTCGCTAATGCTAGTCTTGTGGAATTGGCAAAGGGATATTTGGAAGCCCATAGAGGGCTATGGTGAAAAAGGTAATGTCTTCCGTTCAAAACTGGAAAGAAGCTTTCTGAGAAACTGCTCTGTGTTCTCTTAATTCATCTCACAGAGTTACATCTTTCCCTTCAAGAAGCCTTTCGCTAAGACTGTTCTTGTGGAATTGGCAAAGGGATATTTGGAAGCCCATAGTGGGCTATGGTGAAAAAGGAAATATCTTCCGTTCAAAACTGGAAAGAAGCTTTCTGAGAAACTGCTCTGTGTTCTGTTAATTCATCTCACAGAGTTACATCTTTCACTTCAAGAAGCCTTTCGCTAAGGCTGTTCTTGTGGAATTGGCAAAGGGATATTTGGAAGCCCATAGAGGGCTATGGTGAAAAAGTAAATATCTTCCGTTCAAAACTGGAAAGAAGCTTTCTGAGAAACTGCTCTGTGTTCTGTTAATTCATCTCACAGGGTTACATCTTTCCCTTCAAGAAACCTTTCGCTATAGCTGTTCTTGTGTAATTGGCAAAGAGATATTTGGAAGCCCATAGAAGGCTACGGTGAAAAAGGAAATATCTTCCGTTCAAAACCGGAAAGAAGCTTTCCGAGAAACTACTCTGTGTTCTGTTAATTCATCTCACAGAGTTACATCTTTCCCTTCAAGAAGCCTTTCTCTAAGGCTGTTCTTGTGGAATTGGCAAAGGGATATTTGGAAGCCCATAGAGGGCTATTGTGAAAAAGGAAATATCTTCCTTTCAAAACTGGAAAGAAGCTTTCTGAGAAACTGCTCTGTGTTCTGTTAATTCTGCTCACAGAGTTACATCTTTCCCTTCAGGATGCCTTTCGCTAAGGCAGTTCTTGTGGAATTGGCAAAGGGATATTTGGAAGCCCATAGTGGGCTATGGTGAAAAAGGAAATATCTTCCGTTCAAAACTGGAAAGAAGCTTTCTGAGAAACTGCTCTGTGTTCTCTTAATTCATCTCACAGAGTTACATCTTTCCCTTCAAGAAGCCTTTCGCTAAGGCTGTTCTTGTGGAATTGGCAAAGGGATATTTGGAAGCCCATAGAGGGCTATGGTGAAAAAGGAAATATCTTCCGTTCAAAACTGGAAAGAAGCTTTCTGAGAAACTGCTCTCTGTTCTCTTAATTCATCTCACAGAGTTACATCTTTCCCTTCAAGAAGCCTTTCGCTAAGGCTGTTCTTGTGGAATTGGCAAAGGGATATTTGGAAGCCCATAGAAGGCTACGGTGAAAAAGGAAATATCTTCCGTTCAAAACTGGAAAGAAGCTTTCCGAGCAACTACTCTGTGTTCTGTTAATTCATCTCACAGAGTTACATCTTTCCCTTCAAGAAGCCTTTCGCTAAGGCTGTTCTTGTGGAATTGGCAAAGGAATATTTGGAAGCCCATAGAGGGCTATGGTGTAAAAGGAAATATCTTCCGTTCAAAACTGGAAAGAAGCTTTCTGAGAAACTGCTCTGTGTTCTGTTAATTCATCTCACAGAGTTACATCTTTCTCTTCAAGAAACCTTTCGCTAAGGCTGTTCTTGTGGAATTGGCAACGGGATATTTGGAAGCCCATAGAGGGCTATGGTGAAACAGGAAATACTTCCGTTCGAAACTGGAAGGAAGCTTTCTGACATCTGCTCTGTGTTCTGTTAATTCATCTCACAGAGTTACCTCTTTCCCTTCAAGAAGCCTTTCGCTAATGCTGTTCTTGTGGAATTGGCAAAGGGATATTTGGAAGCCCATAGAGGGCTGTGGTGAAAAAGGAAATATCTTCCGTTCAAAACGGGAAAGAAGCTTTCTGAGAAACAGCTCTGTGTTCTCTTAATTCGTCTCACAGAGTTGCATCTTTCCCTTCAAGAAGCCTTTGGCTAAGGCTGTTGTTGTGGAATTGGCAAAGGGATATTTGGAAGCCCATAGAGGGCTATGGTGAAAAAGAAAATATCTTTCGTTCAAAACTGGAAAGAAGCTTTCTGAGAAACTGCTCTGTGTTCTGTTAATTCATCTCACAGAGTTACATATTTCCCTTCAATAAACCTTTCGCTAAGGCTGTTCTTGTGGAATTGGCAAACGGATATTTGGAAGCCCATAGAGGGCTATGGTGAAACAGGAAATACTTCCGTTCGAAAATGGAAAGAAGCTTTCTGAGAAACTGCTCTGTGTTCTGTTAATTCATCTCACAGAGTTACATCTTTCCCTTCAAGAAGCCTTTCGCTAAGGCTGTTCTTGTGATATTGGCAAAGGGATATTTGGAAGCCCATAGAGTGCTATGGTGAAAAAGGAAATATCTTCCGTTCAAAACTGGAAAGAAGCTTTCAGACAAACTGCTCTGTGTTCATTTACTTCATCTCTCATAGTTACATCTTTCCCTTCAAGAAGCCTTTCGCTAAGGCTGTTCTTGTGGAATTGGTAAAGGGATATTTGGAAGCCCGTAGAGGGCTATGGTGAAACAGGAAATATCTTCCGTTCAAAACTGGAAAGAAGCTTTCTGAGAAACTGCTCTGTGTTCTGTTAATTCATCTCACAGTGTTACATCTTTCTCTTCAAGAAACCTTTCGCTAAGGCTGTTCTTGTGGAATTGGCAACGGGATATTTGGAAGCCCATAGAGGGCTATGGTGAAACAGGAAATACTTACGTTCGAAACTGGAAAGAAGCTTTCTGAAATCTGCTCTGTGTTCTGTTAATTCATCTCACAGAGTTACATCTTTCCCTTCAAGAAGCCTTTCGCTAAGGCTGTTCTTGTGGAATTGGCAAAGGGATATTTGGAAGCCCGTAGAGGGCTATGGTGAAACAGGAAATATCTTCCGTTCAAAACTGGAAAGAAGCTTTCTGAGAAACTGCTCTGTGTTCTGTTAATTCAACTCACAGAGTTACATCTTTCCCTTCAAGAAACCTCTCGCTAAAGCTGTTGTTGTGGCATTGTCAAAGGGATATTTGGAAGCCCATATAGGGCTATGGTGAAAAAGGAAATATCATCCGTTCCAAACTGGAAAGAAGCTTTCTGAGAATCTGCTCTGTGTTCTCTTAATTCTTCTCACAAAGTTACATCTTTCCCTTCAAGAAGCCTTTCTCTAAGGCTGTTCTTGTGGAATTGCCAAAGGGATATTTGGAAGCCCATAGAGGGCTACGGTGAAAAAGGAAATATCTTCCGTTCGAAACTGGAAAGAAGCTTTCTGAGAAACTACTCTGTGTTCTGTTAATTCATATCACAGAGTTACATCTTTCCCTTCAAGAAGCCTTTCGCTAAGGCAGTTCTTGTGGAATTGGCAAAGGGATATTTGGAAGCCCTTAGAGGGCTATGGTGAAAAAGGAAATATCTTCCATTCAAAACTGGAAAGAAGCTTTCTGAGAAACTGCCCTGTGTTCTCTTAATTCATCTCACAGAGTTACATCTTTCCCTTCAAGAAGCCTTTCGCTAAGGCTGTTCTTGTAGAATTGGCAAAGGGATATTTGGAAGCCCATAGAGTGCTATGTTGAAACAGGAAATATCTTCCGTTCGAAACTGGAAAGAAGCTTTCTGAGAAACTGCTCTGTGTTCTGTTAATTCATCTCACAGAGTTACATCTTTCCCTTCAAGAAGCCTTTCGCTAAGGCTGTTCTTGTGGAGTTGGCAAAGGGATATTTGGAAGCCCATAGAGGGTTATGTTGAAAAAGGAAATATCTTCCGTTCAAAACTGGAAAGAAGCTTTCTGAGAAACTACTCTGTGTTCTGTTAATTCATCTCACAGAGTTACATCTTTCCCTTCAAGAAGCCTTTCTCTAAGGCTGTTCTTGTGGAATTGGCAAAGGGATATTTGGAAGCCCATAGAGGGCTATGGTGAAAAAGGAAATATCTTCCGTTCAAAACTGGAAAGAAGCTTTCTGAGAAACTGCTGTGTGTTCTGTTAATTCTTCTCACAGAGTTACATCTTTCCCTTCAAGAAGCCTTTCGCTAAGGCTGTTCTTGTGGAATTGTCAAAGGGATATTTGGAAGCCCCTATGGGCTACGGTGAAACAGGAAATATCTTCCGTTCAAAACTGGAAAGAAGCTTTCTGAGAAACTGCTCTGTGTTCTGTTAATTCAACTGACAGAGTTACATCTTTCCCTTCAAGAAACCTCTCGCTAAAGCTGTTGTTGTGGCATTGGCAAAGGGATATTTGGAAGCCCATAGAGGGCTATGGTGAAAAAGGAAATATCATCCGTTCCAAACTGGAAAGAAGCTTTCTGAGAAACTGCTCTGTGTTCTGTTAATTCATCTCACAGAGTTACATCTTTCCCTTCAGGAAGCCTTTCGCTAAGGCTGTTCTTGTGGAATTGGCAAAGGGATATTTGGAAGCCCATAGAGGGCTATGGTGAAAAAGGAAATATCTTCCGTTCAAAACTGGAAAGAAGCTTTCTGAGAAACTGCTCTGTGTTCTCTTAATTCTTCTCACAGAGTTACATCTTTCCCTTCAAGAGGCCTTTCTCTAAGGCTGTTCTTGTGGAATTGGCAAAGGGATATTTGGAAGCCCATAGAGGGCTACGGTGAAAAAGGAAATATCTTCCGTTCGAAACTGGAAAGAAGCTTTCTGAGAAACTGCTCTGTGTTCTCTTAATTCATCTCACAGAGTTACATCTTTCCCTTCAAGAAGCCTTTCGCTAAGGCTGCTCTTGTGGAATTGGCAAAGGGATATTTGGAAGCCCATAGAGGGCTATGGTGAAACAGGAAATATCTTAGGTTCAAAACTGGAAAGGAGCTTTCTGAGAAACTGCTCTGTGTTCTGTTAATTCATCTCACAGAGTTACATCTTTCCCTTCAAGAAGCCTTTCTCTAAGGCTGTTCTTGTGGAATTGGCAAAGGGATATTTGGAAGCCCATAGAGGGCTATGGTGAAAAAGGAAATATCTTCCGTTCAAAACTGGAAAGAAGCTTTCTGAGAAACTGCTCTGTGTTCTCTTAATTTATCTCAAAGAGTTACATCTTTCCCTTCAAGAAGCCTTTCGCTAATGCTAGTCTTGTGGAATTGGCAAAGGGATATTTGGAAGCCCATAGAGGGCTATGGTGAAAAAGGAAATGTCTTCCGTTCAAAACTGGAAAGAAGCTTTCTGAGAAACTGCTCTGTGTTCTCTTAATTCATCTCACAGAGTTACATCTTTCCCTTCAAGAAGCCTTTCGCTAAGACTGTTCTTGTGGAATTGGCAAAGGGATATTTGGAAGCCCATAGTGGGCTATGGTGAAAAAGGAAATATCTTCCGTTCAAAACTGGAAAGAAGCTTTCTGAGAAACTGCTCTGTGTTCTGTTAATTCATCTCACAGAGTTACATCTTTCACTTCAAGAAGCCTTTCGCTAAGGCTGTTCTTGTGGAATTGGCAAAGGGATATTTGGAAGCCCATAGAGGGCTATGGTGAAAAAGTAAATATCTTCCGTTCAAAACTGGAAAGAAGCTTTCTGAGAAACTGCTCTGTGTTCTGTTAATTCATCTCACAAAGTTACATCTTTCTCTTCAAGAAACCTTTCGCTAAGGCTGTTCTTGTGGAATTGGCAACGGGATATTTGGAAGCCCATAGAGGGCTATGGTGAAACAGGAAATACTTCCGTTCGAAACTGGAAGGAAGCTTTCTGACATCTGCTCTGTGTTCTGTTAATTCATCTCACAGAGTTACATCTTTCCCTTCAAGAAGCCTTTCGCTAATGCTGTTCTTGTGGAATTGGCAAAGGGATATTTGGAAGCCCATAGAGGGCTGTGGTGAAAAATTAAATATCTTCCGTTCAAAACGGGAAAGAAGCTTTCTGAGAAACTGCTCTGTGTTCTCTTAATTCGTCTCACAGAGTTGCATCTTTCCCTTCAAGAAGCCTTTGGCTAAGGCTGTTGTTTTGGAATTGGCAAAGGGATATTTGGAAGCCCATAGAGGGCTATGGTGAAAAAGAAAATATCTTTCGTTCAAAACTGGAAAGAAGCTTTCTGAGAAACTGCTCTGTGTTCTGTTAATTCATCTCACAGAGTTACATATTTCCCTTCAATAAACCTTTCGCTAAGGCTGTTCTTGTGGAATTGGCAAACGGATATTTGGAAGCCCATAGAAGGCTATGGTGAAACAGGAAATACTTCCGTTCGAAAATGGAAAGAAGCTTTCTGAGAAACTGCTCTGTGTTCTGTTAATTCATCTCACAGAGTTACATCTTTCCCTTCAAGAAGCCTTTCGCTAAGGCTGTTCTTGTGATATTGGCAAAGGGATATTTGGAAGCCCATAGAGTGCTATGGTGAAAAAGGAAATATCTTCCGTTCAAAACTGGAAAGAAGCTTTCAGACAAACTGCTCTGTGTTCTTTTACTTCATCTCTCATAGTTACATCTTTCCCTTCAAGAAGCCTTTCGCTAAGGCTGTTCTTGTGGAATTGGTAAAGGGATATTTGGAAGCCCGTAGAGGGCTATGGTGAAACAGGAAATATCTTCCGTTCAAAACTGGAAAGAAGCTTTCTGAGAAACTGCTCTGTGTTCTGTTAATTCATCTCACAGAGTTACATCTTTCTCTTCAAGAAACCTTTCGCTAAGGCTGTTCTTGTGGAATTGGCAACGGGATATTTGGAAGCCCATAGAGGGCTATGGTGAAACAGGAAATACTTACGTTCGAAACTGGAAAGAAGCTTTCTGAAATCTGCTCTGTGTTCTGTTAATTCATCTCACAGAGTTACATCTTTCCCTTCAAGAAGCCTTTCGCTAAGGCTGTTCTTGTGGAATTGGCAAAGGGATATTTGGAAGCCCGTAGAGGGCTATGGTGAAACAGGAAATATCTTCCGTTCAAAACTGGAAAGAAGCTTTCTGAGAAACTGCTCTGTGTTCTGTTAATTCAACTCACAGAGTTACATCTTTCCCTTCAAGAAACCTCTCGCTAAAGCTGTTGTTGTGGCATTGTCAAAGGGATATTTGGAAGCCCATATAGGGCTATGGTGAAAAAGGAAATATCATCCGTTCCAAACTGGAAAGAAGCTTTCTGAGAAACTGCTCTGTGTTCTGTTAATTCATCTCACAGAGTTACATCTTTCACTTCAAGAAGCCTTTCGCTAAGGCTGTTCTTGTGGAATTGGCAAAGGGATATTTGGAAGCTCATAGAGGGCTATGTTGAAAAAGGAAATATCTTCCGTTCAAAACTGGAAAGAAGCTTTCTGAGAATCTGCTCTGTGTTCTCTTAATTCTTCTCACAAAGTTACATCTTTCCCTTCAAGAAGCCTTTCTCTAAGGCTGTTCTTGTGGAATTGCCAAAGGGATATTTGGAAGCCCATAGAGGGCTACGGTGAAAAAGGAAATATCTTCCGTTCGAAACTGGAAAGAAGCTTTCTGAGAAACTACTCTGTGTTCTGTTAATTCATCTCAGAGAGTTACATCTTTCCCTTCACGAAGCCTTTCGCTAAGGCAGTTCTTGTGGAATTGGCAAAGGGATATTTGGAAGCCCTTAGAGGGCTATGGTGAAAAAGGAAATATCTTCCATTCAAAACTGGAAAGAAGCTTTCTGAGAAACTGCCCTGTGTTCTCTTAATTCATCTCACAGAGTTACATCTTTCCCTTCAAGAAGCCTTTCGCTAAGGCTGTTCTTGTAGAATTGGCAAAGGGATATTTGGAAGCCCATAGAGTGCTATGTTGAAACAGGAAATATCTTCCGTTCGAAACTGGAAAGAAGCTTTCTGAGAAACTGCTCTGTGTTCTGTTAATTCATCTCACAGAGTTACATCTTTCCCTTCAAGAAGCCTTTCGCTAAGGCTGTTCTTGTGGAGTTGGCAAAGGGATATTTGGAAGCCCATAGAGGGTTATGTTGAAAAAGGAAATATCTTCCGTTCAAAACTGGAAAGAAGCTTTCTGAGAAACTACTCTGTGTTCTGTTAATTCATCTCACAGAGTTACATCTTTCCCTTCAAGAAGCCTTTCTCTAAGGCTGTTCTTGTGGAATTGGCAAAGGGATATTTGGAAGCCCATAGAGGGCTATGGTGAAAAAGGAAATATCTTCCGTTCAAAACTGGAAAGAAGCTTTCTGAGAAACTGCTGTGTGTTCTGTTAATTCTTCTCACAGAGTTACATCTTTCCCTTCAAGGGGCCTTTCGCTAAGGCTGTTCTTGTGGAATTGTCAAAGGGATATTTGGAAGCCCCTATGGGCTATGGTGAAACAGGAAATATCTTCCGTTCAAAACTGGAAAGAAGCTTTCTGAGAAACTGCTCTGTGTTCTGTTAATTCAACTGACAGAGTTACATCTTTCCCTTCAAGAAACCTCTCGCTAAAGCTGTTGTTGTGGCATTGGCAAAGGGATATTTGGAAGCCCATAGAGGGCTATGGTGAAAAAGGAAATATCATCCGTTCCAAACTGGAAAGAAGCTTTCTGAGAAACTGCTCTGTGTTCTGTTAATTCATCTCACAGAGTTACATCTTTCCCTTCAGGAAGCCTTTCGCTAAGGCTGTTCTTGTGGAATTGGCAAAGGGATATTTGGAAGCCCATAGAGGGCTATGGTGAAAAAGGAAATATCTTCCGTTCAAAACTGGAAAGAAGCTTTCTGAGAAACTGCTCTGTGTTCTCTTAATTCTTCTCACAGAGTTACATCTTTCCCTTCAAGAAGCCTTTCTCTAAGGCTGTTCTTGTGGAATTGGCAAAGGGATATTTGGAAGCCCATAGAGGGCTACGGTGAAAAAGGAAATATCTTCCGTTCGAAACTGGAAAGAAGCTTTCTGAGAAACTGCTCTGTGTTCTCTTAATTCATCTCACAGAGTTACATCTTTCCCTTCAAGAAGCCTTTCGCTAAGGCTGCTCTTGTGGAATTGGCAAAGGGATATTTGGAAGCCCATAGAGGGCTATGGTGAAACAGGAAATATCTTAGGTTCAAAACTGGAAAGGAGCTTTCTGAGAAACTGCTCTGTGTTCTGTTAATTCATCTCACAGAGTTACATCTTTCCCTTCAAGAAGCCTTTCTCTAAGGCTGTTCTTGTGGAATTGGCAAAGGGATATTTGGAAGCCCATAGAGGGCTATGGTGAAAAAGGAAATATCTTCCGTTCAAAACTGGAAAGAAGCTTTCTGAGAAACTGCTCTGTGTTCTCTTAATTTATCTCAAAGAGTTACATCTTTCCCTTCAAGAAGCCTTTCGCTAATGCTAGTCTTGTGGAATTGGCAAAGGGATATTTGGAAGCCCATAGAGGGCTATGGTGAAAAAGGAAATGTCTTCCGTTCAAAACTGGAAAGAAGCTTTCTGAGAAACTGCTCTGTGTTCTCTTAATTCATCTCACAGAGTTACATCTTTCCCTTCAAGAAGCCTTTCGCTAAGACTGTTCTTGTGGAATTGGCAAAGGGATATTTGGAAGCCCATAGTGGGCTATGGTGAAAAAGGAAATGTCTTCCGTTCAAAACTGGAAAGAAGCTTTCTGAGAAACTGCTCTGTGTTCTGTTAATTCATCTCACAGGGTTACATCTTTCCCTTCAAGAAACCTTTCGCTATAGCTGTTCTTGTGTAATTGGCAAAGAGATATTTGGAAGACCATAGAAGGCTACGGTGAAAAAGGAAATATCTTCCGTTCAAAACCGGAAAGAAGCTTTCCGAGAAACTACTCTGTGTTCTGTTAATTCATCTCACAGAGTTACATCTTTCCCTTCAAGAAGCCTTTCTCTAAGGCTGTTCTTGTGGAATTGGCAAAGGGATATTTGGAAGCCCATAGAGGGCTATTGTGAAAAAGGAAATATCTTCCTTTCAAAACTGGAAAGAAGCTTTCTGAGAAACTGCTCTGTGTTCTGTTAATTCTTCTCACAGAGTTACATCATTCCCTTCAAGATGCCTTTCGCTAAGGCAGTTCTTGTGGAATTGGCAAAGGGATATTTGGAAGCCCATACAGGGGTATGGTGAAAAAGGAAATATCTTCCGTTCAAAACTGGAAAGAAGCTTTCTGAGAAACTGCTCTGTGTTCTCTTAATTCATCTCACAGAGTTACATCTTTCCCTTCAAGAAGCCTTTCGCTAAGGCTGTTCTTGTGGAATTGGCAAAGGGATATTTGGAAGCCCATAGAGGGCTATGGTGAAAAAGGAAATATCTTCCGTTCAAAACTGGAAAGAAGCTTTCTGAGAAACTGCTCTGTGTTCTGTTAATTCATCTCACAGGGTTACATCTTTCCCTTCAAGAAACCTTTCGCTATAGCTGTTCTTGTGTAATTGGCAAAGAGATATTTGGAAGCCCATAGAAGGCTACGGTGAAAAAGGAAATATCTTCCGTTCAAAACCGGAAAGAAGCTTTCCGAGAAACTACTCTGTGTTCTGTTAATTCATCTCACAGAGTTACATCTTTCCCTTCAAGAAGCCTTTCTCTAAGGCTGTTCTTGTGGAATTGGCAAAGGGATATTTGGAAGCCCATAGAGGGCTATTGTGAAAAAGGAAATATCTTCCTTTCAAAACTGGAAAGAAGCTTTCTGAGAAACTGCTCTGTGTTCTGTTAATTCTGCTCACAGAGTTACATCTTTCCCTTCAGGATGCCTTTCGCTAAGGCAGTTCTTGTGGAATTGGCAAAGGGATATTTGGAAGCCCATAGTGGGCTATGGTGAAAAAGGAAATATCTTCCGTTCAAAACTGGAAAGAAGCTTTCTGAGAAACTGCTCTGTGTTCTCTTAATTCATCTCACAGAGTTACATCTTTCCCTTCAAGAAGCCTTTCGCTAAGGCTGTTCTTGTGGAATTGGCAAAGGGATATTTGGAAGCCCATAGAGGGCTATGGTGAAAAAGGAAATATCTTCCGTTCAAAACTGGAAAGAAGCTTTCTGAGAAACTGCTCTCTGTTCTCTTAATTCATCTCACAGAGTTACATCTTTCCCTTCAAGAAGCCTTTCGCTAAGGCTGTTCTTGTGGAATTGGCAAAGGGATATTTGGAAGCCCATAGAGGGCTATGGTGAAAAAGGAATTATCTTCCGTTCAAAACTGGAAAGAAGCTTTCTGAGAAACTGCTCTGTGTTCTGTTAATTCATCTCACAGAGTTACATCTTTCCCTTCAAGAAGCCTTTCGCTAAGGCTCTTCTTGTGGTATTGGCAAAGGGATATTTGAAAGCCCATAGAGGGCTTTGGTGAAAAAGGAAATATCTTCCGTTCAAAACTGGAAAGAAGCTTTCTGAGAAACTGCTCTGTGTTCTGTTAATACATCTCACAGTGTTACATCTTTCCCTTCAAGAAGCCTTTCGCTAAGGCTGTTCTTGTGGAATTGGCAAAGGGATATTTGGAAGCCTTTAGAGGGCTATGGTGAAAAAGAAAATATCTTCCGTTCAAAACTGGAAAGAAGCTTTCTGAGAATCTGCTCTGTGTTCTGTTAATTCATCTCACAGAGTTACATCTTTCACTTCAAGAAGACTTTCGCTAAGGCTGTTCTTGTGGAATTGGCAAAGGGATATTTGGAAGCCCATAGAGGCCTATGGTGAAAAAGTAAATATCTTCCGTTCAAAACTGGAAAGAAGCTTTCTGAGAAACTGCTCTGTGTTCTGTTAATTCATCTCACAGGGTTACATCTTTCCCTTCAAGAAACCTTTCGCTAAAGCTGTTCTTGTGTAATTGGCAAAGAGATATTTGGAAGCCCATAGAAGGCTACGGTGAAAAAGGAAATATCTTCCGTTCAAAACTGGAAAGAAGCTTTCCGAGCAACTACTCTGTGTTCTGTTAATTCATCTCACAGAGTTACATCTTTCCCTTCAAGAAGCCTTTCGCTAAGGCTGTTCTTGTGGAATTGGCAAAGGAATATTTGGAAGCCCATAGAGGGCTATGGTGTAAAAGGAAATATCTTCCGTTCAAAACTGGAAAGAAGCTTTCTGAGAAACTGCTCTGTGTTCTGTTAATTCATCTCACAGAGTTACATCTTTCTCTTCAAGAAACCTTTCGCTAAGGCTGTTCTTGTGGAATTGGCAACGGGATATTTGGAAGCCCATAGAGGGCTATGGTGAAACAGGAAATACTTCCGTTCGAAACTGGAAGGAAGCTTTCTGACATCTGCTCTGTGTTCTGTTAATTCATCTCACAGAGTTACCTCTTTCCCTTCAAGAAGCCTTTCGCTAATGCTGTTCTTGTGGAATTGGCAAAGGGATATTTGGAAGCCCATAGAGGGCTGTGGTGAAAAAGGAAATATCTTCCGTTCAAAACGGGAAAGAAGCTTTCTGAGAAACAGCTCTGTGTTCTCTTAATTCGTCTCACAGAGTTGCATCTTTCCCTTCAAGAAGCCTTTGGCTAAGGCTGTTGTTGTGGAATTGGCAAAGGGATATTTGGAAGCCCATAGAGGGCTATGGTGAAAAAGAAAATATCTTTCGTTCAAAACTGGAAAGAAGCTTTCTGAGAAACTGCTCTGTGTTCTGTTAATTCATCTCACAGAGTTACATATTTCCCTTCAATAAACCTTTCGCTAAGGCTGTTCTTGTGGAATTGG
Source organism: Chlorocebus sabaeus (assembly GCF_047675955.1). Lineage (NCBI taxonomy): Eukaryota > Metazoa > Chordata > Mammalia > Primates > Cercopithecidae > Chlorocebus > Chlorocebus sabaeus. The sequence continues at coordinate 45,299,132 of NC_132905.1, read as the reverse complement.
CAAACGGATATTTGGAAGCCCATAGAGGGCTATGGTGAAACAGGAAATACTTCCGTTCGAAAATGGAAAGAAGCTTTCTGAGAAACTGCTCTGTGTTCTGTTAATTCATCTCACAGAGTTACATCTTTCCCTTCAAGAAGCCTTTCGCTAAGGCTGTTCTTGTGATATTGGCAAAGGGATATTTGGAAGCCCATAGAGTGCTATGGTGAAAAAGGAAATATCTTCCGTTCAAAACTGGAAAGAAGCTTTCAGACAAACTGCTCTGTGTTCATTTACTTCATCTCTCATAGTTACATCTTTCCCTTCAAGAAGCCTTTCGCTAAGGCTGTTCTTGTGGAATTGGTAAAGGGATATTTGGAAGCCCGTAGAGGGCTATGGTGAAACAGGAAATATCTTCCGTTCAAAACTGGAAAGAAGCTTTCTGAGAAACTGCTCTGTGTTCTGTTAATTCATCTCACAGAGTTACATCTTTCTCTTCAAGAAACCTTTCGCTAAGGCTGTTCTTGTGGAATTGGCAACGGGATATTTGGAAGCCCATAGAGGGCTATGGTGAAACAGGAAATACTTACGTTCGAAACTGGAAAGAAGCTTTCTGAAATCTGCTCTGTGTTCTGTTAATTCATCTCACAGAGTTACATCTTTCCCTTCAAGAAGCCTTTCGCTAAGGCTGTTCTTGTGGAATTGGCAAAGGGATATTTGGAAGCCCGTAGAGGGCTATGGTGAAACAGGAAATATCTTCCGTTCAAAACTGGAAAGAAGCTTTCTGAGAAACTGCTCTGTGTTCTGTTAATTCAACTCACAGAGTTACATCTTTCCCTTCAAGAAACCTCTCGCTAAAGCTGTTGTTGTGGCATTGTCAAAGGGATATTTGGAAGCCCATATAGGGCTATGGTGAAAAAGGAAATATCATCCGTTCCAAACTGGAAAGAAGCTTTCTGAGAATCTGCTCTGTGTTCTCTTAATTCTTCTCACAAAGTTACATCTTTCCCTTCAAGAAGCCTTTCTCTAAGGCTGTTCTTGTGGAATTGCCAAAGGGATATTTGGAAGCCCATAGAGGGCTACGGTGAAAAAGGAAATATCTTCCGTTCGAAACTGGAAAGAAGCTTTCTGAGAAACTACTCTGTGTTCTGTTAATTCATATCACAGAGTTACATCTTTCCCTTCAAGAAGCCTTTCGCTAAGGCAGTTCTTGTGGAATTGGCAAAGGGATATTTGGAAGCCCTTAGAGGGCTATGGTGAAAAAGGAAATATCTTCCATTCAAAACTGGAAAGAAGCTTTCTGAGAAACTGCCCTGTGTTCTCTTAATTCATCTCACAGAGTTACATCTTTCCCTTCAAGAAGCCTTTCGCTAAGGCTGTTCTTGTAGAATTGGCAAAGGGATATTTGGAAGCCCATAGAGTGCTATGTTGAAACAGGAAATATCTTCCGTTCGAAACTGGAAAGAAGCTTTCTGAGAAACTGCTCTGTGTTCTGTTAATTCATCTCACAGAGTTACATCTTTCCCTTCAAGAAGCCTTTCGCTAAGGCTGTTCTTGTGGAGTTGGCAAAGGGATATTTGGAAGCCCATAGAGGGTTATGTTGAAAAAGGAAATATCTTCCGTTCAAAACTGGAAAGAAGCTTTCTGAGAAACTACTCTGTGTTCTGTTAATTCATCTCACAGAGTTACATCTTTCCCTTCAAGAAGCCTTTCTCTAAGGCTGTTCTTGTGGAATTGGCAAAGGGATATTTGGAAGCCCATAGAGGGCTATGGTGAAAAAGGAAATATCTTCCGTTCAAAACTGGAAAGAAGCTTTCTGAGAAACTGCTGTGTGTTCTGTTAATTCTTCTCACAGAGTTACATCTTTCCCTTCAAGAAGCCTTTCGCTAAGGCTGTTCTTGTGGAATTGTCAAAGGGATATTTGGAAGCCCCTATGGGCTACGGTGAAACAGGAAATATCTTCCGTTCAAAACTGGAAAGAAGCTTTCTGAGAAACTGCTCTGTGTTCTGTTAATTCAACTGACAGAGTTACATCTTTCCCTTCAAGAAACCTCTCGCTAAAGCTGTTGTTGTGGCATTGGCAAAGGGATATTTGGAAGCCCATAGAGGGCTATGGTGAAAAAGGAAATATCATCCGTTCCAAACTGGAAAGAAGCTTTCTGAGAAACTGCTCTGTGTTCTGTTAATTCATCTCACAGAGTTACATCTTTCCCTTCAGGAAGCCTTTCGCTAAGGCTGTTCTTGTGGAATTGGCAAAGGGATATTTGGAAGCCCATAGAGGGCTATGGTGAAAAAGGAAATATCTTCCGTTCAAAACTGGAAAGAAGCTTTCTGAGAAACTGCTCTGTGTTCTCTTAATTCTTCTCACAGAGTTACATCTTTCCCTTCAAGAGGCCTTTCTCTAAGGCTGTTCTTGTGGAATTGGCAAAGGGATATTTGGAAGCCCATAGAGGGCTACGGTGAAAAAGGAAATATCTTCCGTTCGAAACTGGAAAGAAGCTTTCTGAGAAACTGCTCTGTGTTCTCTTAATTCATCTCACAGAGTTACATCTTTCCCTTCAAGAAGCCTTTCGCTAAGGCTGCTCTTGTGGAATTGGCAAAGGGATATTTGGAAGCCCATAGAGGGCTATGGTGAAACAGGAAATATCTTAGGTTCAAAACTGGAAAGGAGCTTTCTGAGAAACTGCTCTGTGTTCTGTTAATTCATCTCACAGAGTTACATCTTTCCCTTCAAGAAGCCTTTCTCTAAGGCTGTTCTTGTGGAATTGGCAAAGGGATATTTGGAAGCCCATAGAGGGCTATGGTGAAAAAGGAAATATCTTCCGTTCAAAACTGGAAAGAAGCTTTCTGAGAAACTGCTCTGTGTTCTCTTAATTTATCTCAAAGAGTTACATCTTTCCCTTCAAGAAGCCTTTCGCTAATGCTAGTCTTGTGGAATTGGCAAAGGGATATTTGGAAGCCCATAGAGGGCTATGGTGAAAAAGGAAATGTCTTCCGTTCAAAACTGGAAAGAAGCTTTCTGAGAAACTGCTCTGTGTTCTCTTAATTCATCTCACAGAGTTACATCTTTCCCTTCAAGAAGCCTTTCGCTAAGACTGTTCTTGTGGAATTGGCAAAGGGATATTTGGAAGCCCATAGTGGGCTATGGTGAAAAAGGAAATATCTTCCGTTCAAAACTGGAAAGAAGCTTTCTGAGAAACTGCTCTGTGTTCTGTTAATTCATCTCACAGAGTTACATCTTTCACTTCAAGAAGCCTTTCGCTAAGGCTGTTCTTGTGGAATTGGCAAAGGGATATTTGGAAGCCCATAGAGGGCTATGGTGAAAAAGTAAATATCTTCCGTTCAAAACTGGAAAGAAGCTTTCTGAGAAACTGCTCTGTGTTCTGTTAATTCATCTCACAGAGTTACATCTTTCTCTTCAAGAAACCTTTCGCTAAGGCTGTTCTTGTGGAATTGGCAACGGGATATTTGGAAGCCCATAGAGGGCTATGGTGAAACAGGAAATACTTCCGTTCGAAACTGGAAGGAAGCTTTCTGACATCTGCTCTGTGTTCTGTTAATTCATCTCACAGAGTTACATCTTTCCCTTCAAGAAGCCTTTCGCTAATGCTGTTCTTGTGGAATTGGCAAAGGGATATTTGGAAGCCCATAGAGGGCTGTGGTGAAAAATTAAATATCTTCCGTTCAAAACGGGAAAGAAGCTTTCTGAGAAACTGCTCTGTGTTCTCTTAATTCGTCTCACAGAGTTGCATCTTTCCCTTCAAGAAGCCTTTGGCTAAGGCTGTTGTTTTGGAATTGGCAAAGGGATATTTGGAAGCCCATAGAGGGCTATGGTGAAAAAGAAAATATCTTTCGTTCAAAACTGGAAAGAAGCTTTCTGAGAAACTGCTCTGTGTTCTGTTAATTCATCTCACAGAGTTACATATTTCCCTTCAATAAACCTTTCGCTAAGGCTGTTCTTGTGGAATTGGCAAACGGATATTTGGAAGCCCATAGAAGGCTATGGTGAAACAGGAAAAACTTCCGTTCGAAAATGGAAAGAAGCTTTCTGAGAAACTGCTCTGTGTTCTGTTAATTCATCTCACAGAGTTACATCTTTCCCTTCAAGAAGCCTTTCGCTAAGGCTGTTCTTGTGATATTGGCAAAGGGATATTTGGAAGCCCATAGAGTGCTATGGTGAAAAAGGAAATATCTTCCGTTCAAAACTGGAAAGAAGCTTTCAGACAAACTGCTCTGTGTTCTTTTACTTCATCTCTCATAGTTACATCTTTCCCTTCAAGAAGCCTTTCGCTAAGGCTGTTCTTGTGGAATTGGTAAAGGGATATTTGGAAGCCCGTAGAGGGCTATGGTGAAACAGGAAATATCTTCCGTTCAAAACTGGAAAGAAGCTTTCTGAGAAACTGCTCTGTGTTCTGTTAATTCATCTCACAGAGTTACATCTTTCTCTTCAAGAAACCTTTCGCTAAGGCTGTTCTTGTGGAATTGGCAACGGGATATTTGGAAGCCCATAGAGGGCTATGGTGAAACAGGAAATACTTACGTTCGAAACTGGAAAGAAGCTTTCTGAAATCTGCTCTGTGTTCTGTTAATTCATCTCACAGAGTTACATCTTTCCCTTCAAGAAGCCTTTCGCTAAGGCTGTTCTTGTGGAATTGGCAAAGGGATATTTGGAAGCCCGTAGAGGGCTATGGTGAAACAGGAAATATCTTCCGTTCAAAACTGGAAAGAAGCTTTCTGAGAAACTACTCTGTGTTCTGTTAATTCATCTCACAGAGTTACATCTTTCCCTTCAAGAAGCCTTTCTCTAAGGCTGTTCTTGTGGAATTGGCAAAGGGATATTTGGAAGCCCATAGAGGGCTATGGTGAAAAAGGAAATATCTTCCGTTCAAAACTGGAAAGAAGCTTTCTGAGAAACTGCTGTGTGTTCTGTTAATTCTTCTCACAGAGTTACATCTTTCCCTTCAAGGGGCCTTTCGCTAAGGCTGTTCTTGTGGAATTGTCAAAGGGATATTTGGAAGCCCCTATGGGCTATGGTGAAACAGGAAATATCTTCCGTTCAAAACTGGAAAGAAGCTTTCTGAGAAACTGCTCTGTGTTCTGTTAATTCAACTGACAGAGTTACATCTTTCCCTTCAAGAAACCTCTCGCTAAAGCTGTTGTTGTGGCATTGGCAAAGGGATATTTGGAAGCCCATAGAGGGCTATGGTGAAAAAGGAAATATCATCCGTTCCAAACTGGAAAGAAGCTTTCTGAGAAACTGCTCTGTGTTCTGTTAATTCATCTCACAGAGTTACATCTTTCCCTTCAGGAAGCCTTTCGCTAAGGCTGTTCTTGTGGAATTGGCAAAGGGATATTTGGAAGCCCATAGAGGGCTATGGTGAAAAAGGAAATATCTTCCGTTCAAAACTGGAAAGAAGCTTTCTGAGAAACTGCTCTGTGTTCTCTTAATTCTTCTCACAGAGTTACATCTTTCCCTTCAAGAAGCCTTTCTCTAAGGCTGTTCTTGTGGAATTGGCAAAGGGATATTTGGAAGCCCATAGAGGGCTACGGTGAAAAAGGAAATATCTTCCGTTCGAAACTGGAAAGAAGCTTTCTGAGAAACTGCTCTGTGTTCTCTTAATTCATCTCACAGAGTTACATCTTTCCCTTCAAGAAGCCTTTCGCTAAGGCTGCTCTTGTGGAATTGGCAAAGGGATATTTGGAAGCCCATAGAGGGCTATGGTGAAACAGGAAATATCTTAGGTTCAAAACTGGAAAGGAGCTTTCTGAGAAACTGCTCTGTGTTCTGTTAATTCATCTCACAGAGTTACATCTTTCCCTTCAAGAAGCCTTTCTCTAAGGCTGTTCTTGTGGAATTGGCAAAGGGATATTTGGAAGCCCATAGAGGGCTATGGTGAAAAAGGAAATATCTTCCGTTCAAAACTGGAAAGAAGCTTTCTGAGAAACTGCTCTGTGTTCTCTTAATTTATCTCAAAGAGTTACATCTTTCCCTTCAAGAAACCTTTCGCTAATGCTAGTCTTGTGGAATTGGCAAAGGGATATTTGGAAGCCCATAGAGGGCTATGGTGAAAAAGGAAATGTCTTCCGTTCAAAACTGGAAAGAAGCTTTCTGAGAAACTGCTCTGTGTTCTCTTAATTCATCTCACAGAGTTACATCTTTCCCTTCAAGAAGCCTTTCGCTAAGACTGTTCTTGTGGAATTGGCAAAGGGATATTTGGAAGCCCATAGTGGGCTATGGTGAAAAAGGAAATGTCTTCCGTTCAAAACTGGAAAGAAGCTTTCTGAGAAACTGCTCTGTGTTCTGTTAATTCATCTCACAGGGTTACATCTTTCCCTTCAAGAAACCTTTCGCTATAGCTGTTCTTGTGTAATTGGCAAAGAGATATTTGGAAGACCATAGAAGGCTACGGTGAAAAAGGAAATATCTTCCGTTCAAAACCGGAAAGAAGCTTTCCGAGAAACTACTCTGTGTTCTGTTAATTCATCTCACAGAGTTACATCTTTCCCTTCAAGAAGCCTTTCTCTAAGGCTGTTCTTGTGGAATTGGCAAAGGGATATTTGGAAGCCCATAGAGGGCTATTGTGAAAAAGGAAATATCTTCCTTTCAAAACTGGAAAGAAGCTTTCTGAGAAACTGCTCTGTGTTCTGTTAATTCTTCTCACAGAGTTACATCATTCCCTTCAAGATGCCTTTCGCTAAGGCAGTTCTTGTGGAATTGGCAAAGGGATATTTGGAAGCCCATACAGGGGTATGGTGAAAAAGGAAATATCTTCCGTTCAAAACTGGAAAGAAGCTTTCTGAGAAACTGCTCTGTGTTCTCTTAATTCATCTCACAGAGTTACATCTTTCCCTTCAAGAAGCCTTTCGCTAAGGCTGTTCTTGTGGAATTGGCAAAGGGATATTTGGAAGCCCATAGAGGGCTATGGTGAAAAAGGAAATATCTTCCGTTCAAAACTGGAAAGAAGCTTTCTGAGAAACTGCTCTGTGTTCTGTTAATTCATCTCACAGAGTTACATCTTTCCCTTCAAGAAGCCTTTCGCTAAGGCTGTTCTTGTGGAATTGGCAAAGGGATATTTGGAAGCCCATAGAGGGCTATGGTGAAAAAGGAATTATCTTCCGTTCAAAACTGGAAAGAAGCTTTCTGAGAAACTGCTCTGTGTTCTGTTAATTCATCTCACAGAGTTACATCTTTCCCTTCAAGAAGCCTTTCGCTAAGGCTCTTCTTGTGGTATTGGCAAAGGGATATTTGAAATCCCATAGAGGGCTTTGGTGAAAAAGGAAATATCTTCCGTTCAAAACTGGAAAGAATCTTTCTGAGAAACTGCTCTGTGTTCTGTTAATACATCTCACAGAGTTACATCTTTCCCTTCAAGAAGCCTTTCGCTAAGGCTGTTCTTGTGGAATTGGCAAAGGGATATTTGGAAGCCTTTAGAGGGCTATGGTGAAAAAGAAAATATCTTCCGTTCAAAACTGGAAAGAAGCTTTCTGAGAATCTGCTCTGTGTTCTGTTAATTCATCTCACAGAGTTACATCTTTCCCTTCAAGAAGACTTTCGCTAAGGCTGTTCTTGTGGAATTGGCAAAGGGATATTTGGAAGCCCATAGAGGCCTATGGTGAAAAAGTAAATATCTTCCGTTCAAAACTGGAAAGAAGCTTTCTGAGAAACTGCTCTGTGTTCTGTTAATTCATCTCACAGGGTTACATCTTTCCCTTCAAGAAACCTTTCGCTAAAGCTGTTCTTGTGTAATTGGCAAAGAGATATTTGGAAGCCCATAGAAGGCTACGGTGAAAAAGGAAATATCTTCCGTTCAAAACTGGAAAGAAGCTTTCCGAGAAACTACTCTGTGTTCTGTTAATTCATCTCACAGAGTTACATCTTTCCCTTCAAGAAGCCTTTCGCTAAGGCTGTTCTTGTGGAATTGGCAAAGGAATATTTGGAAGCCCATAGAGGGCTATGGTGTAAAAGGAAATATCTTCCGTTCAAAACTGGAAAGAAGATTTCTGAGAAACTGCTCTGTGTTCTGTTAATTCATCTCACAGAGTTACATCTTTCTCTTCAAGAAACCTTTCGCTAAGGCTGTTCTTGTGGAATTGGCAACGGGATATTTGGAAGCCCATAGAGGGCTATGGTGAAACAGGAAATACTTCCGTTCGAAACTGGAAGGAAGCTTTCTGACATCTGCTCTGTGTTCTGTTAATTCATCTCACAGAGTTACATCTTTCCCTTCAAGAAGCCTTTCGCTAATGCTGTTCTTGTGGAATTGGCAAAGGGATATTTGGAAGCCCATAGAGGGCTGTGGTGAAAAAGGAAATATCTTCCGTTCAAAACGGGAAAGAAGCTTTCTGAGAAACTGCTCTGTGTTCTCTTAATTCGTCTCACAGAGTTGCATCTTTCCCTTCAAGAAGCCTTTGGCTAAGGCTGTTCTTGTGGAATTGGCAAAGGGATATTTGGAAGCCCATAGAGGGCTATGGTGAGAAAGAAAATATCTTTCGTTCAAAACTGGAAAGAAGCTTTCTGAGAAACTGCTCTGTGTTCTGTTAATTCATCTCACAGAGTTACATATTTCCCTTCAATAAACCTTTCGCTAAGGCTGTTCTTGTGGAATTGGCAAACGGATATTTGGAAGCCCATAGAGGGCTATGGTGAAACAGGAAATACTTCCGTTCGAAAATGGAAAGAAGCTTTCTGAGAAACTGCTCTGTGTTCTGTTAATTCATCTCACAGAGTTACATCTTTCCCTTCAAGAAGCCTTTCGCTAAGGCTGTTCTTGTGATATTGGCAAAGGGATATTTGGAAGCCCATAGAGTGCTATGGTGAAAAAGGAAATATCTTCCGTTCAAAACTGGAAAGAAGCTTTCAGACAAACTGCTCTGTGTTCTTTTACTTCATCTCTCATAGTTACATCTTTCCCTTCAAGAAGCCTTTCGCTAAGGCTGTTCTTGTGGAATTGGTAAAGGGATATTTGGAAGCCCGTAGAGGGCTATGGTGAAACAGGAAATATCTTCCGTTCAAAACTGGAAAGAAGCTTTCTGAGAAACTGCTCTGTGTTCTGTTAATTCATCTCACAGAGTTACATCTTTCTCTTCAAGAAACCTTTCGCTAAGGCTGTTCTTGTGGAATTGGCAACGGGATATTTGGAAGCCCATAGAGGGCTATGGTGAAACAGGAAATACTTACGTTCGAAACTGGAAAGAAGCTTTCTGAAATCTGCTCTGTGTTCTGTTAATTCATCTCACAGAGTTACATCTTTCCCTTCAAGAAGCCTTTCGCTAAGGCTGTTCTTGTGGAATTGGCAAAGGGATATTTGGAAGCCCGTAGAGGGCTATGGTGAAACAGGAAATATCTTCCGTTCAAAACTGGAAAGAAGCTTTCTGAGAAACTGCTCTGTGTTCTGTTAATTCAACTGACAGAGTTACATCTTTCCCTTCAAGAAACCTCTCGCTAAAGCTGTTGTTGTGGCATTGTCAAAGGGATATTTGGAAGGCCATATAGGGCTATGGTGAAAAAGGAAATATCATCCGTTCCAAACTGGAAAGAAGCTTTCTGAGAAACTGCTCTGTGTTCTGTTAATTCATCTCACAGAGTTACATCTTTCCCTTCAAGAAGCCTTTCGCTAAGGCTATTCTTGTGGAATTGGCAAGGGGTATTTGGAAGCTCATAGAGGGCTATGTTGAAAAAGGAAATATCTTCCGTTCAAAACTGGAAAGAAGCTTTCTGAGAATCTGCTCTGTGTTCTCTTAATTATTCTCACAAAGTTACATCTTTCCCTTCAAGAAGCCTTTCTCTAAGGCTGTTCTTGTGGAATTGCCAAAGGGATATTTGGAAGCCCATAGAGGGCTACGGTGAAAAAGGAAATATCTTCCGTTCGAAACTGGAAAGAAGCTTTCTGAGAAACTACTCTGTGTTCTGTTAATTCATCTCACAGAGTTACATCTTTCCCTTCAAGAAGCCTTTCGCTAAGGCAGTTCTTGTGGAATTGGCAAAGGGATATTTGGAAGCCCTTAGAGGGCTATGGTGAAAAAGGAAATATCTTCCATTCAAAACTGGAAAGAAGCTTTCTGAGAAACTGCCCTGTGTTCTCTTAATTCATCTCACAGAGTTACATCTTTCCCTTCAAGAAGCCTTTCGCTAAGGCTGTTCTTGTAGAATTGGCAAAGGGATATTTGGAAGCCCATAGAGTGCTATGTTGAAACAGGAAATATCTTCCGTTCGAAACTGGAAAGAAGCTTTCTGAGAAACTGCTCTGTGTTCTGTTAATTCATCTCACAGAGTTACATCTTTCCCTTCAAGAAGCCTTTCGCTAAGGCTGTTCTTGTGGAGTTGGCAAAGGGATATTTGGAAGCCCATAGAGGGTTATGTTGAAAAAGAAAATATCTTCCGTTCAAAACTGGAAAGAAGCTTTCTGAGAAACTACTCTGTGTTCTGTTAATTCATCTCACAGAGTTACATCTTTCCCTTCAAGAAGCCTTTCTCTAAGGCTGTTCTTGTGGAATTGGCAAAGGGATATTTGGAAGCCCATAGAGGGCTATGGTGAAAAAGGAAATATCTTCCGTTCAAAACTGGGAAGAAGCTTTCTGAGAAACTGCTGTGTGTTCTGTTAATTCTTCTCACAGAGTTACATCTTTCCCTTCAAGAAGCCTTTCGCTAAGGCTGTTCTTGTGGAATTGTCAAAGGGATATTTGTAAGCCCATATGGGCTATGGTGAAACAGGAAATATCTTCCGTTCAAAACTGGAAAGAAGCTTTCTGAGAAACTGCTCTGTGTTCTGTTAATTCAACTGACAGAGTTACATCTTTCCCTTCAAGAAACCTCTCGCTAAAGCTGTTGTTGTGGCATTGGCAAAGGGATATGTTGAAGCCCATAGAGGGCTATGGTGAAAAAGGAAATATCATCCGTTCCAAACTGGAAAGAAGCTTTCTGAGAAACTGCTCTGTGTTCTGTTAATTCATCTCACAGAGTTACATCTTTCCCTTCAGGAAGCCTTTCGCTAAGGCTGTTCTTGTGGAATTGGCAAAGGGATATTTGGAAGCCCATAGAGGGCTATGGTGAAAAAGGAAATATCTTCCGTTCAAAACTGGAAAGAAGCTTTCTGAGAAACTGCTCTGTGTTCTCTTAATTCTTCTCACAGAGTTACATCTTTCCCTTCAAGAAGCCTTTCTCTAAGGCTGTTCTTGTGGAATTGGCAAAGGGATATTTGGAAGCCCATAGAGGGCTACGGTGAAAAAGGAAATATCTTCCGTTCGAAACTGGAAAGAAGCTTTCTGAGAAACTGCTCTGTGTTCTGTTAATTCATCTCACAGAGTTACATCTTTCCCTTCAAGAAGCCTTTCGCTAAGGCTGCTCTTGTGGAATTGGCAAAGGGATATTTGGAAGCCCATAGAGGGCTATGGTGAAACAGGAAATATCTTAGGTTCAAAACTGGAAAGAAGCTTTCTGAGAAACTGCTCTGTGTTCTGTTAATTCATCTCACAGAGTTACATCTTTCCCTTCAAGAAGCCTTTCTCTAAGGCTGTTCTTGTGGAATTGGCAAAGGGATATTTGGAAGCCCATAGAGGGCTATGGTGAAAAAGGAAATATCTTCCGTTCAAAACTGGAAAGAAGCTTTCTGAGAAACTGCTCTGTGTTCTCTTAATTTATCTCAAAGAGTTACATCTTTCCCTTCAAGAAGCCTTTCGCTAATGCTAGTCTTGTGGAATTGGCAAAGGGATATTTGGAAGCCCATAGAGGGCTATGGTGAAAAAGGAAATGTCTTCCGTTCAAAACTGGAAAGAAGCTTTCTGAGAAACTGCTCTGTGTTCTCTTAATTCATCTCACAGAGTTACATCTTTCCCTTCAAGAAGCCTTTCGCTAAGACTGTTCTTGTGGAATTGGCAAAGGGATATTTGGAAGCCCATAGTGGGCTATGGTGAAAAAGGAAATATCTTCCGTTCAAAACTGGAAAGAAGCTTTCTGAGAAACTGCTCTGTGTTCTGTTAATTCATCTCACAGAGTTACATCTTTCACTTCAAGAAGCCTTTCGCTAAGGCTGTTCTTGTGTAATTGGCAAAGGGATATTTGGAAGCCCATAGAGGGCTATGGTGAAAAAGTAAATATCTTCCGTTCAAAACTGGAAAGAAGCTTTCTGAGAAACTGCTCTGTGTTCTGTTAATTCATCTCACAGGGTTACATCTTTCCCTTCAAGAAACCTTTCGCTATAGCTGTTCTTGTGTAATTGGCAAAGAGATATTTAGAAGCCCATAGAAGGCTACGGTGAAAAAGGAAATATCTTCCGTTCAAAACCGGAAAGAAGCTTTCCGAGAAACTACTCTGTGTTCTGTTAATTCATCTCACAGAGTTACATCTTTCCCTTCAAGAAGCCTTTCGCTAAGGCTGTTCTTGTGGAATTGGCAAAGGAATATTTGGAAGCCCATAGAGGGCTATGGTGTAAAAGGAAATATCTTCCGTTCAAAACTGGAAAGAAGCTTTCTGAGAAACTGCTCTGTGTTCTGTTAATTCATCTCACAGAGTTACATCTTTCTCTTCAAGAAACCTTTCGCTAAGGCTGTTCTTGTGGAATTGGCAACGGGATATTTGGAAACCCATAGAGGGCTATGGTGAAACAGGAAATACTTCCGTTCGAAACTGGAAAGAAGCTTTCTGACATCTGCTCTGTGTTCTGTTAATTCATCTCACAGAGTTACATCTTTCCCTTCAAGAAGCCTTTCGCTAATGCTGTTCTTGTGGAATTGGCAAAGGGATATTTGGAAGCCCATAGAGGGCTATGGTGAAAAAGGAAATATCTTCCGTTCAAAACGGGAAAGAAGCTTTCTGAGAAACTGCTCTGTGTTCTCTTAATTCATCTCACAGAGTTACATCTTTCCCTACAAGAAGCCTTTGGCTAAGGCTGTTCTTGTGGAATTGGCAAAGGGATATTTGGAAGCCCATAGAGGGCTATGGTGAAAAAGGAAATATCTTCCGTTCAAAACTGGAAAGAAGCTTTCTGAGAAACTCCTCTGTGTTCTGTTAATTCATCTCACAGAGTTACATATTTCCCTTCAATAAACCTTTCGCTAAGGCTGTTCTTGTGGAATTGGCAAACGGATATTTGGAAGCCCATAGAGGGCTATGGTGAAACAGGAAATACTTCCGTTCGAAATTGGAAAGAAGCTTTCTGAGAAACTGCCCTGTGTTCTCTTAATTCATCTCACAGAGTTACATCTTTCCCTTCAAGAAGCCTTTCGCTAAGGCTGTTCTTGTGGTATTGGCAAAGGGATATTTGGAAGCCCATAGAGTGCTATGGTGAAAAAGGAAATATCTTCCGTTCAAAACTGGAAAGAAGCTTTCTGACAAACAGCTCTGTGTTCTGTTACTTCATCTCACATAGTTACATCTTTCCCTTCAAGAAGCCTTTCGCTAAGGCTGTTCTTGTGGAATTGGCAAAGGGATATTTGGAAGCCCATAGTGGGCTATGGTGAAAAAGGAAATATCTTCTATTCAAAATTGGAAAGAAGCTTTCTGAGAAACTGCTCTGTGTTCTTTTAATTCATCTCACAGAGTTACATCTTTCTCTTCAAGAAGTCTTTCGCTAAGGCTGTTCTTGTGTAATTGGTAAAGGGATATTTGGAAGCCCATAGAGGGCTATGGTGAAACAGGTAATACTTCCGTTCAAAACTGGAAAGAAGCTTTCTGAAAAACTGCTCTGTGTTCTCTTAATTCATCTAACAGAGTTACATCTTTCCTTTCAAGAAGCCTTTCGCTAAACTGTTCTTGTGGAATTGGCAAAGGGATATTTGGAAGACCATAGTGGGCTGTGGTGAAAAAGGAAATATCTTCCGTTCAAAACTGGAAAGAAGCATTCTGAGAAACTGCTCTGCGTTCTGTTAATTCATCTCACAGAGTTACATCTTTCTCTTCAAGAAGCCTTTCGCTAAGGCTGTTCTTGTGGAATTGGCAAAGGGATATTTTGAAGCCCTTAGAGGGCTATGGTGAAAAAGGAAATATCTTCCATTCAAAACTGGAAAGAAGCTTTCTGAGAAACTGCTCTGTGTTCTCTTAATTCATCTCACAGAGTTACATCTTTCCCTTCAAGAAGCCTTTCGCTAAGGCTGTTCTTGTGGAATTGGCAAAGGGATATTTGGAAGCCCATAGAGGGCTATGGTGAAACAGGAAATATCTTCCGTTCAAAACTGGAAAGAAGCTTTCTGAGAAACTGCTCTGTGTTCTGTTAATTCATCTCACAGAGTTACATCTTTCCCTTCAAGAAGCCTTTCTCTAAGGCTGTTCTTGTGGAATTGGCAAAGGGATATTTGGAAGCCCATAGAGGGCTATGGTGAAAAAGGAAATATCTTCCGTTCAAAACTGGAAAGAGGCTTTCTGAGAAACTGCTCTGTGTTCTGTTAATTCATCTCAAAGAGTTACATCTTTACCTTCAAGAAGCCTTTCGCTAAGGCTGTTCTTGTGGAATTGGCAAAGGGATATTTGGAATCCCATAGAGGGCTATGGTGAAAAAGGAAATATCTTCCGTTCGAAACTGGAAAGAAACTTTCTGAGAAACTGCTCTGTGTTCTGTTAATTCATCTCAAAGTGTTACATCTTTCCCTTCAAGAAGCCTTTCGTTAATTCTGTTCTTGTGGAATTGGCAAAGGGATATTTGGAAGCCCATAGAGGGCTATGGTGAAAAAGGAAGTATCTTCCGTTCAAAACGGGAAAGTAGCTTTCTGAAAAACTGCTCTGTGTTCTCTTAATTCATCTCACAGAGTTACATCTTTCCCTTCAAGAAGCCTTTCGCTAAGGCTGTTCTTGTGGAATTGGCAAAGGGATATTTGGAAGCCCGTAGAGGGCTATGGTGAAACAGGAAATATCTTCCGTTCAAAACTGGAAAGAAGCTTTCTGAGAAACTGCTCTGTGTTCTGTTAATTCAACTCACAGAGTTACATCTTTCCCTTCAAGAAACCTCTCGCTAAAGCTGTTGTTGTGGCATTGTCAAAGGGATATTTGGAAGCCCATATAGGGCTATGGTGAAAAAGGAAATATCATCCGTTCCAAACTGGAAAGAAGCTTTCTGAGAAACTGCTCTGTGTTCTGTTAATTCATCTCACAGAGTTACATCTTTCCCTTCAAGAAGCCTTTCGCTAAGGCTATTCTTGTGGAATTGGCAAAGGGATATTTGGAAGCTCATAGAGGGCTATGTTGAAAAAGGAAATATCTTCCGTTCAAAACTGGAAAGAAGCTTTCTGAGAATCTGCTCTGTGTTCTCTTAATTATTCTCACAAAGTTACATCTTTCCCTTCAAGAAGCCTTTCTCTAAGGCTGTTCTTGTGGAATTGCCAAAGGGATATTTGGAAGCCCATAGAGGGCTACGGTGAAAAAGGAAATATCTTCCGTTCGAAACTGGAAAGAAGCTTTCTGAGAAACTACTCTGTGTTCTGTTAATTCATCTCACAGAGTTACATCTTTCCCTTCAAGAAGCCTTTCGCTAAGGCAGTTCTTGTGGAATTGGCAAAGGGATATTTGGAAGCCCTTAGAGGGCTGTGGTGAAAAAGGAAATATCTTCCATTCAAAACTGGAAAGAAGCTTTCTGAGAAACTGCCCTGTGTTCTCTTAATTCATCTCACAGAGTTACATCTTTCCCTTCAAGAAGCCTTTCGCTAAGGCTGTTCTTGTAGAATTGGCAAAGGGATATTTGGAAGCCCATAGAGTGCTATGTTGAAACAGGAAATATCTTCCGTTCGAAACTGGAAAGAAGCTTTCTGAGAAACTGCTCTGTGTTCTGTTAATTCATCTCACAGAGTTACATCTTTCCCTTCAAGAAGCCTTTCGCTAAGGCTGCTCTTGTGGAGTTGGCAAAGGGATATTTGGAAGCCCATAGAGGGTTATGTTGAAAAAGAAAATATCTTCCGTTCAAAACTGGAAAGAAGCTTTCTGAGAAACTACTCTGTGTTCTGTTAATTCATCTCACAGAGTTACATCTTTCCCTTCAAGAAGCCTTTCTCTAAGGCTGTTCTTGTGGAATTGGCAAAGGGATATTTGGAAGCCCATAGAGGGCTATGGTGAAAAAGGAAATATCTTCCGTTCAAAACTGGGAAGAAGCTTTCTGAGAAACTGCTGTGTGTTGTGTTAATTCTTCTCACAGAGTTACATCTTTCCCTTCAAGAAGCCTTTCGCTAAGGCTGTTCTTGTGGAATTGTCAAAGGGATATTTGGAAGCCCATATGGGCTATGGTGAAACAGGAAATATCTTCCGTTCAAAACTGGAAAGAAGCTTTCTGAGAAACTGCTCTGTGTTCTGTTAATTCAACTGACAGAGTTACATCTTTCCCTTCAAGAAACCTCTCGCTAAAGCTGTTGTTGTGGCATTGGCAAAGGGATATTTTGAAGCCCATAGAGGGCTATGGTGAAAAAGGAAATATCATCCGTTCCAAACTGGAAAGAAGCTTTCTGAGAAACTGCTCTGTGTTCTGTTAATTCATCTCACAGAGTTACATCTTTCCCTTCAGGAAGCCTTTCGCTAAGGCTGTTCTTGTGGAATTGGCAAAGGGATATTTGGAAGCCCATAGAGGGCTATGGTGAAATAGGAAATATCTTCCGTTCAAAACTGGAAAGAAGCTGTCTGAGAAACTGCTCTGTGTTCTCTTAATTCTTCTCACAGAGTTACATCTTTCCCTTCAAGAAGCCTTTCTCTAAGGCTGTTCTTGTGGAATTGGCAAAGGGATATTTGGAAGCCCATAGAGGGCTACGGTGAAAAAGGAAATATCTTCCGTTCGAAACTGGAAAGAAGCTTTCTGAGAAACTGCTCTGTGTTCTCTTAATTCATCTCACAGAGTTACATCTTTCCCTTCAAGAAGCCTTTCGCTAAGGCTGCTCTTGTGGAATTGGCAAAGGGATATTTGGAAGCCCATAGAGGGCTATGGTGAAACAGGAAATATCTTAGGTTCAAAACTGGAAAGAAGCTTTCTGAGAAACTGCTCTGTGTTCTGTTAATTCATCTCACAGAGTTACATCTTTCCCTTCAAGAAGCCTTTCTCTAAGGCTGTTCTTGTGGAATTGGCAAAGGGATATTTGGAAGCCCATAGAGGGCTATGGTGAAAAAGGAAATATCTTTCGTTCAAAACTGGAAAGAAGCTTTCTGAGAAACTGCTCTGTGTTCTCTTAATTTATCTCAAAGAGTTACATCTTTCCCTTCAAGAAGCCTTTCGCTAATGCTAGTCTTGTGGAATTGGCAAAGGGATATTTGGAAGCCCATAGAGGGCTATGGTGAAAAAGGAAATGTCTTCCGTTCAAAACTGGAAAGAAGCTTTCTGAGAAACTGCTCTGTGTTCTCTTAATTCATCTCACAGAGTTACATCTTTCCCTTCAAGAAGCCTTTCGCTAAGACTGTTCTTGTGGAATTGGCAAAGGGATATTTGGAAGCCCATAGTGGGCTATGGTGAAAAAGGAAATATCTTCCGTTCAAAACTGGAAAGAAGCTTTCTGAGAAACTGCTCTGTGTTCTGTTAATTCATCTCACAGAGTTACATCTTTCACTTCAAGAAGCCTTTCGCTAAGGCTGTTCTTGTGTAATTGGCAAAGGGATATTTGGAAGCCCATAGAGGGCTATGGTGAAACAGGTAATACTTCCGTTCAAAACTGGAAAGAAGCTTTCTGAAAAACTGCTCTGTGTTCTCTTAATTCATCTAACAGAGTTACATCTTTCCTTTCAAGAAGCCTTTCGCTAAACTGTTCTTGTGGAATTGGCAAAGGGATATTTGGAAGCCCATAGTGGGCTGTGGTGAAAAAGGAAATATCTTCCGTTCAAAACTGGAAAGAAGCATTCTGAGAAACTGCTCTGCGTTCTGTTAATTCATCTCACAGAGTTACATCTTTCTCTTCAAGAAGCCTTTCGCTAAGGCTGTTCTTGTGGAATTGGCAAAGGGATATTTTGAAGCCCTTAGAGGGCTATGGTGAAAAAGGAAATATCTTCCATTCAAAACTGGAAAGAAGCTTTCTGAGAAACTGCTCTGTGTTCTCTTAATTCATCTCACAGAGTTACATCTTTCCCTTCAAGAAGCCTTTCGCTAAGGCTGTTCTTGTGGAATTGGCAAAGGGATATTTGGAAGCCCATAGAGGGCTATGGTGAAACAGGAAATATCTTCCGTTCAAAACTGGAAAGAAGCTTTCTGAGAAACTGCTCTGTGTTCTGTTAATTCATCTCACAGAGTTACATCTTTCCCTTCAAGAAGCCTTTCTCTAAGGCTGTTCTTGTGGAATTGGCAAAGGGATATTTGGAAGCCCATAGAGGGCTATGGTGAAAAAGGAAATATCTTCCGTTCAAAACTGGAAAGAAGCTTTCTGAGAAACTGCTCTGTGTTCTGTTAATTCATCTCAAAGAGTTACATCTTTCCCTTCAAGAAGCCTTTCGCTAAGGCTGTTCTTGTGGAATTGGCAAAGGGATATTTGGAAGCCCATAGAGGGCTATGGTGAAAAAGGAAATATCTTCCATTCAAAACTGGAAAGAAGCTTTCTGAGAAACTGCCCTGTGTTCTCTTAATTCATCTCACAGAGTTACATCTTTCCCTTCAAGAAGCCTTTCTCTAAGGCTGTTCTTGTGGAATTGGCAAAGGGATATTTGGAAGCCCATAGAGGGCTATGGTGAAAAAGGAAATATCTACCGTTCAAAACTGGAAAGAAGCTTTCTGAGAAACTGCTCTGTGTTCTGTTAATTCATCTCACAGAGTTACATCTTTCCCTTCAAGAAGCCTTTCTCTAAGGCTGTTCTTGTGGAATTGGCAAAGGGATATTTGGAATCCCATAGAGGGCTATGGTGAAAAAGGAAATATCTTCCGTTCGAAACTGGAAAGAAACTTTCTGAGAAACTGCTCTGTGTTCTGTTAATTCATCTCAAAGTGTTACATCTTTCCCTTCAAGAAGCCTTTCGTTAATTCTGTTCTTGTGGAATTGGCAAAGGGATATTTGGAAGCCCATAGAGGGCTATGGTGAAAAAGGAAGTATCTTCCGTTCAAAACGGGAAAGAAGCTTTCTGAGAAACTGCTCTGTGTTCTCTTAATTCATCTCACAGAGTTACATCTTTCCCTTCAAGAAGCCTTTCGCTAAGGCTGTTCTTGTGGAATTGGCAAAGGGATATTTGGAAGCCCATAGAGCGCTATGGTGAAAAAGGAAATATCTTCCATTCAAAATTGGAAAGAAGCTTTCTGATAAACTGCTCTGTGTTCTGTTAATTCATCTCACAGAGTTACATCTTTCCCTTCAAAAAGCCTTTCGCTAAGGCTGTTCTTGTGGAATTGGTAAAGGGATATTTGGAAGCCCATAGATGGCTATGGTGAAAAAGGAAATATCTTCTGTTCAAAACTGGAAAGAAGCTTTCAGAGAAACTACTGGGTGTTCTGTTAATTCATCTCACAGAGTTACATCTTTCCCTTCAAGAAGCCTTTCGCTAAGGCTGTTCTTGTGGAATTGGCAAAGGGATATTTGGAAGCCCATAGAGGGCTATGGTGAAACAGGAAATACTTCCGTTCGAAACTGGAAAGAAGCTTTCTGAGAAACTGCTCTGTGTTCTGTTAATTCATCTCACAGAGTTACATCTTTCCCTTTAAGAAGCCTTTCTCTAAGGCTGTTCTTGTGGAATTGGCAAAGGGATATTTGGAAGCCCATAGAGGGCTACGGTGAAAAAGGAAATATCTTCCGTTCGAAACTGGAAAGAAGCTTTCTAAGAAACTGCTCTGTGTTCTGTTAATTCATCTCACAGAGTTACATCTTTCCCTTCAAGAAGCCTTTCGCTAAGGCAGTTCTTGTGGAATTGGCAAAGGGATATTTGGAAGCCCATACAAGGCTATGGTGAAAAAGGAAATATCTTCCGTTCAAAACTGGAAAGAAGCTTTCTGAGAAACTGCTGTGTGTTCTGTTAATTCTTCTCACAGAGTTACATCTTTCCCTTCAAGAAGCCTTTCGCTAAGGCTGTTCTTGTGGAATTGGCAAAGGGATATTTGGAAGCCCATATGGGCTATGGTGAAACAGGAAATATCTTCCGTTCAAAACTGGAAAGAAGCTTTCTGAGAAACTGCTCTGTGTTCTGTTAATTCAACTGACAGAGTTACATCTTTCCCTTCAAGAAACCTCTCGCTAAAGCTGTTGTTGTGGCATTGGCAAAGGGATATGTTGAAGCCCATAGAGGGCTATGGTGAAAAAGGAAATATCATCCGTTCCAAACTGGAAAGAAGCTTTCTGAGAAACTGCTCTGTGTTCTGTTAATTCATCTCACAGAGTTACATCTTTCCCTTCAGGAAGCCTTTCGCTAAGGCTGTTCTTGTGGAATTGGCAAAGGGATATTTGGAAGCCCATAGAGGGCTATGGTGAAAAAGGAAATATCTTCCGTTCAAAACTGGAAAGAAGCTTTCTGAGAAACTGCTCTGTGTTCTCTTAATTCTTCTCACAGAGTTACATCTTTCCCTTCAAGAAGCCTTTCTCTAAGGCTGTTCTTGTGGAATTGGCAAAGGGATATTTGGAAGCCCATAGAGGGCTACGGTGAAAAAGGAAATATCTTCCGTTCGAAACTGGAAAGAAGCTTTCTGAGAAACTGCTCTGTGTTCTGTTAATTCATCTCACAGAGTTACATCTTTCCCTTCAAGAAGCCTTTCGCTAAGGCTGCTCTTGTGGAATTGGCAAAGGGATATTTGGAAGCCCATAGAGGGCTATGGTGAAACAGGAAATATCTTAGGTTCAAAACTGGAAAGAAGCTTTCTGAGAAACTGCTCTGTGTTCTGTTAATTCATCTCACAGAGTTACATCTTTCCCTTCAAGAAGCCTTTCTCTAAGGCTGTTCTTGTGGAATTGGCAAAGGGATATTTGGAAGCCCATAGAGGGCTATGGTGAAAAAGGAAATATCTTCCGTTCAAAACTGGAAAGAAGCTTTCTGAGAAACTGCTCTGTGTTCTCTTAATTTATCTCAAAGAGTTACATCTTTCCCTTCAAGAAGCCTTTCGCTAATGCTAGTCTTGTGGAATTGGCAAAGGGATATTTGGAAGCCCATAGAGGGCTATGGTGAAAAAGGAAATGTCTTCCGTTCAAAACTGGAAAGAAGCTTTCTGAGAAACTGCTCTGTGTTCTCTTAATTCATCTCACAGAGTTACATCTTTCCCTTCAAGAAGCCTTTCGCTAAGACTGTTCTTGTGGAATTGGCAAAGGGATATTTGGAAGCCCATAGTGGGCTATGGTGAAAAAGGAAATATCTTCCGTTCAAAACTGGAAAGAAGCTTTCTGAGAAACTGCTCTGTGTTCTGTTAATTCATCTCACAGAGTTACATCTTTCACTTCAAGAAGCCTTTCGCTAAGGCTGTTCTTGTGTAATTGGCAAAGGGATATTTGGAAGCCCATAGAGGGCTATGGTGAAAAAGTAAATATCTTCCGTTCAAAACTGGAAAGAAGCTTTCTGAGAAACTGCTCTGTGTTCTGTTAATTCATCTCACAGGGTTACATCTTTCCCTTCAAGAAACCTTTCGCTATAGCTGTTCTTGTGTAATTGGCAAAGAGATATTTAGAAGCCCATAGAAGGCTACGGTGAAAAAGGAAATATCTTCCGTTCAAAACCGGAAAGAAGCTTTCCGAGAAACTACTCTGTGTTCTGTTAATTCATCTCACAGAGTTACATCTTTCCCTTCAAGAAGCCTTTCGCTAAGGCTGTTCTTGTGGAATTGGCAAAGGAATATTTGGAAGCCCATAGAGGGCTATGGTGTAAAAGGAATTATCTTCCGTTCAAAACTGGAAAGAAGCTTTCTGAGAAACTGCTCTGTGTTCTGTTAATTCATCTCACAGAGTTACATCTTTCTCTTCAAGAAACCTTTCGCTAAGGCTGTTCTTGTGGAATTGGCAACGGGATATTTGGAAACCCATAGAGGGCTATGGTGAAACAGGAAATACTTCCGTTCGAAACTGGAAAGAAGCTTTCTGACATCTGCTCTGTGTTCTGTTAATTCATCTCACAGAGTTACATCTTTCCCTTCAAGAAGCCTTTCGCTAATGCTGTTCTTGTGGAATTGGCAAAGGGATATTTGGAAGCCCATAGAGGGCTATGGTGAAAAAGGAAATATCTTCCGTTCAAAACGGGAAAGA
Source organism: Chlorocebus sabaeus (assembly GCF_047675955.1). Taxonomy (NCBI): domain Eukaryota; kingdom Metazoa; phylum Chordata; class Mammalia; order Primates; family Cercopithecidae; genus Chlorocebus; species Chlorocebus sabaeus. Next base: position 45,277,073 of record NC_132905.1, on the reverse strand, counting down.
AGCTTTCTGAGAAACTGCTCTGTGTTCTCTTAATTCATCTCACAGAGTTACATCTTTCCCTACAAGAAGCCTTTGGCTAAGGCTGTTCTTGTGGAATTGGCAAAGGGATATTTGGAAGCCCATAGAGGGCTATGGTGAAAAAGGAAATATCTTCCGTTCAAAACTGGAAAGAAGCTTTCTGAGAAACTCCTCTGTGTTCTGTTAATTCATCTCACAGAGTTACATATTTCCCTTCAATAAACCTTTCGCTAAGGCTGTTCTTGTGGAATTGGCAAACGGATATTTGGAAGCCCATAGAGGGCTATGGTGAAACAGGAAATACTTCCGTTCGAAATTGGAAAGAAGCTTTCTGAGAAACTGCCCTGTGTTCTCTTAATTCATCTCACAGAGTTACATCTTTCCCTTCAAGAAGCCTTTCGCTAAGGCTGTTCTTGTGGTATTGGCAAAGGGATATTTGGAAGCCCATAGAGTGCTATGGTGAAAAAGGAAATATCTTCCGTTCAAAACTGGAAAGAAGCTTTCTGACAAACAGCTCTGTGTTCTGTTACTTCATCTCACATAGTTACATCTTTCCCTTCAAGAAGCCTTTCGCTAAGGCTGTTCTTGTGGAATTGCCAAAGGGATATTTGGAAGCCCATAGAGGGCTACGGTGAAAAAGGAAATATCTTCCGTTCGAAACTGGAAAGAAGCTTTCTGAGAAACTACTCTGTGTTCTGTTAATTCATCTCACAGAGTTACATCTTTCCCTTCAAGAAGCCTTTCGCTAAGGCTGTTCTTGTAGAATTGGCAAAGGGATATTTGGAAGCCCATAGAGTGCTATGTTGAAACAGGAAATATCTTCCGTTCGAAACTGGAAAGAAGCTTTCTGAGAAACTGCTCTGTGTTCTGTTAATTCATCTCACAGAGTTACATCTTTCCCTTCAAGAAGCCTTTCGCTAAGGCTGCTCTTGTGGAGTTGGCAAAGGGATATTTGGAAGCCCATAGAGGGTTATGTTGAAAAAGAAAATATCTTCCGTTCAAAACTGGAAAGAAGCTTTCTGAGAAACTACTCTGTGTTCTGTTAATTCATCTCACAGAGTTACATCTTTCCCTTCAAGAAGCCTTTCTCTAAGGCTGTTCTTGTGGAATTGGCAAAGGGATATTTGGAAGCCCATAGAGGGCTATGGTGAAAAAGGAAATATCTTCCGTTCAAAACTGGGAAGAAGCTTTCTGAGAAACTGCTGTGTGTTGTGTTAATTCTTCTCACAGAGTTACATCTTTCCCTTCAAGAAGCCTTTCGCTAAGGCTGTTCTTGTGGAATTGTCAAAGGGATATTTGGAAGCCCATATGGGCTATGGTGAAACAGGAAATATCTTCCGTTCAAAACTGGAAAGAAGCTTTCTGAGAAACTGCTCTGTGTTCTGTTAATTCAACTGACAGAGTTACATCTTTCCCTTCAAGAAACCTCTCGCTAAAGCTGTTGTTGTGGCATTGGCAAAGGGATATTTTGAAGCCCATAGAGGGCTATGGTGAAAAAGGAAATATCATCCGTTCCAAACTGGAAAGAAGCTTTCTGAGAAACTGCTCTGTGTTCTGTTAATTCATCTCACAGAGTTACATCTTTCCCTTCAGGAAGCCTTTCGCTAAGGCTGTTCTTGTGGAATTGGCAAAGGGATATTTGGAAGCCCATAGAGGGCTATGGTGAAAAAGGAAATATCTTCCGTTCAAAACTGGAAAGAAGCTGTCTGAGAAACTGCTCTGTGTTCTCTTAATTCTTCTCACAGAGTTACATCTTTCCCTTCAAGAAGCCTTTCTCTAAGGCTGTTCTTGTGGAATTGGCAAAGGGATATTTGGAAGCCCATAGAGGGCTACGGTGAAAAAGGAAATATCTTCCGTTCGAAACTGGAAAGAAGCTTTCTGAGAAACTGCTCTGTGTTCTGTTAATTCATCTCACAGAGTTACATCTTTCCCTTCAAGAAGCCTTTCGCTAAGGCTGCTCTTGTGGAATTGGCAAAGGGATATTTGGAAGCCCATAGAGGGCTATGGTGAAACAGGAAATATCTTAGGTTCAAAACTGGAAAGAAGCTTTCTGAGAAACTGCTCTGTGTTCTGTTAATTCATCTCACAGAGTTACATCTTTCCCTTCAAGAAGCCTTTCTCTAAGGCTGTTCTTGTGGAATTGGCAAAGGGATATTTGGAAGCCCATAGAGGGCTATGGTGAAAAAGGAAATATCTTCCGTTCAAAACTGGAAAGAAGCTTTCTGAGAAACTGCTCTGTGTTCTCTTAATTTATCTCAAAGAGTTACATCTTTCCCTTCAAGAAGCCTTTCGCTAATGCTAGTCTTGTGGAATTGGCAAAGGGATATTTGGAAGCCCATAGAGGGCTATGGTGAAAAAGGAAATGTCTTCCGTTCAAAACTGGAAAGAAGCTTTCTGAGAAACTGCTCTGTGTTCTCTTAATTCATCTCACAGAGTTACATCTTTCCCTTCAAGAAGCCTTTCGCTAAGACTGTTCTTGTGGAATTGGCAAAGGGATATTTGGAAGCCCATAGTGGGCTATGGTGAAAAAGGAAATATCTTCCGTTCAAAACTGGAAAGAAGCTTTCTGAGAAACTGCTCTGTGTTCTGTTAATTCATCTCACAGAGTTACATCTTTCACTTCAAGAAGCCTTTCGCTAAGGCTGTTCTTGTGTAATTGGCAAAGGGATATTTGGAAGCCCATAGAGGGCTATGGTGAAACAGGTAATACTTCCGTTCAAAACTGGAAAGAAGCTTTCTGAAAAACTGCTCTGTGTTCTCTTAATTCATCTAACAGAGTTACATCTTTCCTTTCAAGAAGCCTTTCGCTAAACTGTTCTTGTGGAATTGGCAAAGGGATATTTGGAAGCCCATAGTGGGCTGTGGTGAAAAAGGAAATATCTTCCGTTCAAAACTGGAAAGAAGCATTCTGAGAAACTGCTCTGCGTTCTGTTAATTCATCTCACAGAGTTACATCTTTCTCTTCAAGAAGCCTTTCGCTAAGGCTGTTCTTGTGGAATTGGCAAAGGGATATTTTGAAGCCCTTAGAGGGCTATGGTGAAAAAGGAAATATCTTCCATTCAAAACTGGAAAGAAGCTTTCTGAGAAACTGCTCTGTGTTCTCTTAATTCATCTCACAGAGTTACATCTTTCCCTTCAAGAAGCCTTTCGCTAAGGCTGTTCTTGTGGAATTGGCAAAGGGATATTTGGAAGCCCATAGAGGGCTATGGTGAAACAGGAAATATCTTCCGTTCAAAACTGGAAAGAAGCTTTCTGAGAAACTGCTCTGTGTTCTGTTAATTCATCTCACAGAGTTACATCTTTCCCTTCAAGAAGCCTTTCTCTAAGGCTGTTCTTGTGGAATTGGCAAAGGGATATTTGGAAGCCCATAGAGGGCTATGGTGAAAAAGGAAATATCTTCCGTTCAAAACTGGAAAGAAGCTTTCTGAGAAACTGCTCTGTGTTCTGTTAATTCATCTCAAAGAGTTACATCTTTCCCTTCAAGAAGCCTTTCGCTAAGGCTGTTCTTGTGGAATTGGCAAAGGGATATTTGGAAGCCCATAGAGGGCTATGGTGAAAAAGGAAATATCTTCCATTCAAAACTGGAAAGAAGCTTTCTGAGAAACTGCCCTGTGTTCTCTTAATTCATCTCACAGAGTTACATCTTTCCCTTCAAGAAGCCTTTCTCTAAGGCTGTTCTTGTGGAATTGGCAAAGGGATATTTGGAAGCCCATAGAGGGCTATGGTGAAAAAGGAAATATCTACCGTTCAAAACTGGAAAGAAGCTTTCTGAGAAACTGCTCTGTGTTCTGTTAATTCATCTCACAGAGTTACATCTTTCCCTTCAAGAAGCCTTTCTCTAAGGCTGTTCTTGTGGAATTGGCAAAGGGATATTTGGAATCCCATAGAGGGCTATGGTGAAAAAGGAAATATCTTCCGTTCGAAACTGGAAAGAAACTTTCTGAGAAACTGCTCTGTGTTCTGTTAATTCATCTCAAAGTGTTACATCTTTCCCTTCAAGAAGCCTTTCGTTAATTCTGTTCTTGTGGAATTGGCAAAGGGATATTTGGAAGCCCATAGAGGGCTATGGTGAAAAAGGAAGTATCTTCCGTTCAAAACGGGAAAGAAGCTTTCTGAGAAACTGCTCTGTGTTCTCTTAATTCATCTCACAGAGTTACATCTTTCCCTTCAAGAAGCCTTTCGCTAAGGCTGTTCTTGTGGAATTGGCAAAGGGATATTTGGAAGCCCATAGAGCGCTATGGTGAAAAAGGAAATATCTTCCATTCAAAATTGGAAAGAAGCTTTCTGATAAACTGCTCTGTGTTCTGTTAATTCATCTCACAGAGTTACATCTTTCCCTTCAAAAAGCCTTTCGCTAAGGCTGTTCTTGTGGAATTGGTAAAGGGATATTTGGAAGCCCATAGATGGCTATGGTGAAAAAGGAAATATCTTCTGTTCAAAACTGGAAAGAAGCTTTCAGAGAAACTACTGGGTGTTCTGTTAATTCATCTCACAGAGTTACATCTTTCCCTTCAAGAAGCCTTTCGCTAAGGCTGTTCTTGTGGAATTGGCAAAGGGATATTTGGAAGCCCATAGAGGGCTATGGTGAAACAGGAAATACTTCCGTTCGAAACTGGAAAGAAGCTTTCTGAGAAACTGCTCTGTGTTCTGTTAATTCATCTCACAGAGTTACATCTTTCCCTTTAAGAAGCCTTTCTCTAAGGCTGTTCTTGTGGAATTGGCAAAGGGATATTTGGAAGCCCATAGAGGGCTACGGTGAAAAAGGAAATATCTTCCGTTCGAAACTGGAAAGAAGCTTTCTAAGAAACTGCTCTGTGTTCTGTTAATTCATCTCACAGAGTTACATCTTTCCCTTCAAGAAGCCTTTCGCTAAGGCAGTTCTTGTGGAATTGGCAAAGGGATATTTGGAAGCCCATACAAGGCTATGGTGAAAAAGGAAATATCTTCCGTTCAAAACTGGAAAGAAGCTTTCTGAGAAACTGCTCTGTGTTCTGTTAATACATCTCACAGAGTTACATCTTTCCCTTCAAGAAGCCTTTCGCTAAGGCTGTTCTTGTGGAATTGGCAAAGGGATATTTGGAAGCCCATAGAGGGCTATGGTGAAAAAGGAAATATCTTCCGTTCAAAACTGGAAAGAAGATTTCTGAGAAACAGCTCTGTGCTCTGTTAATTCATCTCACAGAGTTACATCTTTCCCTTCAAAATACTTTTGCTAAGGCTGTTCTTGTGGAATTGGTAAAGGGATATTTGGAAGCCCATAGAGGGCTATGGTGAAAAAGGAAATATCTTCCATTCAAAACTGGAAAGAAGCTTTCTGAGAAACTGCTCTGTGTTCTTTTAATTCATCTCACAGAGTTACACCTTTCCCTTCAAGAAGCCTTTCGCTAAGGCTCTTCTTGTGGAATTGGCAAAGGGATATTTGGAAGCCCATAGAGGGCTATGGTGAAACAGTAAATATCTTCCGTTCAAAACTGGAAAGAAGCTTTCTGAGAAACTGCTCTGTGTTTTGTTAATTCAACTCACCGAGTTACATCTTTCCCTTCAAGAAGCCTTTCGCTAAGGCTGTTCTTGTGGAGTTGGCAAGGGGATATTTGGAAGCCCATAGAGGGTTATGCTGAAAAAGGAAATATCTTCCGTTCAAAACTGGAAAGAAGCATTCTGAGAAACTGCTCTGCGTTCTGTTAATTCATCTCACAGAGTTACATCTTTCCCTTCAAGAAGACTTTCGCTAAGGCTGTTCTTGTGGAATTGGCAAAGGGATATTTGGAAGCCCATAGAGGGCTATTTTGAAAAAGGAAATATCTTCCTTTCAAAACTGGAAAGAAGCTTTCTGAGAAACTGCTCTGTGTTCTGTTAATACTTCTCACAGAGTTACATCTTTCCCTTCAAGATGCCTTTCGCTAAGGCTGTTCTTGTGGAATTGGCAAAGGGATATTTGGAAGCCCATAGATTGCTACGGTGAAAAAGAAAATATCTTCCGTTCGAAACTGGAAAGAAGCTTTCTGAGAAACTGCTCTGTGTTCTGTTAATTCATCTCACAGAGTTACATCTTTCTCTTCAAGAAACCTTTCGCTAAGGCTGTTCTTGTGGAATTGGCAACGGGATATTTGGAAGCCCATAGAGGGCTATGGTGAAACAGGAAATACTTCCGTTCGAAACTGGAAAGAAGCTTTCTGACATCTGCTCTGTGTTCTGTTAATTCATCTCACAGAGTTAGATCTTTCCCTTCAAGAAGCCTTTCGCTAATGCTGTTCTTGTGGAATTGGCAAAGGGATATTTGGAAGCCTTTAGAGGGCTATGGTGAAAAAGGAAATATCTTCCGTTCAAAACGGGAAAGAAGCTTTCTGAGAAACCGCTCTGTGTTCTCTTAATTCATCTCACAGAGTTACATCTTTCCCTTCAAGAAGCCTTTGGCTAAGGCTGTTCTTGTGGAATTGGCAAAGGGGTATTAGGAAGCCCTTAGAGGGCTATGGTGAAAAAGAAAATATCTTCCGTTCAAAACTGGAAAGAAGCTTTCTGAGAAACTGCTCTGTGTTCTGTTAATTCATCTCACAGAGTTACATCTTTCCCTTCAAGAAGCCTTTCGCTAAGGCTGTTCCTGTGGAATTGGCAAAGGGATATTTGGAAGCCCATAGTGGGCTATGGTGAAAAAGAAAATATCTTCCGTTCGAAACTGGAAAGAAGCTTTCTGAGAAACTACTCGGTGTTCTGTTAATTCATCTCACAGAGTTACATCTTTCCCTTCAAGAAGCCTTTCGCGAAGGCAGTTCTTGTGGAATTGGCCAAGGGATATTTGGAAGCCCATACAAGGCTATGGTGAAAAAGGAAATATCTTCCGTTCAAAACTGGAAAGAAGCTTTCTGAGAAACTGCTCTGTGTTCTGTTAATTCATCTCACAGAGTTACATCTTTCCCTTCAAGAAGCCTTTCGCTAAGGCTGTTCTTGTGGAATTGGCAAAGGGATATTTGGAAGCCCTTAGAGGGCTATGGTGAAAAAGGAAATATCTTCCATTCAAAACTGGAAAGAAGCTTTCTGAGAAACTGCTCTGTGTTCTCTTAATTCATCTCACAGAGTTACATCTTTCCCTTCAAGAAGCCTTTCGCTAAGGCTGTTCTTGTGGAATTGGCAAAGGGATATTTGGAAGCCCATAGAGGGCTATGGTGAAACAGGAAATATCTTCCGTTCAAAACTGGAAAGAAGCTTTCTGAGAAACTGCTCTGTGTTCTGTTAATTCATCTCACAGAGTTACATCTTTCCCTTCAAGAAGACTTTCGCTAAGGCTGTTCTTGTGGAATTGGCAAAGGGATATTTGGAAGCCCATAGAGGGCTATGGTGAAAAATGAAATATCTTCCGTTCAAAACGGGATAGAAGCTTTCTGAGAAACTGCTCTGTGTTCTCTTAATTTATCTCAAAGAGTTACATCTTTACCTTCAAGAAGCCTTTCGCTAACGCTGTTCTTGTGGAATTGGCAAAGGGATATTTGGAAGCCCAAAGAGCGCTATGGTGAAAAAGGAAATATCTTCCGTTCAAAACTGGAAAGAAGCTTTCTGAGAAACTGCTCTGTGTTCTGTTAATTCATCTCACAGAGTTACATCTTTCCCTTCAAGAAACCTTTCGCTAAGGCTGTTCTTGTGGAATTGGGAAAGGGATATTTGGAAGCCCATAGAGGGCTATGGTGAAATAGGAAATACTTCCGTTCGAAACTGGAAAGCAGCTTTCTGAGAAACTGCTCTGTGTTCTGTTAATTCATCTCACAGAGTTACATCTTTCCCTTCAAGAAGCCTTTCGCTAAGGCTGTTCTTGTGGAGTTGGCAAGGGGATATTTGGAAGCCCATAGAGGGTTATGCTGAAAAAGGAAATATGTTCCGTTCAAAACTGGAAAGAAGCATTCTGAGAAACGGCTCTGCGTTCTGTTAATTCATCTCACAGAGTTACATCTTTCCCTTCAAGAAGACTTTCGCTAAGGCTGTTCTTGTGGAATTGGCAAAGGGATATTTGGAAGCCCATAGAGGGCTATTGTGAAAAAGGAAATATCTTCCTTTCAAAACTGGAAAGAAGCTTTCTGAGAAACTGCTCTGTGTTCTGTTAATTCTTCTCACAGAGTTACATCTTTCCCTTCAAGATGCCTTTCGCTAAGGCTATTCTTGTGGAATTGGCAAAGGGATATTTGGAAGCCCATAGATTGCTACGGTGAAAAAGAAAATATCTTCCGTTCGAAACTGGAAAGAAGCTTTCTGAGAAACTGCTCTGTGTTCTGTTAATTCATCTCACAGAGTTACATCTTTCCCTTCAAGAAGCCTTTCGCTAAGGCAGTTCTTGTGGAATTGGCAAAGGGTTATTTGGAAGCCCATACAGGGCTATGGTGAAAATGGAAATATCTTCCGTTCAAAACTGGAAAGAAGCTTTCTGAGAAACTGCTCTGTGTTCTCTTAATTCATCTCACAGAGTTACATCTTTCCCTTCAAGAAGCCTTTCGCTAAGGCTGTTCTTGTGGAATTGGCAAAGGGATATTTGGAAGCCCATAGGGGGCTATGGTGAAAAAGGAAATATCTTCCGTTCAAAACTGGAAAGAAGCTTTCTGAGAAACTGCTCTGTGTTCTGTTAATTCATCTCACAGAGTTACATCTTTCTCTTCAAGAAACCTTTCGCTAAGGCTGTTCTTGTGGAATTGGCAAAGGGATATTTGGAACCCCTAGAGGGCTATGGTGAAACAGGAAATACTTCCGTTCGAAACTGGAAAGAAGCTTTCTGACATCTGCTCTGTGTTCTGTTAATTCATCTCACAGAGTTACATCTTTCCCTTCAAGAAGCCTTTCGCTAATGCTGTTCTTGTGGAATTGGCAAAGGGATATTTGGAAGCCCATAGAGGGCTATGGTGAAAAAGGAAATATCTTCCGTTCAAAACGGGAAAGAAGCTTTCTGAGAAACTGCTCTGTGTTCTCTTAATTCATCTCACAGAGTTACATCTTTCCCTTCAAGAAACCTTTGGCAAAGGCTGTTCTTGTGGAATTGGCAAAGGGGTATTAGGAAGCCCATAGAGGGCTATGGTGAAAAAGGAAATATCTTCCGTTCAAAACTGGAAAGAAGCTTTCTGAGAAACTGCTCTGTGTTCTCTTAATTCATCTCACAGAGTTACATCTTTCCCTTCAAAAGACTTTTGCTAAGGCTGTTCTTGTGGAATTGGTAAAGGGATATTTGGAAGCCCATAGAGGGCTATGGTGAAAAAGGAAATATCTTCCATTCAAAACTGGAAAGAAGCTTTCTGAGAAACTCCTCTGTGTTCTTTTAATTCATCTCACAGAGTTACATCTTTCCCTTTAAGAAGCCTTTCGCTAAGGCTGTTCTTGTGGAATTGGCAAAGGGATATTTGGAAGCCCATAGAGGGCTATGGTGAAACAGGAAATATCTTCCGTTCAAAACTGGAAAGAAGCTTTCTGAGAAACTGCTCTGTGTTCTGTTAATTCAACTCACAGAGTTACATCTTTCCCTTCAAGAAACCTCTCGCTAAAGCTGTTGTTGCGGCATTGTCAAAGGGATATTTGGAAGCCCATAGAGGACTATGGTGAAAAAGGAAATATCATCCGATCCAAACTGGAAAGAAGCTTTCTGAGAAACTGCTCTGTGTTCTGTTAATTCATCTCACAGAGTTACATCTTTCCCTTCAAGAAGCCTTTCTCTAAGGCTGTTCTTGTGGAATTGGCAAAGGGATATTTGGAAGCCCATAGAGGGCTACGGTGAAAAAGGAAATATCTTCCGTTCGAAACTGGAAAGAAGCTTTCTGAGAAACTTCTCTGTGTTCTGTTAATTCATCTCACAGAGTTACATCTTTCCCTTCAAGAAGCCTTTCGCTAAGGCAGTTCTTGTGGAATTGGCAAAGGGATATTTGGAAGCCCTTAGAGGGCTATGGTGAAAAAGGAAATATCTTCCATTCAAAACTGGAAAGAAGCTTTCTTAGAAACTGCCCTGTGTTCTCTTAATTTATCTCACAGAGTTACATCTTTCCCTTCAAGAAGTCTTTCGCTAAGGCTGTTCTTGTGGAATTGGCAAAGGGATATTTGGAAGCCCATAGAGGGCTATGGTGAAACAGGAAATATCTTCCGTTCAAAACTGGAAAGAAGCTTTCTGAGAAACTGCTCTGTGTTCTGTTAATTCATCTCACAGAGTTACATCTTTCCCTTCAAGAAGCCTTTCTCTAAGGCTGTTCTTGTGGAATTGGAAAAGGGATATTTGGAAGCCCATAGAGGGCTATGGTGAAAAAGGAAATATCTTCCGTTCGAAACTGGAAAGAAGCTTTCTGAGAAACTCCTGTGTGTTCTGTTAATTCATCTCAAAGAGTCACATCTTTCCCTTCATGAAGCCTTTCGCTAATTCTGTTCTTGTGGAATTCGCAAAGGGATATTTGGAAGCCCATAGAGGGCTATGGTGAAAAAGGAAATATCTTCCGTTCAAAACTGGAAAGAAGCTTTCTGAGAAACTGCTCTGTGTTCTGTTAATTCATCTCACAGAGTTACAACTTTCCCTTCAAGAAGCCTTTCGCTAAGGCTGTTCTTGTGGAGTTGGCAAAGGGATATTTGGAAGCCCATAGAGGGTTATGCTGAAAAAGGAAATATCTTCCGTTCAAAACTGGAAAGAAGCTTTCTGAGAAACTGCTCTGTGTTCTCTTAATTCATCTCAAAGAGTTACATCTTTCCCTTCAAGAAGCCTTTCGCTAAGGCTGTTCTTGTGGAATTGGCAAAGGGATATTTGGAAGCCCATAGAGGGCTATGGTGAAAAAGGAAATATCTTCCGTTCAAAACTGGAAAGAAGCTTTCTGAGAAACTGCTCTGTGTTCTGTTAATTCATCTCACAGAGTTACATCTTTCCCTTCAGGAAACCTTTCGATAAAGTTGTTGTTGTGGCATTGGCAAAGGGATATTTGGAAGCCCATAGAGGGCTATGGTGAAAAAGGAAATATCATCCGTTCCAAACTGGAAGGAAGCTTTCTGAGAAACTGCTCTGTGTTCTGTTAATTCTTCTCACAGAGTTACATCTTTCCCTTCAAGATGCCTTTCGCTAAGGCTGTTCCTTTGGAATTGGCAAAGAGATATTTGGAAGCCTATAGAGGGCTATGGTGTAACAGGAAATATCTTCCGTTCAAAACTGGAAAGAAGGTTTCTGAGAAACTGTTCCGTGTTCTGTTAATTCATCTCACAGAGTTACATCTTTCACTTCAAGAAGCCTTTCGCTAAGGCTGTTCTTGTGCAATTGGCAAAGGGATATTTGGAAGCCCATAGAGGGCTATGGTGAAAGAGGAAATATCTTCCGTTCAAAACTGGAAAGAAGCTTTCTGAGAAACTGCTCTGTGTTCTGTTAATTCATCTCACAGAGTTACATCTTTCCCTTCAAGAAGCCTTTCGCTAAGGCTGTTCTGGTGGAATTGGCAAAAGGATATTTGGAAGCCCATAGAGGGCTATGGTGAAAAAGGAAATATCTTCCGTTCAAAACTGTAAAGAAGATTTCTGAGAAACTGCTCTGTGTTCTGTAAATTCTTCTCACAGAGTTACATCTTTCCCTTCAGGAAGCCTTTCGCTAAGGCTGTTCTTGTGGAATTGGCAAGGGATATTTGGAAGCCCATAGAGGGCTATGGTGAAAAAGGAAATATCTTCCTTTCCAAACTGGAAAGAAGCTTTCTGAGAAACTGCCCTGTGTTCTGTTAATTCACCTCACAGAGTTACATCTTTCCCTTCAGTAAGCCTTTCGCTAAGGCTGTTCTTCTGGAATTGGCAAAGGGATATTTGGAAGCCCATAGAGGGCTATGGTGAAAAAGGAAATATCTTCCGTTCAAATCTGGAAAGAAGCTTTCAGAGAAACTAATCTGTGTTCTGTTAATTCATCTCACAGAGTTACATCTTTCCCTTCAAGAAGCCTTTCGCTAAGGCTGTTCTTGTGTAATTGGAAAAGGAATATTTGGAAGCCCATAGAGGGCTATGGTGAAAAATGAAATATCTTCCGTTCAAAACTGGAAAGAAGCTTTCTGAAAAACTGCTCTGTGTTCTGTTAATTCGTCTCACAGAGTTACATATTTCCCTTCAAGAAATCTTTCGCTAAGGCTGTTCTTGTGGAATTGGCAAAGGGATATTTGGAAGCCCATAGAGGGCTATGGTGAAACAGGAAATACTTCCGTTCGAAACTGGAAAGAAGCTTTCTGAGAAACTACTCTGTGTTCTGTTAATTCATCTCACAGAGTTACATCTTTCCCTTCAAGAAGCCTTTCGCTAAGGCTGTTGTTGTGGCATTGGCAAAGGGATATTTGGAAGCCCATAGAGGGCTATGGTGAAAAAGGAAATATCATCCGTTCCAAACTGGAAAGAAGCTTTCTGAGAAACTGCTCAGTGTTCTGTTAATTCATCTCACAGAGTTACGTCTTTCCCTTCAAGAAGCCTTTCGCTCAGGCTGTTCTTGTGGAATTGGCAAAGGGATATTTGGAAGCCCATAGAGGGCTATGGTGAAAAAGGAAATATCTTCCGTTCAAAACTGGAAAGAAGATTTCTGAGAAACTGCTCTGTGTTCTCTTAATTCTTCTCACAGAGTTACATCTTTCCCTTCAAGAAGCCTTTCTCTAAGGCTGTTCTTGTGGAATTGGCAAAGGGATATTTGGAAGCCCATAGAGGGCTACGGTGAAAAAGGAAATACCTTCCGTTCGAAACTGGAAAGAAGCTTTCTGAGAAACTACTCTGTGTTCTGTTAATTCATCTCACAGAGTTACATCTTTCCCTTCAAGAAGCCTTTCGCTAAGGCTGTTCTTGTGGAATTGGCAAAGGGATATTTGGAAGCCCATAGAGGGCTGTGGTGAAACAGGAAATATCTTCCGTTCAAAACTGGAAAGAAGCTTTCTGAGAAACTGCTCTGTGTTCTGTTAATTCATCTCACAGAGTTACATCTTTCCCTTCAAGAAGCCTTTCTCTAAGGCTGTTCTTGTGGAATTGGCAAAGGGATATTTGGAAGCCCATAGAGGGCTATGGTGAAAAAGGAAATATCTTCTGTTCAAAACTGGAAAGAAGCTTTCTGAGAAACTGCTCTGTGTTCTGTTAATTCATCTCAAAGAGTTACATCTTTCCCTTCAAGAAGCCTTTCGCTAAGGCTTTTCTTGTGGAATTGGCAAAGGGATATTTGGAAGCCCATAGAGGGCTATGGTGAAAAAGAAAATATCTTCCGTTCAAAACTGGAAAGAAGCTTTCTGAGAAACTGCTCTGTGTTCTCTTAATTCATCTCACAGAGTTACATCTTTCCCTTCAAGAAGCCTTTCGCTAAGACTGTTCTTGTGTACTTGGCAAAGGGATATTTGGAAGCCCATAGTGGGCTATGGTGAAAAACGAAATATCTTCCGTTCAAAACTGGAAAGAAGCTTTCTGAGAAACTGCTCGGTGCTCTGTTAATTCATCTCACAGACTTACATCTTTCCCTTCAAAAGAATTTTGCTAAGGCTGTTCTTGTGGAATTGGTAAAGGGATATTTGGAAGCCCATAGAGGGCTATGATGAAACAGGAAATATCTTCCGTTCAAAACTGGAAAGAAGCTTTCTGAGAAACTGCTCTGTGTTCTGTTAATTCAACTCACAGAGTTACATCTTTCCCTTCAAGAAACCTCTCGCTGAAGCTGTTGTTGTGGCATTGGCAAAGGGATATTTGGAAGCCCATAGAGGGCTATGGTGAAAAAGGAAATATCATCCGTTCAAAACTGGAAAGAAGCTTTCTGAGAAACTGCTCAGTGTTCTGTTAATTCATCTCACAGAGTTACATCTTTCCCTTCAAGAAGCCTTTCGCTAAGGCTGTTCTGGTGGAATTGGCAAAGGGATATTTGGAAGCCCATAGAGGGCTATGGTGAAAAACAAATATCTTCCGTTCAAAACTGGAAAGAAGATTTCTGAGAAACTGCTCTGTGTTCTCTTAATTCTTCTCACAGAGTTACATCTTTCCCTTCAAGAAGCCTTTCTCTAAGGCTGTTCTTGTGGAATTGGCAAAGGGATATTTGGAAGCCCATAGAGGGCTACGGTGAAAAAGGAAATATCTTCCGTTCGAAACTGGAAAGAAGCTTTCTGAGAAACTACTCTGTGTTCTGTTAATTCATCTCACAGAGTTACATCTTTCCCTTCAAGAAGCCTTTCGCTTAGGCAGTTCTTGTGGAATTGGCCAAGGGATATTTGGATGCCCATACAAGGCTATGGTGAAAAAGGAAATATCTTCCGTTCAAAACTGGAAAGAAGCTTTCTGAGAAACTGCTCTGTGTTCTGTTAATTCATCTCACAGAGTTACATCTTTCCCTTCAAGAAGCCTTTCGCTAAGGCTGTTCTTGTGGAATTGGCAAAGGGATATTTGGAAGCCCTTAGAGGGCTATGGTGAAAAAGGAAATATCTTTCATTCAAAACTGGAAAGAAGCTTTCTGAGAAACTGCTCTGTGTTCTCTTAATTCATCTCACAGAGTTACATCTTTCCCTTCAAGAAGCCTTTCGCTTAGGCTGTTCTTGTGGAATTGGCAAAGGGATATTTGGAAGCCCTTAGAGGGCTATGGTGAAACAGGAAATATCTTCCGTTCAAAACTGGAAAGAAGCTTTATGAGAAACTGCTCTGTGTTCTGTTAATTCATCTCACAGAGTTACATCTTTCCCTTCAAGAAGCCTTTCTCTAAGGCTGTTCTTGTGGAATTGGCAAAGGGATATTTGGAAGCCCATAGAGGGCTATGGTGAAAAAGGAAATATCTTCCGTTCAAAACTGGAAAGAAGCTTTCTGAGAAACTGCTCTGTGTTCTGTTAATTCATCTCAAAGAGTTACATCTTTCCCTTCAAGAAGCCTTTCGCTAAGGCTTTTCTTGTGGAATTGGCAAAGGGATACTTGGAAGCCCATAGAGGGCTATGGTGAAAAAGGAAATATCTTCCGTTCAAAACGGGATAGAAGCTTTCTGAGTAACTGCTCTGTGTTCTCTTAATTTATCTCAAAGAGTTACATCTTTCCCTTCAAGAAGCCTTTCGCTAACGCTGTTCTTGTGGAATTGGCAAAGGGATATTTGGAAACCCATAGAGCGCTATGGTGAAAAAGGAAATATCTTCCGTTCAAAACTGGAAACAAGCTTTCTGAGAAACTGCTCTGTGTTCTGTTAATTCATCTCACAGAGTTACATCTTTCCCTTCAAGAAACCTTTCGCTAAGGCTGTTCTTGTGGAATTGGCAAAGGGATATTTGGAAGCCCATTGAGGGCTATGGTGAAACAGGAAATACTTCCGTTCGAAACTGGAAAGCAGCTTTCTGAGAAACTGCTCTGTGTTCTGTTAATTCATCTCACAGAGTTACATCTTTCCCTTCAAGAAGCCTTTCGCTAAGGCTGTTCTTGTGGAGTTGGCAAGGGGATATTTGGAAGCCCTTACAGGGTTATGCTGAAAAAGGAAATATCTTCCGTTCAAAACTGGAAAGAAGCATTCTGAGAAACTGCTCTGCGTTCTGTTAATTCATCTCACAGAGTTACATCTTTCCCTTCAAGAAGCCTTTCGCTAAGGCTGTTCTTGTGGAATTGGCAAAGGGATATTTGGAAGCCCATAGAGGGCTATGGTGAGAAAGGAAATATCTTCCATTCAAAACTGAAAAGAAGCTTTCTGAGAAACTGCTCTGTGTTCTCTTAATTCATCTCACAGAGTTACATCTTTCCCTTCAAGAAGCCTTTCGCTAAGGCTCTTCTTATGGAATTGGCAAAGGGATATTTGGAAGCCCATAGAGGGCTATGGTGAAACAGGAAATATCTTCCGTTCAAAACTGGAAAGAAGCTTTCTGAGAAACTGCTCTGTGTTCTGTTAATTCATCTCACAGAGTTACATCTTTCCCTTCAAGAAGCCTTTCTCTAAGACTGTTCTTGTGGAATTGGCAAAGGGATATTTGGAAGCCCATAGTGGGCTATGGTGAAAAAGGAAATATCTTCCGTTCAAAACTGGAAAGAAGCTTTCTGAGAAACTGCTCGGTGCTCTGTTAATTCATCTCACAGACTTACATCTTTCCCTTCAAAAGACTTTTGCTAAGGCTGTTCTTGTGGAATTGGTAAAGGGATATTTGGAAGCCCATAGAGGGCTATGGTGAAAAAGGAAATATCTTCTATTCAAAACTGGAAAGAAGCTTTCTGAGAAACTGCTCTGTGTTCTTTTAATTCATCTCACAGAGTTACATCTTTCTCTTCAAGAAGCCTTTCGCTAAGGCTGTTCTTGTGGAATTGGCAAAGGGATATTTGGAAGCCCATAGTGGGCTATGATGAAACAGGAAATATCTTCCGTTCAAAACTGGAAAGAAGCTTTCTGAGAAACTGCTCTGTGTTCTGTTAATTCAACTCACAGAGTTACATCTTTCCCTTCAAGAAACCTCTCGCTAAAGCTGTTGTTGTGGCATTGGCAAAGGGATATTTGGAAACCCATAGAGGGCTATGGTGAAAAAGGAAATATCATCCGTTACAAACTGGAAAGAAGCTTTCTGAGAAACTGCTCAGTGTTCTGTTAATTCATCTCACAGAGTTACATCTTTCCCTTCAAGAAGCCTTTCGCTAAGGCTGTCCTTGTGGAATTGGCAAAGGGATATTTTGAAGCCCATAGAGGGCTATGGTGAAAAAGGAAATATCTTCCGTTCAAAACTGGAAAGAAGCTTTCTGAGAAACTGCTCTGTGTTCTCTTAATTCTTCTCACAGAGTTACATCTTTCCCTTCAAGAAGCCTTTCTCTAAGGCTGTTCTTGTGGAATTGGCAAAGGGATATTTGGAAGCCCATAGAGGGCTACGGTGAAGAAGGAAATATCTTCCGTTCGAAACAGGAAAGAAGCTTTCTGAGAAACTACTCTGTGTTCTGTTAATTCATCTCACAGAGTTACATCTTTCCCTTCAAGAAGCCTTTCGCTAAGGCATTTCTTGTGGAATTGGCCAAGGGATATTTGGAAGCCCATACAAGGCTATGGTGAAAAAGGAAATATCTTCCGTTCAAAACTGGAAAGAAGCTTTCTGAGAAACTGCTCTGTGTTCTGTTAATTCATCTCACAGAGTTACATCTTTCCCTTCAAGAAGCCTTTCTCTAAGGCTGTTCTTGTGGAATTGGCAAAGGGATATTTGGAAGCCCATAGAGGGCTATGGTGAAAAAGGAAATATCTTCCGTTCAAAACTGGAAAGAAGCTTTCTGAGAAACTGCTCTGTGTTCTGTTAATTCATCTCAAAGAGTTACATCTTTCCCTTCAAGAAGCCTTTCGCTAAGGCTTTTCTTGTGGAATTGGCAAAGGGATACTTGGAAGCCCATAGAGGGCTATGGTGAAAAAGGAAATATCTTCCGTTCAAAACGGGATAGAAGCTTTCTGAGTAACTGCTCTGTGTTCTCTTAATTTATCTCAAAGAGTTACATCTTTCCCTTCAAGAAGCCTTTCGCTAACGCTGTTCTTGTGGAATTGGCAAAGGGATATTTGGAAACCCATAGAGCGCTATGGTGAAAAAGGAAATATCTTCCGTTCAAAACTGGAAACAAGCTTTCTGAGAAACTGCTCTGTGTTCTGTTAATTCATCTCACAGAGTTACATCTTTCCCTTCAAGAAACCTTTCGCTAAGGCTGTTCTTGTGGAATTGGCAAAGGGATATTTGGAAGCCCATTGAGGGCTATGGTGAAACAGGAAATACTTCCGTTCGAAACTGGAAAGCAGCTTTCTGAGAAACTGCTCTGTGTTCTGTTAATTCATCTCACAGAGTTACATCTTTCCCTTCAAGAAGCCTTTCGCTAAGGCTGTTCTTGTGGAGTTGGCAAGGGGATATTTGGAAGCCCTTAGAGGGTTATGCTGAAAAAGGAAATATCTTCCGTTCAAAACTGGAAAGAAGCATTCTGAGAAACTGCTCTGCGTTCTGTTAATTCATCTCACAGAGTTACATCTTTCCCTTCAAGAAGACTTTCGCTAAGGCTGTTCTTGTGGAATTGGCAAAGGGATATTTGGAAGCCCATAGAGGGCTATGGTGAGAAAGGAAATATCTTCCATTCAAAACTGAAAAGAAGCTTTCTGAGAAACTGCTCTGTGTTCTCTTAATTCATCTCACAGAGTTACATCTTTCCCTTCAAGAAGCCTTTCGCTAAGGCTCTTCTTATGGAATTGGCAAAGGGATATTTGGAAGCCCATAGAGGGCTATGGTGAAACAGGAAATATCTTCCGTTCAAAACTGGAAAGAAGCTTTCTGAGAAACTGCTCTGTGTTCTGTTAATTCATCTCACAGAGTTACATCTTTCCCTTCAAGAAGCCTTTCTCTAAGACTGTTCTTGTGGAATTGGCAAAGGGATATTTGGAAGCCCATAGTGGGCTATGGTGAAAAAGGAAATATCTTCCGTTCAAAACTGGAAAGAAGCTTTCTGAGAAACTGCTCGGTGCTCTGTTAATTCATCTCACAGACTTACATCTTTCCCTTCAAAAGACTTTTGCTAAGGCTGTTCTTGTGGAATTGGTAAAGGGATATTTGGAAGCCCATAGAGGGCTATGGTGAAAAAGGAAATATCTTCTATTCAAAACTGGAAAGAAGCTTTCTGAGAAACTGCTCTGTGTTCTTTTAATTCATCTCACAGAGTTACATCTTTCTCTTCAAGAAGCCTTTCGCTAAGGCTGTTCTTGTGGAATTGGCAAAGGGATATTTGGAAGCCCATAGTGGGCTATGATGAAACAGGAAATATCTTCCGTTCAAAACTGGAAAGAAGCTTTCTGAGAAACTGCTCTGTGTTCTGTTAATTCAACTCACAGAGTTACATCTTTCCCTTCAAGAAACCTCTCGCTAAAGCTGTTGTTGTGGCATTGGCAAAGGGATATTTGGAAACCCATAGAGGGCTATGGTGAAAAAGGAAATATCATCCGTTACAAACTGGAAAGAAGCTTTCTGAGAAACTGCTCAGTGTTCTGTTAATTCATCTCACAGAGTTACATCTTTCCCTTCAAGAAGCCTTTCGCTAAGGCTGTCCTTGTGGAATTGGCAAAGGGATATTTTGAAGCCCATAGAGGGCTATGGTGAAAAAGGAAATATCTTCCGTTCAAAACTGGAAAGAAGCTTTCTGAGAAACTGCTCTGTGTTCTCTTAATTCTTCTCACAGAGTTACATCTTTCCCTTCAAGAAGCCTTTCTCTAAGGCTGTTCTTGTGGAATTGGCAAAGGGATATTTGGAAGCCCATAGAGGGCTACGGTGAAGAAGGAAATATCTTCCGTTCGAAACAGGAAAGAAGCTTTCTGAGAAACTACTCTGTGTTCTGTTAATTCATCTCACAGAGTTACATCTTTCCCTTCAAGAAGCCTTTCGCTAAGGCATTTCTTGTGGAATTGGCCAAGGGATATTTGGAAGCCCATACAAGGCTATGGTGAAAAAGGAAATATCTTCCGTTCAAAACTGGAAAGAAGCTTTCTGAGAAACTGCTCTGTGTTCTGTTAATTCATCTCACAGAGTTACATCTTTCCCTTCAAGAAGCCTTTCGCTAAGGCTGTTCTTGTGGAATTGGCAAAGGGATATTTGGAAGCCCTTAGAGGGCTATGGTGAAAAAGGAAATATCTTCCATTCAAAACTGGAAAGAAGCTTTCTGAGAAACTGCTCTGTGTTCTCTTAATTCATCTCACAGAGTTACATCTTTCCCTTCAACAAGCCTTTCTCTAAGGCTGTTCTTGTGGAATTGGCAAAGGGATATTTGGAAGCCCATAGAGGGCTATGGTGAAAAAGGAAATATCTTCCGTTCAAAACGGTAAAGAAGATTTCTGAGAAACTGCTCTGTGTTCTGTAAATTCTTCTCACAGAGTTACATCTTTCCCTTCAGGAAGCCTTTCGCTAAGGCTGTTCTTGTGGAATTGGCAAGGGATATTTGGAAGCCCATAGAGGGCTATGGTGAAAAAGGAAATATCTTCCTTTCCAAACTGGAAAGAAGCTTTCTGAGAAACTGCCCTGTGTTCTGTTAATTCACCTCACAGAGTTACATCTTTCCCTTCAGTAAGCCTTTCGCTAAGGCTGTTCTTCTGGAATTGGCAAAGGGATATTTGGAAGCCCATAGAGGGCTATGGTGAAAAAGGAAATATCTTCCGTTCAAATCTGGAAAGAAGCTTTCAGAGAAACTAATCTGTGTTCTGTTAATTCATCTCACAGAGTTACATCTTTCCCTTCAAGAAGCCTTTCGCTAAGGCTGTTCTTGTGTAATTGGAAAAGGAATATTTGGAAGCCCATAGAGGGCTATGGTGAAAAATGAAATATCTTCCGTTCAAAACTGGAAAGAAGCTTTCTGAAAAACTGCTCTGTGTTCTGTTAATTCGTCTCACAGAGTTACATATTTCCCTTCAAGAAATCTTTCGCTAAGGCTGTTCTTGTGGAATTGGCAAAGGGATATTTGGAAGCCCATAGAGGGCTATGGTGAAACAGGAAATACTTCCGTTCGAAACTGGAAAGAAGCTTTCTGAGAAACTACTCTGTGTTCTGTTAATTCATCTCACAGAGTTACATCTTTCCCTTCAAGAAGCCTTTCGCTAAGGCTGTTGTTGTGGCATTGGCAAAGGGATATTTGGAAGCCCATAGAGGGCTATGGTGAAAAAGGAAATATCATCCGTTCCAAACTGGAAAGAAGCTTTCTGAGAAACTGCTCAGTGTTCTGTTAATTCATCTCACAGAGTTACGTCTTTCCCTTCAAGAAGCCTTTCGCTCAGGCTGTTCTTGTGGAATTGGCAAAGGGATATTTGGAAGCCCATAGAGGGCTATGGTGAAAAAGGAAATATCTTCCGTTCAAAACTGGAAAGAAGATTTCTGAGAAACTGCTCTGTGTTCTCTTAATTCTTCTCACAGAGTTACATCTTTCCCTTCAAGAAGCCTTTCTCTAAGGCTGTTCTTGTGGAATTGGCAAAGGGATATTTGGAAGCCCATAGAGGGCTACGGTGAAAAAGGAAATACCTTCCGTTCGAAACTGGAAAGAAGCTTTCTGAGAAACTACTCTGTGTTCTGTTAATTCATCTCACAGAGTTACATCTTTCCCTTCAAGAAGCCTTTCGCTAAGGCTGTTCTTGTGGAATTGGCAAAGGGATATTTGGAAGCCCATAGAGGGCTGTGGTGAAACAGGAAATATCTTCCGTTCAAAACTGGAAAGAAGCTTTCTGAGAAACTGCTCTGTGTTCTGTTAATTCATCTCACAGAGTTACATCTTTCCCTTCAAGAAGCCTTTCTCTAAGGCTGTTCTTGTGGAATTGGCAAAGGGATATTTGGAAGCCCATAGAGGGCTATGGTGAAAAAGGAAATATCTTCTGTTCAAAACTGGAAAGAAGCTTTCTGAGAAACTGCTCTGTGTTCTGTTAATTCATCTCAAAGAGTTACATCTTTCCCTTCAAGAAGCCTTTCGCTAAGGCTTTTCTTGTGGAATTGGCAAAGGGATATTTGGAAGCCCATAGAGGGCTATGGTGAAAAAGAAAATATCTTCCGTTCAAAACTGGAAAGAAGCTTTCTGAGAAACTGCTCTGTGTTCTCTTAATTCATCTCACAGAGTTACATCTTTCCCTTCAAGAAGCCTTTCGCTAAGACTGTTCTTGTGTACTTGGCAAAGGGATATTTGGAAGCCCATAGTGGGCTATGGTGAAAAACGAAATATCTTCCGTTCAAAACTGGAAAGAAGCTTTCTGAGAAACTGCTCGGTGCTCTGTTAATTCATCTCACAGACTTACATCTTTCCCTTCAAAAGAATTTTGCTAAGGCTGTTCTTGTGGAATTGGTAAAGGGATATTTGGAAGCCCATAGAGGGCTATGATGAAACAGGAAATATCTTCCGTTCAAAACTGGAAAGAAGCTTTCTGAGAAACTGCTCTGTGTTCTGTTAATTCAACTCACAGAGTTACATCTTTCCCTTCAAGAAACCTCTCGCTGAAGCTGTTGTTGTGGCATTGGCAAAGGGATATTTGGAAGCCCATAGAGGGCTATGGTGAAAAAGGAAATATCATCCGTTCAAAACTGGAAAGAAGCTTTCTGAGAAACTGCTCAGTGTTCTGTTAATTCATCTCACAGAGTTACATCTTTCCCTTCAAGAAGCCTTTCGCTAAGGCTGTTCTGGTGGAATTGGCAAAGGGATATTTGGAAGCCCATAGAGGGCTATGGTGAAAAACAAATATCTTCCGTTCAAAACTGGAAAGAAGATTTCTGAGAAACTGCTCTGTGTTCTCTTAATTCTTCTCACAGAGTTACATCTTTCCCTTCAAGAAGCCTTTCTCTAAGGCTGTTCTTGTGGAATTGGCAAAGGGATATTTGGAAGCCCATAGAGGGCTACGGTGAAAAAGGAAATATCTTCCGTTCGAAACTGGAAAGAAGCTTTCTGAGAAACTACTCTGTGTTCTGTTAATTCATCTCACAGAGTTACATCTTTCCCTTCAAGAAGCCTTTCGCTTAGGCAGTTCTTGTGGAATTGGCCAAGGGATATTTGGATGCCCATACAAGGCTATGGTGAAAAAGGAAATATCTTCCGTTCAAAACTGGAAAGAAGCTTTCTGAGAAACTGCTCTGTGTTCTGTTAATTCATCTCACAGAGTTACATCTTTCCCTTCAAGAAGCCTTTCGCTAAGGCTGTTCTTGTGGAATTGGCAAAGGGATATTTGGAAGCCCTTAGAGGGCTATGGTGAAAAAGGAAATATCTTTCATTCAAAACTGGAAAGAAGCTTTCTGAGAAACTGCTCTGTGTTCTCTTAATTCATCTCACAGAGTTACATCTTTCCCTTCAAGAAGCCTTTCGCTTAGGCTGTTCTTGTGGAATTGGCAAAGGGATATTTGGAAGCCCTTAGAGGGCTATGGTGAAACAGGAAATATCTTCCGTTCAAAACTGGAAAGAAGCTTTATGAGAAACTGCTCTGTGTTCTGTTAATTCATCTCACAGAGTTACATCTTTCCCTTCAAGAAGCCTTTCTCTAAGGCTGTTCTTGTGGAATTGGCAAAGGGATATTTGGAAGCCCATAGAGGGCTATGGTGAAAAAGGAAATATCTTCCGTTCAAAACTGGAAAGAAGCTTTCTGAGAAACTGCTCTGTGTTCTGTTAATTCATCTCAAAGAGTTACATCTTTCCCTTCAAGAAGCCTTTCGCTAAGGCTTTTCTTGTGGAATTGGCAAAGGGATACTTGGAAGCCCATAGAGGGCTATGGTGAAAAAGGAAATATCTTCCGTTCAAAACGGGATAGAAGCTTTCTGAGTAACTGCTCTGTGTTCTCTTAATTTATCTCAAAGAGTTACATCTTTCCCTTCAAGAAGCCTTTCGCTAACGCTGTTCTTGTGGAATTGGCAAAGGGATATTTGGAAACCCATAGAGCGCTATGGTGAAAAAGGAAATATCTTCCGTTCAAAACTGGAAACAAGCTTTCTGAGAAACTGCTCTGTGTTCTGTTAATTCATCTCACAGAGTTACATCTTTCCCTTCAAGAAACCTTTCGCTAAGGCTGTTCTTGTGGAATTGGCAAAGGGATATTTGGAAGCCCATTGAGGGCTATGGTGAAACAGGAAATACTTCCGTTCGAAACTGGAAAGCAGCTTTCTGAGAAACTGCTCTGTGTTCTGTTAATTCATCTCACAGAGTTACATCTTTCCCTTCAAGAAGCCTTTCGCTAAGGCTGTTCTTGTGGAGTTGGCAAGGGGATATTTGGAAGCCCTTACAGGGTTATGCTGAAAAAGGAAATATCTTCCGTTCAAAACTGGAAAGAAGCATTCTGAGAAACTGCTCTGCGTTCTGTTAATTCATCTCACAGAGTTACATCTTTCCCTTCAAGAAGCCTTTCGCTAAGGCTGTTCTTGTGGAATTGGCAAAGGGATATTTGGAAGCCCATA
Organism: Chlorocebus sabaeus; assembly: GCF_047675955.1. NCBI lineage: Eukaryota > Metazoa > Chordata > Mammalia > Primates > Cercopithecidae > Chlorocebus > Chlorocebus sabaeus. The sequence continues at coordinate 45,253,239 of NC_132905.1, read as the reverse complement.
GAGGGCTATGGTGAGAAAGGAAATATCTTCCATTCAAAACTGAAAAGAAGCTTTCTGAGAAACTGCTCTGTGTTCTCTTAATTCATCTCACAGAGTTACATCTTTCCCTTCAAGAAGCCTTTCGCTAAGGCTCTTCTTATGGAATTGGCAAAGGGATATTTGGAAGCCCATAGAGGGCTATGGTGAAACAGGAAATATCTTCCGTTCAAAACTGGAAAGAAGCTTTCTGAGAAACTGCTCTGTGTTCTGTTAATTCATCTCACAGAGTTACATCTTTCCCTTCAAGAAGCCTTTCTCTAAGACTGTTCTTGTGGAATTGGCAAAGGGATATTTGGAAGCCCATAGTGGGCTATGGTGAAAAAGGAAATATCTTCCGTTCAAAACTGGAAAGAAGCTTTCTGAGAAACTGCTCGGTGCTCTGTTAATTCATCTCACAGACTTACATCTTTCCCTTCAAAAGACTTTTGCTAAGGCTGTTCTTGTGGAATTGGTAAAGGGATATTTGGAAGCCCATAGAGGGCTATGGTGAAAAAGGAAATATCTTCTATTCAAAACTGGAAAGAAGCTTTCTGAGAAACTGCTCTGTGTTCTTTTAATTCATCTCACAGAGTTACATCTTTCTCTTCAAGAAGCCTTTCGCTAAGGCTGTTCTTGTGGAATTGGCAAAGGGATATTTGGAAGCCCATAGTGGGCTATGATGAAACAGGAAATATCTTCCGTTCAAAACTGGAAAGAAGCTTTCTGAGAAACTGCTCTGTGTTCTGTTAATTCAACTCACAGAGTTACATCTTTCCCTTCAAGAAACCTCTCGCTAAAGCTGTTGTTGTGGCATTGGCAAAGGGATATTTGGAAACCCATAGAGGGCTATGGTGAAAAAGGAAATATCATCCGTTACAAACTGGAAAGAAGCTTTCTGAGAAACTGCTCAGTGTTCTGTTAATTCATCTCACAGAGTTACATCTTTCCCTTCAAGAAGCCTTTCGCTAAGGCTGTCCTTGTGGAATTGGCAAAGGGATATTTTGAAGCCCATAGAGGGCTATGGTGAAAAAGGAAATATCTTCCGTTCAAAACTGGAAAGAAGCTTTCTGAGAAACTGCTCTGTGTTCTCTTAATTCTTCTCACAGAGTTACATCTTTCCCTTCAAGAAGCCTTTCTCTAAGGCTGTTCTTGTGGAATTGGCAAAGGGATATTTGGAAGCCCATAGAGGGCTACGGTGAAGAAGGAAATATCTTCCGTTCGAAACAGGAAAGAAGCTTTCTGAGAAACTACTCTGTGTTCTGTTAATTCATCTCACAGAGTTACATCTTTCCCTTCAAGAAGCCTTTCGCTAAGGCATTTCTTGTGGAATTGGCCAAGGGATATTTGGAAGCCCATACAAGGCTATGGTGAAAAAGGAAATATCTTCCGTTCAAAACTGGAAAGAAGCTTTCTGAGAAACTGCTCTGTGTTCTGTTAATTCATCTCACAGAGTTACATCTTTCCCTTCAAGAAGCCTTTCTCTAAGGCTGTTCTTGTGGAATTGGCAAAGGGATATTTGGAAGCCCATAGAGGGCTATGGTGAAAAAGGAAATATCTTCCGTTCAAAACTGGAAAGAAGCTTTCTGAGAAACTGCTCTGTGTTCTGTTAATTCATCTCAAAGAGTTACATCTTTCCCTTCAAGAAGCCTTTCGCTAAGGCTTTTCTTGTGGAATTGGCAAAGGGATACTTGGAAGCCCATAGAGGGCTATGGTGAAAAAGGAAATATCTTCCGTTCAAAACGGGATAGAAGCTTTCTGAGTAACTGCTCTGTGTTCTCTTAATTTATCTCAAAGAGTTACATCTTTCCCTTCAAGAAGCCTTTCGCTAACGCTGTTCTTGTGGAATTGGCAAAGGGATATTTGGAAACCCATAGAGCGCTATGGTGAAAAAGGAAATATCTTCCGTTCAAAACTGGAAACAAGCTTTCTGAGAAACTGCTCTGTGTTCTGTTAATTCATCTCACAGAGTTACATCTTTCCCTTCAAGAAACCTTTCGCTAAGGCTGTTCTTGTGGAATTGGCAAAGGGATATTTGGAAGCCCATTGAGGGCTATGGTGAAACAGGAAATACTTCCGTTCGAAACTGGAAAGCAGCTTTCTGAGAAACTGCTCTGTGTTCTGTTAATTCATCTCACAGAGTTACATCTTTCCCTTCAAGAAGCCTTTCGCTAAGGCTGTTCTTGTGGAGTTGGCAAGGGGATATTTGGAAGCCCTTAGAGGGTTATGCTGAAAAAGGAAATATCTTCCGTTCAAAACTGGAAAGAAGCATTCTGAGAAACTGCTCTGCGTTCTGTTAATTCATCTCACAGAGTTACATCTTTCCCTTCAAGAAGACTTTCGCTAAGGCTGTTCTTGTGGAATTGGCAAAGGGATATTTGGAAGCCCATAGAGGGCTATGGTGAGAAAGGAAATATCTTCCATTCAAAACTGAAAAGAAGCTTTCTGAGAAACTGCTCTGTGTTCTCTTAATTCATCTCACAGAGTTACATCTTTCCCTTCAAGAAGCCTTTCGCTAAGGCTCTTCTTATGGAATTGGCAAAGGGATATTTGGAAGCCCATAGAGGGCTATGGTGAAACAGGAAATATCTTCCGTTCAAAACTGGAAAGAAGCTTTCTGAGAAACTGCTCTGTGTTCTGTTAATTCATCTCACAGAGTTACATCTTTCCCTTCAAGAAGCCTTTCTCTAAGACTGTTCTTGTGGAATTGGCAAAGGGATATTTGGAAGCCCATAGTGGGCTATGGTGAAAAAGGAAATATCTTCCGTTCAAAACTGGAAAGAAGCTTTCTGAGAAACTGCTCGGTGCTCTGTTAATTCATCTCACAGACTTACATCTTTCCCTTCAAAAGACTTTTGCTAAGGCTGTTCTTGTGGAATTGGTAAAGGGATATTTGGAAGCCCATAGAGGGCTATGGTGAAAAAGGAAATATCTTCTATTCAAAACTGGAAAGAAGCTTTCTGAGAAACTGCTCTGTGTTCTTTTAATTCATCTCACAGAGTTACATCTTTCTCTTCAAGAAGCCTTTCGCTAAGGCTGTTCTTGTGGAATTGGCAAAGGGATATTTGGAAGCCCATAGTGGGCTATGATGAAACAGGAAATATCTTCCGTTCAAAACTGGAAAGAAGCTTTCTGAGAAACTGCTCTGTGTTCTGTTAATTCAACTCACAGAGTTACATCTTTCCCTTCAAGAAACCTCTCGCTAAAGCTGTTGTTGTGGCATTGGCAAAGGGATATTTGGAAACCCATAGAGGGCTATGGTGAAAAAGGAAATATCATCCGTTACAAACTGGAAAGAAGCTTTCTGAGAAACTGCTCAGTGTTCTGTTAATTCATCTCACAGAGTTACATCTTTCCCTTCAAGAAGCCTTTCGCTAAGGCTGTCCTTGTGGAATTGGCAAAGGGATATTTTGAAGCCCATAGAGGGCTATGGTGAAAAAGGAAATATCTTCCGTTCAAAACTGGAAAGAAGCTTTCTGAGAAACTGCTCTGTGTTCTCTTAATTCTTCTCACAGAGTTACATCTTTCCCTTCAAGAAGCCTTTCTCTAAGGCTGTTCTTGTGGAATTGGCAAAGGGATATTTGGAAGCCCATAGAGGGCTACGGTGAAGAAGGAAATATCTTCCGTTCGAAACAGGAAAGAAGCTTTCTGAGAAACTACTCTGTGTTCTGTTAATTCATCTCACAGAGTTACATCTTTCCCTTCAAGAAGCCTTTCGCTAAGGCATTTCTTGTGGAATTGGCCAAGGGATATTTGGAAGCCCATACAAGGCTATGGTGAAAAAGGAAATATCTTCCGTTCAAAACTGGAAAGAAGCTTTCTGAGAAACTGCTCTGTGTTCTGTTAATTCATCTCACAGAGTTACATCTTTCCCTTCAAGAAGCCTTTCGCTAAGGCTGTTCTTGTGGAATTGGCAAAGGGATATTTGGAAGCCCTTAGAGGGCTATGGTGAAAAAGGAAATATCTTCCATTCAAAACTGGAAAGAAGCTTTCTGAGAAACTGCTCTGTGTTCTCTTAATTCATCTCACAGAGTTACATCTTTCCCTTCAACAAGCCTTTCTCTAAGGCTGTTCTTGTGGAATTGGCAAAGGGATATTTGGAAGCCCATAGAGGGCTATGGTGAAAAAGGAAATATCTTCCGTTCAAAAGTGGAAAGAAGATTTCTGAGAAACTGCTCTGTGTTCTGTTAATTCATCTCAAAGAGTTACATCTTTCCCTTCAAGAAGCCTTTCGCTAAGGCTGTTCTTGTGGAATTGGCAAGGGATATTTGGAAGCCCATAGAGGGCTATGGTGAAAAAGGAAATATCTTCCTTTCCAAACTGGAAAGAAGCTTTCTGAGAAACTGCCCTGTGTTCTGTTAATTCACCTCACAGAGTTACATCTTTCCCTTCAGTAAGCCTTTCGCTAAGGCTGTTCTTCTGGAATTGGCAAAGGGATATTTGGAAGCCCATAGAGGGCTATGGTGAAAAAGGAAATATCTTCCGTTCAAATCTGGAAAGAAGCTTTCAGAGAAACTAATCTGTGTTCTGTTAATTCATCTCACAGAGTTACATCTTTCCCTTCAAGAAGCCTTTCGCTAAGGCTGTTCTTGTGTAATTGGCAAAGGAATATTTGGAAGCCCATAGAGGGCTATGGTGAAAAATGAAATATCTTCCGTTCAAAACTGGAAAGAAGCTTTCTGAAAAACTGCTCTGTGTTCTGTTAATTCGTCTCACAGAGTTACATATTTCCCTTCAAGAAATCTTTCGCTAAGGCTGTTCTTGTGGAATTGGCAAAGGGATATTTGGAAGCCCATAGAGGGCTATGGTGAAACAGGAAATACTTCCGTTCGAAACTGGAAAGAAGCTTTCTGAGAAACTACTCTGTGTTCTGTTAATTCATCTCACAGAGTTACATCTTTCCCTTCAAGAAGCCTTTCGCTAAGGCTGTTGTTGTGGCATTGGCAAAGGGATATTTGGAAGCCCATAGAGGGCTATGGTGAAAAAGGAAATATCATCCGTTCCAAACTGGAAAGAAGCTTTCTGAGAAACTGCTCAGTGTTCTGTTAATTCATCTCACAGAGTTACGTCTTTCCCTTCAAGAAGCCTTTCGCTCAGGCTGTTCTTGTGGAATTGGCAAAGGGATATTTGGAAGCCCATAGAGGGCTATGGTGAAAAAGGAAATATCTTCCGTTCAAAACTGGAAAGAAGATTTCTGAGAAACTGCTCTGTGTTCTCTTAATTCTTCTCACAGAGTTACATCTTTCCCTTCAAGAAGCCTTTCTCTAAGGCTGTTCTTGTGGAATTGGCAAAGGGATATTTGGAAGCCCATAGAGGGCTACGGTGAAAAAGGAAATACCTTCCGTTCGAAACTGGAAAGAAGCTTTCTGAGAAACTACTCTGTGTTCTGTTAATTCATCTCACAGAGTTACATCTTTCCCTTCAAGAAGCCTTTCGCTAAGGCTGTTCTTGTGGAATTGGCAAAGGGATATTTGGAAGCCCATAGAGGGCTGTGGTGAAACAGGAAATATCTTCCGTTCAAAACTGGAAAGAAGCTTTCTGAGAAACTGCTCTGTGTTCTGTTAATTCATCTCACAGAGTTACATCTTTCCCTTCAAGAAGCCTTTCTCTAAGGCTGTTCTTGTGGAATTGGCAAAGGGATATTTGGAAGCCCATAGAGGGCTATGGTGAAAAAGGAAATATCTTCTGTTCAAAACTGGAAAGAAGCTTTCTGAGAAACTGCTCTGTGTTCTGTTAATTCATCTCAAAGAGTTACATCTTTCCCTTCAAGAAGCCTTTCGCTAAGGCTTTTCTTGTGGAATTGGCAAAGGGATATTTGGAAGCCCATAGAGGGCTATGGTGAAAAAGAAAATATCTTCCGTTCAAAACTGGAAAGAAGCTTTCTGAGAAACTGCTCTGTGTTCTCTTAATTCATCTCACAGAGTTACATCTTTCCCTTCAAGAAGCCTTTCGCTTAGGCTGTTCTTGTGGAATTGGCAAAGGGATATTTGGAAGCCCTTAGAGGGCTATGGTGAAACAGGAAATATCTTCCGTTCAAAACTGGAAAGAAGCTTTATGAGAAACTGCTCTGTGTTCTGTTAATTCATCTCACAGAGTTACATCTTTCCCTTCAAGAAGCCTTTCTCTAAGGCTGTTCTTGTGGAATTGGCAAAGGGATATTTGGAAGCCCATAGAGGGCTATGGTGAAAAAGGAAATATCTTCCGTTCAAAACTGGAAAGAAGCTTTCTGAGAAACTGCTCTGTGTTCTGTTAATTCATCTCAAAGAGTTACATCTTTCCCTTCAAGAAGCCTTTCGCTAAGGCTTTTCTTGTGGAATTGGCAAAGGGATACTTGGAAGCCCATAGAGGGCTATGGTGAAAAAGGAAATATCTTCCGTTCAAAACGGGATAGAAGCTTTCTGAGTAACTGCTCTGTGTTCTCTTAATTTATCTCAAAGAGTTACATCTTTCCCTTCAAGAAGCCTTTCGCTAACGCTGTTCTTGTGGAATTGGCAAAGGGATATTTGGAAACCCATAGAGCGCTATGGTGAAAAAGGAAATATCTTCCGTTCAAAACTGGAAACAAGCTTTCTGAGAAACTGCTCTGTGTTCTGTTAATTCATCTCACAGAGTTACATCTTTCCCTTCAAGAAACCTTTCGCTAAGGCTGTTCTTGTGGAATTGGCAAAGGGATATTTGGAAGCCCATTGAGGGCTATGGTGAAACAGGAAATACTTCCGTTCGAAACTGGAAAGCAGCTTTCTGAGAAACTGCTCTGTGTTCTGTTAATTCATCTCACAGAGTTACATCTTTCCCTTCAAGAAGCCTTTCGCTAAGGCTGTTCTTGTGGAGTTGGCAAGGGGATATTTGGAAGCCCTTAGAGGGTTATGCTGAAAAAGGAAATATCTTCCGTTCAAAACTGGAAAGAAGCATTCTGAGAAACTGCTCTGCGTTCTGTTAATTCATCTCACAGAGTTACATCTTTCCCTTCAAGAAGACTTTCGCTAAGGCTGTTCTTGTGGAATTGGCAAAGGGATATTTGGAAGCCCATAGAGGGCTATGGTGAGAAAGGAAATATCTTCCATTCAAAACTGAAAAGAAGCTTTCTGAGAAACTGCTCTGTGTTCTCTTAATTCATCTCACAGAGTTACATCTTTCCCTTCAAGAAGCCTTTCGCTAAGGCTCTTCTTATGGAATTGGCAAAGGGATATTTGGAAGCCCATAGAGGGCTATGGTGAAACAGGAAATATCTTCCGTTCAAAACTGGAAAGAAGCTTTCTGAGAAACTGCTCTGTGTTCTGTTAATTCATCTCACAGAGTTACATCTTTCCCTTCAAGAAGCCTTTCTCTAAGACTGTTCTTGTGGAATTGGCAAAGGGATATTTGGAAGCCCATAGTGGGCTATGGTGAAAAAGGAAATATCTTCCGTTCAAAACTGGAAAGAAGCTTTCTGAGAAACTGCTCGGTGCTCTGTTAATTCATCTCACAGACTTACATCTTTCCCTTCAAAAGACTTTTGCTAAGGCTGTTCTTGTGGAATTGGTAAAGGGATATTTGGAAGCCCATAGAGGGCTATGGTGAAAAAGGAAATATCTTCTATTCAAAACTGGAAAGAAGCTTTCTGAGAAACTGCTCTGTGTTCTTTTAATTCATCTCACAGAGTTACATCTTTCTCTTCAAGAAGCCTTTCGCTAAGGCTGTTCTTGTGGAATTGGCAAAGGGATATTTGGAAGCCCATAGTGGGCTATGATGAAACAGGAAATATCTTCCGTTCAAAACTGGAAAGAAGCTTTCTGAGAAACTGCTCTGTGTTCTGTTAATTCAACTCACAGAGTTACATCTTTCCCTTCAAGAAACCTCTCGCTAAAGCTGTTGTTGTGGCATTGGCAAAGGGATATTTGGAAACCCATAGAGGGCTATGGTGAAAAAGGAAATATCATCCGTTACAAACTGGAAAGAAGCTTTCTGAGAAACTGCTCAGTGTTCTGTTAATTCATCTCACAGAGTTACATCTTTCCCTTCAAGAAGCCTTTCGCTAAGGCTGTCCTTGTGGAATTGGCAAAGGGATATTTTGAAGCCCATAGAGGGCTATGGTGAAAAAGGAAATATCTTCCGTTCAAAACTGGAAAGAAGCTTTCTGAGAAACTGCTCTGTGTTCTCTTAATTCTTCTCACAGAGTTACATCTTTCCCTTCAAGAAGCCTTTCTCTAAGGCTGTTCTTGTGGAATTGGCAAAGGGATATTTGGAAGCCCATAGAGGGCTACGGTGAAGAAGGAAATATCTTCCGTTCGAAACAGGAAAGAAGCTTTCTGAGAAACTACTCTGTGTTCTGTTAATTCATCTCACAGAGTTACATCTTTCCCTTCAAGAAGCCTTTCGCTAAGGCATTTCTTGTGGAATTGGCCAAGGGATATTTGGAAGCCCATACAAGGCTATGGTGAAAAAGGAAATATCTTCCGTTCAAAACTGGAAAGAAGCTTTCTGAGAAACTGCTCTGTGTTCTGTTAATTCATCTCACAGAGTTACATCTTTCCCTTCAAGAAGCCTTTCGCTAAGGCTGTTCTTGTGGAATTGGCAAAGGGATATTTGGAAGCCCTTAGAGGGCTATGGTGAAAAAGGAAATATCTTCCATTCAAAACTGGAAAGAAGCTTTCTGAGAAACTGCTCTGTGTTCTCTTAATTCATCTCACAGAGTTACATCTTTCCCTTCAACAAGCCTTTCTCTAAGGCTGTTCTTGTGGAATTGGCAAAGGGATATTTGGAAGCCCATAGAGGGCTATGGTGAAAAAGGAAATATCTTCCGTTCAAAAGTGGAAAGAAGATTTCTGAGAAACTGCTCTGTGTTCTGTTAATTCATCTCAAAGAGTTACATCTTTCCCTTCAAGAAGCCTTTCGCTAAGGCTGTTCTTGTGGAATTGGCAAGGGATATTTGGAAGCCCATAGAGGGCTATGGTGAAAAAGGAAATATCTTCCTTTCCAAACTGGAAAGAAGCTTTCTGAGAAACTGCCCTGTGTTCTGTTAATTCACCTCACAGAGTTACATCTTTCCCTTCAGTAAGCCTTTCGCTAAGGCTGTTCTTCTGGAATTGGCAAAGGGATATTTGGAAGCCCATAGAGGGCTATGGTGAAAAAGGAAATATCTTCCGTTCAAATCTGGAAAGAAGCTTTCAGAGAAACTAATCTGTGTTCTGTTAATTCATCTCACAGAGTTACATCTTTCCCTTCAAGAAGCCTTTCGCTAAGGCTGTTCTTGTGTAATTGGCAAAGGAATATTTGGAAGCCCATAGAGGGCTATGGTGAAAAATGAAATATCTTCCGTTCAAAACTGGAAAGAAGCTTTCTGAAAAACTGCTCTGTGTTCTGTTAATTCGTCTCACAGAGTTACATATTTCCCTTCAAGAAATCTTTCGCTAAGGCTGTTCTTGTGGAATTGGCAAAGGGATATTTGGAAGCCCATAGAGGGCTATGGTGAAACAGGAAATACTTCCGTTCGAAACTGGAAAGAAGCTTTCTGAGAAACTACTCTGTGTTCTGTTAATTCATCTCACAGAGTTACATCTTTCCCTTCAAGAAGCCTTTCGCTAAGGCTGTTGTTGTGGCATTGGCAAAGGGATATTTGGAAGCCCATAGAGGGCTATGGTGAAAAAGGAAATATCATCCGTTCCAAACTGGAAAGAAGCTTTCTGAGAAACTGCTCAGTGTTCTGTTAATTCATCTCACAGAGTTACGTCTTTCCCTTCAAGAAGCCTTTCGCTCAGGCTGTTCTTGTGGAATTGGCAAAGGGATATTTGGAAGCCCATAGAGGGCTATGGTGAAAAAGGAAATATCTTCCGTTCAAAACTGGAAAGAAGATTTCTGAGAAACTGCTCTGTGTTCTCTTAATTCTTCTCACAGAGTTACATCTTTCCCTTCAAGAAGCCTTTCTCTAAGGCTGTTCTTGTGGAATTGGCAAAGGGATATTTGGAAGCCCATAGAGGGCTACGGTGAAAAAGGAAATACCTTCCGTTCGAAACTGGAAAGAAGCTTTCTGAGAAACTACTCTGTGTTCTGTTAATTCATCTCACAGAGTTACATCTTTCCCTTCAAGAAGCCTTTCGCTAAGGCTGTTCTTGTGGAATTGGCAAAGGGATATTTGGAAGCCCATAGAGGGCTGTGGTGAAACAGGAAATATCTTCCGTTCAAAACTGGAAAGAAGCTTTCTGAGAAACTGCTCTGTGTTCTGTTAATTCATCTCACAGAGTTACATCTTTCCCTTCAAGAAGCCTTTCTCTAAGGCTGTTCTTGTGGAATTGGCAAAGGGATATTTGGAAGCCCATAGAGGGCTATGGTGAAAAAGGAAATATCTTCTGTTCAAAACTGGAAAGAAGCTTTCTGAGAAACTGCTCTGTGTTCTGTTAATTCATCTCAAAGAGTTACATCTTTCCCTTCAAGAAGCCTTTCGCTAAGGCTTTTCTTGTGGAGTTGGCAAAGGGATATTTGGAAGCCCATAGAGGGCTATGGTGAAAAAGAAAATATCTTCCGTTCAAAACTGGAAAGAAGCTTTCTGAGAAACTGCTCTGTGTTCTCTTAATTCATCTCACAGAGTTACATCTTTCCCTTCAAGAAGCCTTTCGCTTAGGCTGTTCTTGTGGAATTGGCAAAGGGATATTTGGAAGCCCTTAGAGGGCTATGGTGAAACAGGAAATATCTTCCGTTCAAAACTGGAAAGAAGCTTTATGAGAAACTGCTCTGTGTTCTGTTAATTCATCTCACAGAGTTACATCTTTCCCTTCAAGAAGCCTTTCTCTAAGGCTGTTCTTGTGGAATTGGCAAAGGGATATTTGGAAGCCCATAGAGGGCTATGGTGAAAAAGGAAATATCTTCCGTTCAAAACTGGAAAGAAGCTTTCTGAGAAACTGCTCTGTGTTCTGTTAATTCATCTCAAAGAGTTACATCTTTCCCTTCAAGAAGCCTTTCGCTAAGGCTTTTCTTGTGGAATTGGCAAAGGGATACTTGGAAGCCCATAGAGGGCTATGGTGAAAAAGGAAATATCTTCCGTTCAAAACGGGATAGAAGCTTTCTGAGTAACTGCTCTGTGTTCTCTTAATTTATCTCAAAGAGTTACATCTTTCCCTTCAAGAAGCCTTTCGCTAACGCTGTTCTTGTGGAATTGGCAAAGGGATATTTGGAAACCCATAGAGCGCTATGGTGAAAAAGGAAATATCTTCCGTTCAAAACTGGAAACAAGCTTTCTGAGAAACTGCTCTGTGTTCTGTTAATTCATCTCACAGAGTTACATCTTTCCCTTCAAGAAACCTTTCGCTAAGGCTGTTCTTGTGGAATTGGCAAAGGGATATTTGGAAGCCCATTGAGGGCTATGGTGAAACAGGAAATACTTCCGTTCGAAACTGGAAAGCAGCTTTCTGAGAAACTGCTCTGTGTTCTGTTAATTCATCTCACAGAGTTACATCTTTCCCTTCAAGAAGCCTTTCGCTAAGGCTGTTCTTGTGGAGTTGGCAAGGGGATATTTGGAAGCCCTTAGAGGGTTATGCTGAAAAAGGAAATATCTTCCGTTCAAAACTGGAAAGAAGCATTCTGAGAAACTGCTCTGCGTTCTGTTAATTCATCTCACAGAGTTACATCTTTCCCTTCAAGAAGACTTTCGCTAAGGCTGTTCTTGTGGAATTGGCAAAGGGATATTTGGAAGCCCATAGAGGGCTATGGTGAGAAAGGAAATATCTTCCATTCAAAACTGAAAAGAAGCTTTCTGAGAAACTGCTCTGTGTTCTCTTAATTCATCTCACAGAGTTACATCTTTCCCTTCAAGAAGCCTTTCGCTAAGGCTCTTCTTATGGAATTGGCAAAGGGATATTTGGAAGCCCATAGAGGGCTATGGTGAAACAGGAAATATCTTCCGTTCAAAACTGGAAAGAAGCTTTCTGAGAAACTGCTCTGTGTTCTGTTAATTCATCTCACAGAGTTACATCTTTCCCTTCAAGAAGCCTTTCTCTAAGACTGTTCTTGTGGAATTGGCAAAGGGATATTTGGAAGCCCATAGTGGGCTATGGTGAAAAAGGAAATATCTTCCGTTCAAAACTGGAAAGAAGCTTTCTGAGAAACTGCTCGGTGCTCTGTTAATTCATCTCACAGACTTACATCTTTCCCTTCAAAAGACTTTTGCTAAGGCTGTTCTTGTGGAATTGGTAAAGGGATATTTGGAAGCCCATAGAGGGCTATGGTGAAAAAGGAAATATCTTCTATTCCAAACTGGAAAGAAGCTTTCTGAGAAACTGCTCTGTGTTCTTTTAATTCATCTCACAGAGTTACATCTTTCTCTTCAAGAAGCCTTTCGCTAAGGCTGTTCTTGTGGAATTGGCAAAGGGATATTTGGAAGCCCATAGTGGGCTATGATGAAACAGGAAATATCTTCCGTTCAAAACTGGAAAGAAGCTTTCTGAGAAACTGCTCTGTGTTCTGTTAATTCAACTCACAGAGTTACATCTTTCCCTTCAAGAAACCTCTCGCTAAAGCTGTTGTTGTGGCATTGGCAAAGGGATATTTGGAAACCCATAGAGGGCTATGGTGAAAAAGGAAATATCATCCGTTACAAACTGGAAAGAAGCTTTCTGAGAAACTGCTCAGTGTTCTGTTAATTCATCTCACAGAGTTACATCTTTCCCTTCAAGAAGCCTTTCGCTAAGGCTGTCCTTGTGGAATTGGCAAAGGGATATTTTGAAGCCCATAGAGGGCTATGGTGAAAAAGGAAATATCTTCCGTTCAAAACTGGAAAGAAGCTTTCTGAGAAACTGCTCTGTGTTCTCTTAATTCTTCTCACAGAGTTACATCTTTCCCTTCAAGAAGCCTTTCTCTAAGGCTGTTCTTGTGGAATTGGCAAAGGGATATTTGGAAGCCCATAGAGGGCTACGGTGAAGAAGGAAATATCTTCCGTTCGAAACAGGAAAGAAGCTTTCTGAGAAACTACTCTGTGTTCTGTTAATTCATCTCACAGAGTTACATCTTTCCCTTCAAGAAGCCTTTCGCTAAGGCATTTCTTGTGGAATTGGCCAAGGGATATTTGGAAGCCCATACAAGGCTATGGTGAAAAAGGAAATATCTTCCGTTCAAAACTGGAAAGAAGCTTTCTGAGAAACTGCTCTGTGTTCTGTTAATTCATCTCACAGAGTTACATCTTTCCCTTCAAGAAGCCTTTCTCTAAGGCTGTTCTTGTGGAATTGGCAAAGGGATATTTGGAAGCCCATAGAGGGCTATGGTGAAAAAGGAAATATCTTCCGTTCAAAACTGGAAAGAAGCTTTCTGAGAAACTGCTCTGTGTTCTGTTAATTCATCTCAAAGAGTTACATCTTTCCCTTCAAGAAGCCTTTCGCTAAGGCTTTTCTTGTGGAATTGGCAAAGGGATACTTGGAAGCCCATAGAGGGCTATGGTGAAAAAGGAAATATCTTCCGTTCAAAACGGGATAGAAGCTTTCTGAGTAACTGCTCTGTGTTCTCTTAATTTATCTCAAAGAGTTACATCTTTCCCTTCAAGAAGCCTTTCGCTAACGCTGTTCTTGTGGAATTGGCAAAGGGATATTTGGAAACCCATAGAGCGCTATGGTGAAAAAGGAAATATCTTCCGTTCAAAACTGGAAACAAGCTTTCTGAGAAACTGCTCTGTGTTCTGTTAATTCATCTCACAGAGTTACATCTTTCCCTTCAAGAAACCTTTCGCTAAGGCTGTTCTTGTGGAATTGGCAAAGGGATATTTGGAAGCCCATTGAGGGCTATGGTGAAACAGGAAATACTTCCGTTCGAAACTGGAAAGCAGCTTTCTGAGAAACTGCTCTGTGTTCTGTTAATTCATCTCACAGAGTTACATCTTTCCCTTCAAGAAGCCTTTCGCTAAGGCTGTTCTTGTGGAGTTGGCAAGGGGATATTTGGAAGCCCTTAGAGGGTTATGCTGAAAAAGGAAATATCTTCCGTTCAAAACTGGAAAGAAGCATTCTGAGAAACTGCTCTGCGTTCTGTTAATTCATCTCACAGAGTTACATCTTTCCCTTCAAGAAGACTTTCGCTAAGGCTGTTCTTGTGGAATTGGCAAAGGGATATTTGGAAACCCATAGAGGGCTATGGTGAGAAAGGAAATATCTTCCATTCAAAACTGAAAAGAAGCTTTCTGAGAAACTGCTCTGTGTTCTCTTAATTCATCTCACAGAGTTACATCTTTCCCTTCAAGAAGCCTTTCGCTAAGGCTCTTCTTATGGAATTGGCAAAGGGATATTTGGAAGCCCATAGAGGGCTATGGTGAAACAGGAAATATCTTCCGTTCAAAACTGGAAAGAAGCTTTCTGAGAAACTGCTCTGTGTTCTGTTAATTCATCTCACAGAGTTACATCTTTCCCTTCAAGAAGCCTTTCTCTAAGACTGTTCTTGTGGAATTGGCAAAGGGATATTTGGAAGCCCATAGTGGGCTATGGTGAAAAAGGAAATATCTTCCGTTCAAAACTGGAAAGAAGCTTTCTGAGAAACTGCTCGGTGCTCTGTTAATTCATCTCACAGACTTACATCTTTCCCTTCAAAAGACTTTTGCTAAGGCTGTTCTTGTGGAATTGGTAAAGGGATATTTGGAAGCCCATAGAGGGCTATGGTGAAAAAGGAAATATCTTCTATTCAAAACTGGAAAGAAGCTTTCTGAGAAAGTGCTCTGTGTTCTTTTAATTCATCTCACAGAGTTACATCTTTCTCTTCAAGAAGCCTTTCGCTAAGGCTGTTCTTGTGGAATTGGCAAAGGGATATTTGGAAGCCCATAGTGGGCTATGATGAAACAGGAAATATCTTCCGTTCAAAACTGGAAAGAAGCTTTCTGAGAAACTGCTCTGTGTTCTGTTAATTCAACTCACAGAGTTACATCTTTCCCTTCAAGAAACCTCTCGCTAAAGCTGTTGTTGTGGCATTGGCAAAGGGATATTTGGAAACCCATAGAGGGCTATGGTGAAAAAGGAAATATCATCCGTTACAAACTGGAAAGAAGCTTTCTGAGAAACTGCTCAGTGTTCTGTTAATTCATCTCACAGAGTTACATCTTTCCCTTCAAGAAGCCTTTCGCTAAGGCTGTCCTTGTGGAATTGGCAAAGGGATATTTTGAAGCCCATAGAGGGCTATGGTGAAAAAGGAAATATCTTCCGTTCAAAACTGGAAAGAAGCTTTCTGAGAAACTGCTCTGTGTTCTCTTAATTCTTCTCACAGAGTTACATCTTTCCCTTCAAGAAGCCTTTCTCTAAGGCTGTTCTTGTGGAATTGGCAAAGGGATATTTGGAAGCCCATAGAGGGCTACGGTGAAGAAGGAAATATCTTCCGTTCGAAACAGGAAAGAAGCTTTCTGAGAAACTACTCTGTGTTCTGTTAATTCATCTCACAGAGTTACATCTTTCCCTTCAAGAAGCCTTTCGCTAAGGCATTTCTTGTGGAATTGGCCAAGGGATATTTGGAAGCCCATACAAGGCTATGGTGAAAAAGGAAATATCTTCCGTTCAAAACTGGAAAGAAGCTTTCTGAGAAACTGCTCTGTGTTCTGTTAATTCATCTCACAGAGTTACATCTTTCCCTTCAAGAAGCCTTTCGCTAAGGCTGTTCTTGTGGAATTGGCAAAGGGATATTTGGAAGCCCTTAGAGGGCTATGGTGAAAAAGGAAATATCTTCCATTCAAAACTGGAAAGAAGCTTTCTGAGAAACTGCTCTGTGTTCTCTTAATTCATCTCACAGAGTTACATCTTTCCCTTCAAGAAGCCTTTCTCTAAGGCTGTTCTTGTGGAATTGGCAAAGGGATATTTGGAAGCCCATAGAGGGCTATGGTGAAAAAGGAAATATCTTCCGTTCAAAAGTGGAAAGAAGATTTCTGAGAAACTGCTCTGTGTTCTGTTAATTCATCTCAAAGAGTTACATCTTTCCCTTCAAGAAGCCTTTCGCTAAGGCTGTTCTTGTGGAATTGGCAAAGGGATATTTGGAAGCCCCTAGAGGGCTATGGTGAAAAAGGAAATATCTTCCCTTCAAAACGGGATAGAAGCTTTCTGAGAAACTGCTCTGTGTTCTCTTAATTTATCTCAAAGAGTTACGTCTTTCCCTTCAAGAAGCCTTTCGCTAACGCTGTTCTTGTGGAATTGGCAAAGGGATATTTGGAAGCCCATAGAGCGCTATGGTGAAAAAGGAAATATCTTCCGTTCAAAACTGGAAACAAGCTTTCTGAGAAACTGCTCTGTGTTCTGTTAATTCATCTCACAGAGTTACATCTTTCCCTTCAAGAAACCTTTCGCTAAGGCTGTTCTTGTGGAATTGGCAAAGGGATATTTGGAAGCCCATAGAGGGCTATGGTGAAACAGGAAATACTTCCGTTCGAAACTGGAAAGCAACTTTCTGAGAAACTGCTCTGTGTACTGTTAATTCATCTCACAGAGTTACATCTTTCCCTTCAAGAAGCCTTTCGCTAAGGCTTTTCTTGTGGAGTTGGCAAGGGGATATTTGGAAGCCCATAGAGGGTTATGCTGAAAAAGGAAATATCTTCCGTTCGAAACTGGAAAGAAGCTTTCTGAGAAACTGCTCTGTGTTCTGTTAATTCATCTCACAGAGTTACATCTTTCCCTTCAAGAAGCCTTTCGCTAAGGCAGTTCTTGTGGAATTGGCAAAGGGTTATTTGGAAGCCCATACAGGGCTATGGTGAAAAAGGAAATATCTTCCGTTCAAAACTGGAAAGAAGCTTTCTGAGAAACTGCTCTGTGTTCTCTTAATTCATCTCACAGAGTTACATCTTTCCCTTCAAGAAGCCTTTCGCTGAGGCTGTTCTTGTGGCATTGGCAAAGGGATATTTGGAAGCCCATAGAGGGCTACGGTGAAAAAGGAAATATCTTCCGTTCAAAACTGGAAAGAAGCTTTCTGAGAAACTGCTCTGTGTTCTCTTAATTCATCTCACAGAGTTACATCTTTCCCTTCAAGCAGCCTTTCGCTAAGGCTGTTCTTGTGGAATTGGCAAAGGGAGATTTGGAAGCCCATAGAGGGCTATGGTGAAAAAGGAATTATCTTCCGTTCAAAACTGGAAAGAAGCTTTCTGAGAAACTGCTCTGTGTTCTGTTAATTCATCTCACAGAGTTACATCTTTCCCTTGAAGAAGCCTTTCGCTAAGGCTGTTCTTGTGGAATTGGCAAAGGGATATTTGGAAGCCCATAGAGGGCTATGGTGAAAAAGTAAATATCTTCCGTTCAAAACTGGAAAGAAGCTTTCTGAGAAACTGCTCTGTGTTCTGTTAATTCATCTCACAGGGTTACATCTTTCCCTTCAAGAAACCTTTCGCTAAAGCTGTTCTTTTGTAATTGGCAAAGAGATATTTGGAAGCCCATAGAAGGCTACGGTGAAAAAGGAAATATCTTCCGTTCAAAACTGGAAAGAAGCTTTCCGAGAAACTACTCTGTGTTCTGTTAATTCATCTCACAGAGTTACATCTTTCCCTTCAAGAAGCCTTTCGCTAAGGCTGTTCTTGTGGAATTGGCAAAGGAATATTTGGAAGCCCATAGAGGGCTATGGTGTAAAAGGAAATATCTTCCGTTCAAAACTGGAAAGAAGCTTTCTGAGAAACTGCTCTGTGTTCTGTTAATTCATCTCACAGAGTTACATCTTTCTCTTCAAGAAACCTTTTGCTAAGGCTGTTCTTGTGGAATTGGCAACGGGAGATTTGGAAGCCCATAGAGGGCTATGGTGAAACAGGAAATACTTCCGTTCGAAACTGGAAAGAAGCTTTCTGACATCTGCTCTGTGTTCTGTTAATTCATCTCACAGAGTTACATCTTTCCCTTCAAGAAGCCTTTCGCTAATGCTGTTCTTGTGGAATTGGCAAAGGGATATTTGGAAGCCCATAGAGTGCTATGGTGAAAAAGGAAATATCTTCCGTTCAAAACTGGAAAGAAGGTTTCTGACAAACTGCTCTGTGTTCTGTTACTTCATCTCACAGAGTTACATCTTTCCCTTCAAGAAGCCTTTCGCTAAGGCTGTTCTTGTGTAATTGGCAAAGGAATATTTGGAAGCCCCTGGAGGGCTATGGTGTAAAAGGAAATAACTTCCGTTCAAAACTGGAAAGAAGCTTTCTGAGAAACTGCTCTGTGTTCTCTTAATTCATCTCACAGAGTTACATCTTTCTCTTCAAGAAACCTTTCGCTAAGGCTGTTCTTGTGGAATTGGCAACGGGATATTTGGAAGCCCATAGAGGGCTATGGTGAAACAGGAAATACTTCCGTTCGAAACTGGAAAGAAGCTTTCTGACATCTGCTCTGTGTTCTGTTAATTCATCTCACAGAGTTACATCTTTCCCTTCAGTAAGCCTTTCGCTAAGGCAGTTCTTGTGGAATTGGCAAAGGGATATTTGGAAGCCCCTAGAGGGCTATGGTGAAAAAGGAAATATCTTCCGTTCAAAACTGGAAAGAAGCTTTCGGAGAAACTGCTCTGTGTTCTCTTAATTCATCTCACATTGTTACATCTTTGCCTTCAAGAAGCCTTTCGCTAAGACTGTTCTTGTGGAATTGGCAAAGGGATATTTGGAAGCCCATAGTGGGCTATGGTGAAAAAGGAAATATCTTCCGTTCAAAATCTGAAAGAAGCTTTCTGAGAAACTGCTCTGTGCTCTGTTAATTCATCTCACAGAGTTACATCTTTATCTTCAAAAGACTTTTGCTAAGGCTGTTCTTGTGGAATTGGTAAAGGGATATTTGGAAGCCCATAGAGGACTATGGTGAAGAAGGAAATATCTTCCATTCAAAACTGGAAAGAAGCTTTCTGAGAAACTGCTCTGTGTTCTTTTAATTCATCTCACAGAGTTACATCTTTCCCTTCAAGAAGCCTTTCGCTAATGCTGTTCTTGTGGAATTGGCAAAGGGATATTTGGAAGCCCATAGAGTGCTATGGTGAAAAAGGAAATATCTTCCGTTCAAAACTGGAAAGAAGGTTTCTGACAAACTGCTCTGTGTTCTGTTACTTCATCTCACAGAGTTACATCTTTCCCTTCAAGAAGCCTTTCGCTAAGGCTGTTCTTGTGGAATTGGCAAAGGGATATTTGGAAGCCCGTAGAGGGCTATGTTGAAAAAGGAAATATCTTCCGTTCAAAACAGGAAAGAAGCTTTCTGTGAAACTGCTCTGTGTTCTCTTAATTCTTCTCACAGAGTTACATCTTTCCCTTCAAGAAGCCTTTCTCTAAGGCTGTTCTTGTGGAATTTGCAAAGGGATATTTGGAAGCCCATAGAGGGCTACAGTGAAAAAGGAAATATCTTCCGTTCGAAACTGGAAAGAAGCTTTCTGAGAAACTACTCTGTGTTCTGTTAATTCATCTCACAGAGTTACATCTTTCACTTCAAGAAGCCTTTCGCTAAGGCAGTTCTTGTGGAATTGGCAAAGGGATATTTGGAAGCCCCTAGAGGGCTATGGTGAAAAAGGAAATATCTTCCTTTCAAAACTGGAAAGAAGCTTTCTGAGAAACTGCCCTGTGTTCTCTTAATTCATCTCACAGAGTTACATCTTTCCCTTCAAGAAGCCTTTCGCTAAGGCTGTTCTTGTGGAATTGGCAAAGGGATATTTGGAAGCCCATAGAGGGCTATGGTGAAACAGGAAATATCTTCCGTTCAAAACTGGAAAGAAGCTTTCTGAGAAACTGCTCTGTGTTCTGTTAATTCATCTCACAGAGTTACATCTTTCCCTTCAAGAAGCCTTTCTCTAAGACTGTTCTTGTGGAATTGGCAAAGGGATATTTGGGATCCCATAGAGGGCTATGGTGAAAAAGGAAATATCTTCTGTTCGAAACTGGAAAGAAGCTTTCTGAGAAACTGCTCTGTGTTCTGTTAATTCATCTCAAAGAGTTACATCTTTCCCTTCAAGAAGCCTTTCGCTAATTCTGTTCTTGTGGAATTGGCAAAGGGATATTTGGAAGCCCATAGAGGGCTATGGTGAAAAAGGAAATATCTTCCGTTCAAAACGGGAAAGAAGCTTTCTGAGAAACTGCTCTGTGTTCTCTTAATTCTTCTCACAGAGTTACATCTTTCCCTTCAAGAAGCCTTTCGCTAAGGCTGTTCTTGTGGAATTGGCAAAGGGATATTTGGAAGCCCATAGAGGGCTATGGTGAAACAGGAAATACTTCCGATCGAAACTGGAAAGAAGCTTTCTGAGAAACTGCTCTGTGTTCTGTTAATTCATCTCACAGAGTTACATCTTTCCCTTCAAGAAGCCTTTCGCTAAGGCTGTTCTTGTGGAGTTGGCAAAGGGATATTTGGAAGCCCATAAAGGGTTATGTTGAAAAAGGAAATATCTTCCGTTCAAAACTGGAAAGAAGCTTTCTGAGAAACTGCCCTGTGTTCTGTTAATTCATCTCACAGAGTTACATCTTTCCCTTCAAGAAGCCTTTCTCTAAGTCTGTTCTTGTGGAATTGGTAAAGGGATATTTGGAAGCCCATAGAGGGCTATGGTGAAAATGGAAATATCTTCCGTTCAAAACTGGAAAGAAGCTTTCTGAGAAACTGCTGTGTGTTCTGTTAATTCATCTCACAGAGTTACAT
The DNA here is from genome assembly GCF_047675955.1 of Chlorocebus sabaeus. Taxonomy (NCBI): domain Eukaryota; kingdom Metazoa; phylum Chordata; class Mammalia; order Primates; family Cercopithecidae; genus Chlorocebus; species Chlorocebus sabaeus. Next base: position 45,232,690 of record NC_132905.1, on the reverse strand, counting down.
CTTTCCCTTCAAGAAACCTTTCGCTAAGGCTGTTCTTGTGGAATTGGCAAAGGGATATTTGGAAGCCCATAGAGGGCTATGGTGAAACAGGAAATACTTCCGTTCGAAACTGGAAAGCAACTTTCTGAGAAACTGCTCTGTGTACTGTTAATTCATCTCACAGAGTTACATCTTTCCCTTCAAGAAGCCTTTCGCTAAGGCTGTTCTTGTGGAGTTGGCAAGGGGATATTTGGAAGCCCATAGAGGGTTATGCTGAAAAAGGAAATATCTTCCGTTCGAAACTGGAAAGAAGCTTTCTGAGAAACTGCTCTGTGTTCTGTTAATTCATCTCACAGAGTTACATCTTTCCCTTCAAGAAGCCTTTCGCTAAGGCAGTTCTTGTGGAATTGGCAAAGGGTTATTTGGAAGCCCATACAGGGCTATGGTGAAAAAGGAAATATCTTCCGTTCAAAACTGGAAAGAAGCTTTCTGAGAAACTGCTCTGTGTTCTCTTAATTCATCTCACAGAGTTACATCTTTCCCTTCAAGAAGCCTTTCGCTGAGGCTGTTCTTGTGGCATTGGCAAAGGGATATTTGGAAGCCCATAGAGGGCTACGGTGAAAAAGGAAATATCTTCCGTTCAAAACTGGAAAGAAGCTTTCTGAGAAACTGCTCGGTGCTCTGTTAATTCATCTCACAGACTTACATCTTTCCCTTCAAAAGACTTTTGCTAAGGCTGTTCTTGTGGAATTGGTAAAGGGATATTTGGAAGCCCATAGAGGGCTATGGTGAAAAAGGAAATATCTTCTATTCAAAACTGGAAAGAAGCTTTCTGAGAAACTGCTCTGTGTTCTTTTAATTCATCTCACAGAGTTACATCTTTCTCTTCAAGAAGCCTTTCGCTAAGGCTGTTCTTGTGGAATTGGCAAAGGGATATTTGGAAGCCCATAGTGGGCTATGATGAAACAGGAAATATCTTCCGTTCAAAACTGGAAAGAAGCTTTCTGAGAAACTGCTCTGTGTTCTGTTAATTCAACTCACAGAGTTACATCTTTCCCTTCAAGAAACCTCTCGCTAAAGCTGTTGTTGTGGCATTGGCAAAGGGATATTTGGAAACCCATAGAGGGCTATGGTGAAAAAGGAAATATCATCCGTTACAAACTGGAAAGAAGCTTTCTGAGAAACTGCTCAGTGTTCTGTTAATTCATCTCACAGAGTTACATCTTTCCCTTCAAGAAGCCTTTCGCTAAGGCTGTCCTTGTGGAATTGGCAAAGGGATATTTTGAAGCCCATAGAGGGCTATGGTGAAAAAGGAAATATCTTCCGTTCAAAACTGGAAAGAAGCTTTCTGAGAAACTGCTCTGTGTTCTCTTAATTCTTCTCACAGAGTTACATCTTTCCCTTCAAGAAGCCTTTCTCTAAGGCTGTTCTTGTGGAATTGGCAAAGGGATATTTGGAAGCCCATAGAGGGCTACGGTGAAGAAGGAAATATCTTCCGTTCGAAACAGGAAAGAAGCTTTCTGAGAAACTACTCTGTGTTCTGTTAATTCATCTCACAGAGTTACATCTTTCCCTTCAAGAAGCCTTTCGCTAAGGCATTTCTTGTGGAATTGGCCAAGGGATATTTGGAAGCCCATACAAGGCTATGGTGAAAAAGGAAATATCTTCCGTTCAAAACTGGAAAGAAGCTTTCTGAGAAACTGCTCTGTGTTCTGTTAATTCATCTCACAGAGTTACATCTTTCCCTTCAAGAAGCCTTTCGCTAAGGCTGTTCTTGTGGAATTGGCAAAGGGATATTTGGAAGCCCTTAGAGGGCTATGGTGAAAAAGGAAATATCTTCCATTCAAAACTGGAAAGAAGCTTTCTGAGAAACTGCTCTGTGTTCTCTTAATTCATCTCACAGAGTTACATCTTTCCCTTCAAGAAGCCTTTCTCTAAGGCTGTTCTTGTGGAATTGGCAAAGGGATATTTGGAAGCCCATAGAGGGCTATGGTGAAAAAGGAAATATCTTCCGTTCAAAAGTGGAAAGAAGATTTCTGAGAAACTGCTCTGTGTTCTGTTAATTCATCTCAAAGAGTTATATCTTTCCCTTCAAGAAGCCTTTCGCTAAGGCTGTTCTTGTGGAATTGGCAAAGGGATATTTGGAAGCCCCTAGAGGGCTATGGTGAAAAAGGAAATATCTTCCCTTCAAAACGGGATAGAAGCTTTCTGAGAAACTGCTCTGTGTTCTCTTAATTTATCTCAAAGAGTTACGTCTTTCCCTTCAAGAAGCCTTTCGCTAACGCTGTTCTTGTGGAATTGGCAAAGGGATATTTGGAAGCCCATAGAGCGCTATGGTGAAAAAGGAAATATCTTCCGTTCAAAACTGGAAACAAGCTTTCTGAGAAACTGCTCTGTGTTCTGTTAATTCATCTCACAGAGTTACATCTTTCCCTTCAAGAAACCTTTCGCTAAGGCTGTTCTTGTGGAATTGGCAAAGGGATATTTGGAAGCCCATAGAGGGCTATGGTGAAAAAGGAAATACTTCCGTTCGAAACTGGAAAGCAACTTTCTGAGAAACTGCTCTGTGTACTGTTAATTCATCTCACAGAGTTACATCTTTCCCTTCAAGAAGCCTTTCGCTAAGGCTGTTCTTGTGGAGTTGGCAAGGGGATATTTGGAAGCCCATAGAGGGTTATGCTGAAAAAGGAAATATCTTCCGTTCGAAACTGGAAAGAAGCTTTCTGAGAAACTGCTCTGTGTTCTGTTAATTCATCTCACAGAGTTACATCTTTCCCTTCAAGAAGCCTTTCGCTAAGGCAGTTCTTGTGGAATTGGCAAAGGGTTATTTGGAAGCCCATACAGGGCTATGGTGAAAAAGGAAATATCTTCCGTTCAAAACTGGAAAGAAGCTTTCTGAGAAACTGCTCTGTGTTCTCTTAATTCATCTCACAGAGTTACATCTTTCCCTTCAAGAAGCCTTTCGCTGAGGCTGTTCTTGTGGCATTGGCAAAGGGATATTTGGAAGCCCATAGAGGGCTACGGTGAAAAAGGAAATATCTTCCGTTCAAAACTGGAAAGAAGCTTTCTGAGAAACTGCTCTGTGTTCTCTTAATTCATCTCACAGAGTTACATCTTTCCCTTCAAGCAGCCTTTCGCTAAGGCTGTTCTTGTGGAATTGGCAAAGGGAGATTTGGAAGCCCATAGAGGGCTATGGTGAAAAAGGAATTATCTTCCGTTCAAAACTGGAAAGAAGCTTTCTGAGAAACTGCTCTGTGTTCTGTTAATTCATCTCACAGAGTTACATCTTTCCCTTGAAGAAGCCTTTCGCTAAGGCTGTTCTTGTGGAATTGGCAAAGGGATATTTGGAAGCCCATAGAGGGCTATGGTGAAAAAGTAAATATCTTCCGTTCAAAACTGGAAAGAAGCTTTCTGAGAAACTGCTCTGTGTTCTGTTAATTCATCTCACAGGGTTACATCTTTCCCTTCAAGAAACCTTTCGCTAAAGCTGTTCTTTTGTAATTGGCAAAGAGATATTTGGAAGCCCATAGAAGGCTAAGGTGAAAAAGGAAATATCTTCCGTTCAAAACTGGAAAGAAGCTTTCCGAGAAACTACTCTGTGTTCTGTTAATTCATCTCACAGAGTTACATCTTTCCCTTCAAGAAGCCTTTCGCTAAGGCTGTTCTTGTGGAATTGGCAAAGGAATATTTGGAAGCCCATAGAGGGCTATGGTGTAAAAGGAAATATCTTCCGTTCAAAACTGGAAAGAAGCTTTCTGAGAAACTGCTCTGTGTTCTGTTAATTCATCTCACAGAGTTACATCTTTCTCTTCAAGAAACCTTTTGCTAAGGCTGTTCTTGTGGAATTGGCAACGGGAGATTTGGAAGCCCATAGAGGGCTATGGTGAAACAGGAAATACTTCCGTTCGAAACTGGAAAGAAGCTTTCTGACATCTGCTCTGTGTTCTGTTAATTCATCTCACAGAGTTACATCTTTCCCTTCAAGAAGCCTTTCGCTAATGCTGTTCTTGTGGAATTGGCAAAGGGATATTTGGAAGCCCATAGAGTGCTATGGTGAAAAAGGAAATATCTTCCGTTCAAAACTGGAAAGAAGGTTTCTGACAAACTGCTCTGTGTTCTGTTACTTCATCTCACAGAGTTACATCTTTCCCTTCAAGAAGCCTTTCGCTAAGGCTGTTCTTGTGTAATTGGCAAAGGAATATTTGGAAGCCCCTGGAGGGCTATGGTGTAAAAGGAAATAACTTCCGTTCAAAACTGGAAAGAAGCTTTCTGAGAAACTGCTCTGTGTTCTCTTAATTCATCTCACAGAGTTACATCTTTCTCTTCAAGAAACCTTTCGCTAAGGCTGTTCTTGTGGAATTGGCAACGGGATATTTGGAAGCCCATAGAGGGCTATGGTGAAACAGGAAATACTTCTGTTCGAAACTGGAAAGAAGCTTTCTGACATCTGCTCTGTGTTCTGTTAATTCATCTCACAGAGTTACATCTTTCCCTTCAGTAAGCCTTTCGCTAAGGCAGTTCTTGTGGAATTGGCAAAGGGATATTTGGAAGCCCCTAGAGGGCTATGGTGAAAAAGGAAATATCTTCCGTTCAAAACTGGAAAGAAGCTTTCGGAGAAACTGCTCTGTGTTCTCTTAATTCATCTCACATTGTTACATCTTTGCCTTCAAGAAGCCTTTCGCTAAGACTGTTCTTGTGGAATTGGCAAAGGGATATTTGGAAGCCCATAGTGGGCTATGGTGAAAAAGGAAATATCTTCCGTTCAAAATCTGAAAGAAGCTTTCTGAGAAACTGCTCTGTGCTCTGTTAATTCATCTCACAGAGTTACATCTTTATCTTCAAAAGACTTTTGCTAAGGCTGTTCTTGTGGAATTGGTAAAGGGATATTTGGAAGCCCATAGAGGACTATGGTGAAGAAGGAAATATCTTCCATTCAAAACTGGAAAGAAGCTTTCTGAGAAACTGCTCTGTGTTCTTTTAATTCATCTCACAGAGTTACATCTTTCCCTTCAAGAAGCCTTTCGCTAATGCTGTTCTTGTGGAATTGGCAAAGGGATATTTGGAAGCCCATAGAGTGCTATGGTGAAAAAGGAAATATCTTCCGTTCAAAACTGGAAAGAAGGTTTCTGACAAACTGCTCTGTGTTCTGTTACTTCATCTCACAGAGTTACATCTTTCCCTTCAAGAAGCCTTTCGCTAAGGCTGTTCTTGTGGAATTGGCAAAGGGATATTTGGAAGCCCGTAGAGGGCTATGTTGAAAAAGGAAATATCTTCCGTTCAAAACAGGAAAGAAGCTTTCTGTGAAACTGCTCTGTGTTCTCTTAATTCTTCTCACAGAGTTACATCTTTCCCTTCAAGAAGCCTTTCTCTAAGGCTGTTCTTGTGGAATTTGCAAAGGGATATTTGGAAGCCCATAGAGGGCTACAGTGAAAAAGGAAATATCTTCCGTTCGAAACTGGAAAGAAGCTTTCTGAGAAACTACTCTGTGTTCTGTTAATTCATCTCACAGAGTTACATCTTTCACTTCAAGAAGCCTTTCGCTAAGGCAGTTCTTGTGGAATTGGCAAAGGGATATTTGGAAGCCCCTAGAGGGCTATGGTGAAAAAGGAAATATCTTCCTTTCAAAACTGGAAAGAAGCTTTCTGAGAAACTGCCCTGTGTTCTCTTAATTCATCTCACAGAGTTACATCTTTCCCTTCAAGAAGCCTTTCGCTAAGGCTGTTCTTGTGGAATTGGCAAAGGGATATTTGGAAGCCCATAGAGGGCTATGGTGAAACAGGAAATATCTTCCGTTCAAAACTGGAAAGAAGCTTTCTGAGAAACTGCTCTGTGTTCTGTTAATTCATCTCACAGAGTTACATCTTTCCCTTCAAGAAGCCTTTCTCTAAGACTGTTCTTGTGGAATTGGCAAAGGGATATTTGGGATCCCATAGAGGGCTATGGTGAAAAAGGAAATATCTTCTGTTCGAAACTGGAAAGAAGCTTTCTGAGAAACTGCTCTGTGTTCTGTTAATTCATCTCAAAGAGTTACATCTTTCCCTTCAAGAAGCCTTTCGCTAATTCTGTTCTTGTGGAATTGGCAAAGGGATATTTGGAAGCCCATAGAGGGCTATGGTGAAAAAGGAAATATCTTCCGTTCAAAACGGGAAAGAAGCTTTCTGAGAAACTGCTCTGTGTTCTCTTAATTCTTCTCACAGAGTTACATCTTTCCCTTCAAGAAGCCTTTCGCTAAGGCTGTTCTTGTGGAATTGGCAAAGGGATATTTGGAAGCCCATAGAGGGCTATGGTGAAACAGGAAATACTTCCGATCGAAACTGGAAAGAAGCTTTCTGAGAAACTGCTCTGTGTTCTGTTAATTCATCTCACAGAGTTACATCTTTCCCTTCAAGAAGCCTTTCGCTAAGGCTGTTCTTGTGGAGTTGGCAAAGGGATATTTGGAAGCCCATAAAGGGTTATGTTGAAAAAGGAAATATCTTCCGTTCAAAACTGGAAAGAAGCTTTCTGAGAAACTGCCCTGTGTTCTGTTAATTCATCTCACAGAGTTACATCTTTCCCTTCAAGAAGCCTTTCTCTAAGGCTGTTCTTGTGGAATTGGTAAAGGGATATTTGGAAGCCCATAGAGGGCTATGGTGAAAAAGGAAATATCTTCCGTTCAAAACTGGAAAGAAGCTTTCTGAGAAACTGCTGTGTGTTCTGTTAATTCTTCTCACAGACTTACATCTTTCCCTTCAAGAAGCCTTTCGCTAAGGCTGTTCTTGTGGAATTGGCAAAGGGATATTTGGAAGCCCATAGTGGGCTATGGTGAAACAGGAAATATCTTCCGTTCAAAACTGGAAAGAAGCTTTCTGAGAAACTGCTCTGTGTTCTGTTAATTCAACTCACAGAGTTACATCTTTCCCTTCAAGAAACCTCTCGCTAAAGCTGTTGTTGTGGCATTGGCAAAGGGATATTTGGAAGCCCATAGAGGGCTATGGTGAAACAGGAAATACTTCCGTTCGAAACTGGAAAGCAGCATTCTGACAAACTGCTCTGTGTTCTGTTACTTCATCTCACAGAGTTACATCTTTCCCTTCAAGAAGCCTTTCGCTAAGGCTGTTCTTGTGGAATTGGCAAAGGAATATTTGGAAGCCCATAGAGGGCTATGGTGAAACAGGAAATATCTTCCGTTCAAAACTGGAAAGAAGCTTTCTGAGAAACTGCTCTGTGTTCTGTTAATTCATCTCACAGAGTTACATCTTTCCCTTCAAGAAGCCTTTCGGTAATGCTGTTCTTTTGGAATTGGCAAAGGGATATTTGGAAGCCCATAGAGGGCTATGGTGAAAAAGGAAATATCTTCCGTTCAAAACTGGAAAGAAGCTTTCTGAGAAACTGCTCTGTGTTCTCTTAATTCATCTCACATTGTTACATCTTTCTCTTCAAGAAGCCTTTCGCTAAGGCTGTTCTTGTGGAATTGGCAAAGGGATATTTGGAAGCCCATAGTGGGCTATGGTGAAAAAGGAAATATCTTCCGTTCAAAACTGGAAAGAAGCTTTCTGAGAAACAGCTCTGTGCTCTGTTAATTCATCTCACAGAGTTACATCTTTCCCTTCAAAAGAATTTTGCTAAGGCTGTTCTTGTGGAATTGGTAAAGGGATATTTGGAAGCCCATAGAGGGCTATGGTGAAAAAGGAAATATCTTCCATTCGAAACTGGAAAGAAGCTTTCTGAGAAACTGCTCTGTGTTCTTTTAATTCATCTCACAGAGTTACATCTTTCCCTTCAAGAAGCCTTTCGCTAAGGCTGTTCTTGTGGAATTGGCAAAGGGATATTTGGAAGCCCTTAGAGGGCTTTGGTGAAACAGGAAATATCTTCCGTTCAAAACTGGAAAGAAGCTTTCTGAGAAACTGCTCTGTGTTCTGTTAATTCAACTCACAGAGTTACATCTTTCCCTTCAAGAAACCTCTCGGTAAAGGCTGTTGTTGTGGCATTGTCAAAGGGATATTTGGAAGCCCATAGAGGGCTATGGTGAAAAAGGAAATATCATCCGTTCCAAACTGGAAAGAAGCTTTCTGAGAAACTGCTCTGTGTTCTGTTAATTCATCTCACAGAGTTACATCTTTCCCTTCAAGAAGCCTTTCGCTAAGGCTGTTCTTGTGGAATTGGCAAAGGGATATTTGGAAGCCCATAGAGGGCTATGTTGAAAAAGGAAATATCTTCCGTTCAAAACAGGAAAGAAGCTTTCTGTGAAACTGCTCTGTGTTCTCTTAATTCTTCTCACAGAGTTACATCTTTCCCTTCAAGAAGCCTTTCTCTAAGGCTGTTCTTGTGGAATTTGCAAAGGGATATTTGGAAGCCCATAGAGGGCTACAGTGAAAAAGGAAATATCTTCCGTTCGAAACTGGAAAGAAGCTTTCTGAGAAACTACTCTGTGTTCTGTTAATTCATCTCACAGAGTTACATCTTTCCCTTCAAGAAGCCTTTCGCTAAGGCAGTTCTTGTGGAATTGGCAAAGGGATATTTGGAAGCCCCTAGAGCGCTATGGTGAAAAAGGAAATATCTTCCTTTCAAAACTGGAAAGAAGCTTTCTGAGAAACTGCCCTGTGTTCTCTTAATTCATCTCACGGAGTTACATCTTTCCCTTCAAGAAGCCTTTCGCTAAGGCTGTTCTTGTGGAATTGGCAAAGGGATATTTGGAAGCCCATAGAGGGCTATGGTGAAACAGGAAATATCTTCCGTTCAAAACTGGAAAGAAGCTTTCTGAGAAACTGCTCTGTGTTCTGTTAATTCATCTCACAGAGTAACATCTTTCCCTTCAAGAAGCCTTTCGCTAAGGCTGTTCTTGTGGAATTGGCAAAGGGATATTTGGGATCCCATAGAGGGCTATGGTGAAAAAGGAAATATCTTCCGTTCGAAACTGGAAAGAAGCTTTCTGAGAAACTGCTCTGTGTTCTGTTAATTCATCTCAAAGAGTTACATCTTTCCCTTCAAGAAGCCTTTCGCTAATTCTGTTCTTGTGGAATTGGCAAAGGGATATTTGGAAGCCCATAGAGTGCTATGGTGAAAAAGGAAATATCTTCCGTTCAAAACGGGAAAGAAGCTTTCTGAGAAACTGCTCTGTGTTCTCTTAATTCTTCTCACAGAGTTACATCTTTCCCTTCAAGAAGCCTTTCGCTAAGGCTGTTCTTGTGGAATTGGCAAAGGGATATTTGGAAGCCCATAGAGGGCTATGGTGAAACAGGAAATACTTCCGATCGAAACTGGAAAGAAGCTTTCTGAGAAACTGCTCTGTGTTCTGTTAATTCATCTCACAGAGTTACATCTTTCCCTTCAAGAGGCCTTTCGCTAAGGCTGTTCTTGTGGAGTTGGCAAAGGGATATTTGGAAGCCCATAAAGGGTTATGTTGAAAAAGGAAATATCTTCCGTTCAAAACTGGAAAGAAGCTTTCTGAGAAACTGCTCTGTGTTCTGTTAATTCATCTCACAGAGTTACATCTTTCCCTTCAAGAAGCCTTTCTCTAAGGCTGTTCTTGTGGAATTGGCAAAGGGATATTTGGAAGCCCATAGAGGGCTATGGTGAAAAAGGAAATATCTTCCGTTCAAAACTGGAAAGAAGCTTTCTGAGAAACTGCTGTGTGTTCTGTTAATTCTTCTCACAGACTTACATCTTTCCCTTCAAGAAGCCTTTCGCTAAGGCTGTTCTTGTGGAATTGGCAAAGGGATATTTGGAAGCCCATAGTGGGCTATGGTGAAACAGGAAATATCTTCCGTTCAAAACTGGAAAGAAGCTTTCTGAGAAACTGCTCTGTGTTCTGTTAATTCAACTCACAGAGTTACATCTTTCCCTTCAAGAAACCTCTCGCTAAAGCTGTTGTTGTGGCATTGGCAAAGGGATATTTGGAAGCCCATAGAGGGCTTTGGTGAAACAGGAAATATCTTCCGTTCAAAACTGGAAAGAAGCTTTCTGAGAAACTGCTCTGTGTTCTGTTAATTCAACTCACAGAGTTACATCTTTCCCTTCAAGAAACCTCTCGGTAAAGGCTGTTGTTGTGGCATTGTCAAAGGGATATTTGGAAGCACATAGAGGGCTATGGTGAAAAAGGAAATATCATCCGTTCCAAACTGGAAAGAAGCTTTCTGAGAAACTGCTCTGTGTTCTGTTAATTCATCTCACAGAGTTACATCTTTCCCTTCAAGAAGCCTTTCGCTAAGGCTGTTCTTGTGGAATTGGCAAAGGGATATTTGGAAGCCCATAGAGGGCTATGTTGAAAAAGGAAATATCTTCCGTTCAAAACAGGAAAGAAGCTTTCTGTGAAACTGCTCTGTGTTCTCTTAATTCTTCTCACAGAGTTACATCTTTCCCTTCAAGAAGCCTTTCTCTAAGGCTGTTCTTGTGGAATTTGCAAAGGGATATTTGGAAGCCCATAGAGGGCTACAGTGAAAAAGGAAATATCTTCCGTTCGAAACTGGAAAGAAGCTTTCTGAGAAACTACTCTGTGTTCTGTTAATTCATCTCACAGAGTTACATCTTTCCCTTCAAGAAGCCTTTCGCTAAGGCAGTTCTTGTGGAATTGGCAAAGGGATATTTGGAAGCCCCTAGAGCGCTATGGTGAAAAAGGAAATATCTTCCTTTCAAAACTGGAAAGAAGCTTTCTGAGAAACTGCCCTGTGTTCTCTTAATTCATCTCACGGAGTTACATCTTTCCCTTCAAGAAGCCTTTCGCTAAGGCTGTTCTTGTGGAATTGGCAAAGGGATATTTGGAAGCCCATAGAGGGCTATGGTGAAACAGGAAATATCTTCCGTTCAAAACTGGAAAGAAGCTTTCTGAGAAACTGCTCTGTGTTCTGTTAATTCATCTCACAGAGTAACATCTTTCCCTTCAAGAAGCCTTTCGCTAAGGCTGTTCTTGTGGAATTGGCAAAGGGATATTTGGGATCCCATAGAGGGCTATGGTGAAAAAGGAAATATCTTCCGTTCGAAACTGGAAAGAAGCTTTCTGAGAAACTGCTCTGTGTTCTGTTAATTCATCTCAAAGAGTTACATCTTTCCCTTCAAGAAGCCTTTCGCTAATTCTGTTCTTGTGGAATTGGCAAAGGGATATTTGGAAGCCCATAGAGGGCTATGGTGAAAAAGGAAATATCTTCCGTTCAAAACGGGAAAGAAGCTTTCTGAGAAACTGCTCTGTGTTCTCTTAATTCTTCTCACAGAGTTACATCTTTCCCTTCAAGAAGCCTTTCGCTAAGGCTGTTCTTGTGGAATTGGCAAAGGGATATTTGGAAGCCCATAGAGGGCTATGGTGAAACAGGAAATACTTCCGATCGAAACTGGAAAGAAGCTTTCTGAGAAACTGCTCTGTGTTCTGTTAATTCATCTCACAGAGTTACATCTTTCCCTTCAAGAAGCCTTTCGCTAAGGCTGTTCTTGTGGAGTTGGCAAAGGGATATTTGGAAGCCCATAAAGGGTTATGTTGAAAAAGGAAATATCTTCCGTTCAAAACTGGAAAGAAGCTTTCTGAGAAACTGCTCTGTGTTCTGTTAATTCATCTCACAGAGTTACATCTTTCCCTTCAAGAAGCCTTTCTCTAAGGCTGTTCTTGTGGAATTGGCAAAGGGATATTTGGAAGCCCATAGAGGGCTATGGTGAAAAAGGAAATATCTTCCGTTCAAAACTGGAAAGAAGCTTTCTGAGAAACTGCTGTGTGTTCTGTTAATTCTTCTCACAGACTTACATCTTTCCCTTCAAGAAGCCTTTCGCTAAGGCTGTTCTTGTGGAATTGGCAAAGGGATATTTGGAAGCCCATAGTGGGCTATGGTGAAACAGGAAATATCTTCCGTTCAAAACTGGAAAGAAGCTTTCTGAGAAACTGCTCTGTGTTCTGTTAATTCAACTCACAGAGTTACATCTTTCCCTTCAAGAAACCTCTCGCTAAAGCTGTTGTTGTGGCATTGGCAAAGGGATATTTGGAAGCCCATAGAGGGCTATGGTGAAACAGGAAATACTTCCGTTCGAAACTGGAAAGCAGCATTCTGACAAACTGCTCTGTGTTCTGTTACTTCATCTCACAGAGTTACATCTTTCCCTTCAAGAAGCCTTTCGCTAAGGCTGTTCTTGTGGAATTGGCAAAGGAATATTTGGAAGCCCATAGAGGGCTATGGTGAAACAGGAAATATCTTCCGTTCAAAACTGGAAAGAAGCTTTCTGAGAAACTGCTCTGTGTTCTGTTAATTCATCTCACAGAGTTACATCTTTCCCTTCAAGAAGCCTTTCGGTAATGCTGTTCTTTTGGAATTGGCAAAGGGATATTTGGAAGCCCATAGAGGGCTATGGTGAAAAAGGAAATATCTTCCGTTCAAAACTGGAAAGAAGCTTTCTGAGAAACTGCTCTGTGTTCTCTTAATTCATCTCACATTGTTACATCTTTCTCTTCAAGAAGCCTTTCGCTAAGGCTGTTCTTGTGGAATTGGCAAAGGGATATTTGGAAGCCCATAGTGGGCTATGGTGAAAAAGGAAATATCTTCCGTTCAAAACTGGAAAGAAGCTTTCTGAGAAACAGCTCTGTGCTCTGTTAATTCATCTCACAGAGTTACATCTTTCCCTTCAAAAGAATTTTGCTAAGGCTGTTCTTGTGGAATTGGTAAAGGGATATTTGGAAGCCCATAGAGGGCTATGGTGAAAAAGGAAATATCTTCCATTCGAAACTGGAAAGAAGCTTTCTGAGAAACTGCTCTGTGTTCTTTTAATTCATCTCACAGAGTTACATCTTTCCCTTCAAGAAGCCTTTCGCTAAGGCTGTTCTTGTGGAATTGGCAAAGGGATATTTGGAAGCCCTTAGAGGGCTTTGGTGAAACAGGAAATATCTTCCGTTCAAAACTGGAAAGAAGCTTTCTGAGAAACTGCTCTGTGTTCTGTTAATTCAACTCACAGAGTTACATCTTTCCCTTCAAGAAACCTCTCGGTAAAGGCTGTTGTTGTGGCATTGTCAAAGGGATATTTGGAAGCCCATAGAGGGCTATGGTGAAAAAGGAAATATCATCCGTTCCAAACTGGAAAGAAGCTTTCTGAGAAACTGCTCTGTGTTCTGTTAATTCATCTCACAGAGTTACATCTTTCCCTTCAAGAAGCCTTTCGCTAAGGCTGTTCTTGTGGAATTGGCAAAGGGATATTTGGAAGCCCATAGAGGGCTATGTTGAAAAAGGAAATATCTTCCGTTCAAAACAGGAAAGAAGCTTTCTGTGAAACTGCTCTGTGTTCTCTTAATTCTTCTCACAGAGTTACATCTTTCCCTTCAAGAAGCCTTTCTCTAAGGCTGTTCTTGTGGAATTTGCAAAGGGATATTTGGAAGCCCATAGAGGGCTACAGTGAAAAAGGAAATATCTTCCGTTCGAAACTGGAAAGAAGCTTTCTGAGAAACTACTCTGTGTTCTGTTAATTCATCTCACAGAGTTACATCTTTCCCTTCAAGAAGCCTTTCGCTAAGGCAGTTCTTGTGGAATTGGCAAAGGGATATTTGGAAGCCCCTAGAGCGCTATGGTGAAAAAGGAAATATCTTCCTTTCAAAACTGGAAAGAAGCTTTCTGAGAAACTGCCCTGTGTTCTCTTAATTCATCTCACGGAGTTACATCTTTCCCTTCAAGAAGCCTTTCGCTAAGGCTGTTCTTGTGGAATTGGCAAAGGGATATTTGGAAGCCCATAGAGGGCTATGGTGAAACAGGAAATATCTTCCGTTCAAAACTGGAAAGAAGCTTTCTGAGAAACTGCTCTGTGTTCTGTTAATTCATCTCACAGAGTAACATCTTTCCCTTCAAGAAGCCTTTCGCTAAGGCTGTTCTTGTGGAATTGGCAAAGGGATATTTGGGATCCCATAGAGGGCTATGGTGAAAAAGGAAATATCTTCCGTTCGAAACTGGAAAGAAGCTTTCTGAGAAACTGCTCTGTGTTCTGTTAATTCATCTCAAAGAGTTACATCTTTCCCTTCAAGAAGCCTTTCGCTAATTCTGTTCTTGTGGAATTGGCAAAGGGATATTTGGAAGCCCATAGAGGGCTATGGTGAAATAGGAAATATCTTCCGTTCAAAACGGGAAAGAAGCTTTCTGAGAAACTGCTCTGTGTTCTCTTAATTCTTCTCACAGAGTTACATCTTTCCCTTCAAGAAGCCTTTCGCTAAGGCTGTTCTTGTGGAATTGGCAAAGGGATATTTGGAAGCCCATAGAGGGCTATGGTGAAACAGGAAATACTTCCGATCGAAACTGGAAAGAAGCTTTCTGAGAAACTGCTCTGTGTTCTGTTAATTCATCTCACAGAGTTACATCTTTCCCTTCAAGAAGCCTTTCGCTAAGGCTGTTCTTGTGGAGTTGGCAAAGGGATATTTGGAAGCCCATAAAGGGTTATGTTGAAAAAGGAAATATCTTCCGTTCAAAACTGGAAAGAAGCTTTCTGAGAAACTGCTCTGTGTTCTGTTAATTCATCTCACAGAGTTACATCTTTCCCTTCAAGAAGCCTTTCTCTAAGGCTGTTCTTGTGGAATTGGCAAAGGGATATTTGGAAGCCCATAGAGGGCTATGGTGAAAAAGGAAATATCTTCCGTTCAAAACTGGAAAGAAGCTTTCTGAGAAACTGCTGTGTGTTCTGTTAATTCTTCTCACAGACTTACATCTTTCCCTTCAAGAAGCCTTTCGCTAAGGCTGTTCTTGTGGAATTGGCAAAGGGATATTTGGAAGCCCATAGTGGGCTATGGTGAAACAGGAAATATCTTCCGTTCAAAACTGGAAAGAAGCTTTCTGAGAAACTGCTCTGTGTTCTGTTAATTCAACTCACAGAGTTACATCTTTCCCTTCAAGAAACCTCTCGCTAAAGCTGTTGTTGTGGCATTGGCAAAGGGATATTTGGAAGCCCATAGAGGGCTATGGTGAAACAGGAAATACTTCCGTTCGAAACTGGAAAGCAGCATTCTGACAAACTGCTCTGTGTTCTGTTACTTCATCTCACAGAGTTACATCTTTCCCTTCAAGAAGCCTTTCGCTAAGGCTGTTCTTGTGGAATTGGCAAAGGAATATTTGGAAGCCCATAGAGGGCTATGGTGAAACAGGAAATATCTTCCGTTCAAAACTGGAAAGAAGCTTTCTGAGAAACTGCTCAGTGTTCTGTTAATTCATCTCACAGAGTTACATCTTTCCCTTCAAGAAGCCTTTCGGTAATGCTGTTCTTTTGGAATTGGCAAGGGGATATTTGGAAGCCCATAGAGGGCTATGGTGAAAAAGGAAATATCTTCCGTTCAAAACTGGAAAGAAGCTTTCTGAGAAACTGCTCTGTGTTCTCTTAATTCATCTCACATTGTTACATCTTTCTCTTCAAGAAGCCTTTCGCTAAGGCTGTTCTTGTGGAATTGGCAAAGGGATATTTGGAAGCCCATAGTGGGCTATGGTGAAAAAGGAAATATCTTCCGTTCAAAACTGGAAAGAAGCTTTCTGAGAAACAGCTCTGTGCTCTGTTAATTCATCTCACAGAGTTACATCTTTCCCTTCAAAAGAATTTTGCTAAGGCTGTTCTTGTGGAATTGGCAAAGGGATATTTGGAAGACCATAGAGGGCTATGGTGAAAAAGGAAATATCTTCCATTCGAAACTGGAAAGAAGCTTTCTGAGAAACTGCTCTGTGTTCTTTTAATTCATCTCACAGAGTTACATCTTTCCCTTCAAGAAGCCTTTCGCTAAGGCTGTTCATGTGGAATTGGCAAAGGGATATTTGGAAGCCCTTAGAGGGCTTTGGTGAAACAGGAAATATCTTCCGTTCAAAACTGGAAAGAAGCTTTCTGAGAAACTGCTCTGTGTTCTGTTAATTCAACTCACAGAGTTACATCTTTCCCTTCAAGAAACCTCTCGGTAAAGCTGTTGTTGTGGCATTGTCAAAGGGATATTTGGAAGCCCATAGAGGGCTATGGTGAAAAAGGAAATATCATCCGTTCCAAACTGGAAAGAAGCTTTCTGAGAAACTGCTCTGTGTTCTGTTAATTCATCTCACAGAGTTACATCTTTCCCTTCAAGAAGCCTTTCGCTAAGGCTGTTCTTGTGGAATTGGCAAAGGGATATTTGGAAGCCCATAGAGGGCTATGTTGAAAAAGGAAATATCTTCCGTTCAAAACAGGAAAGAAGCTTTCTGTGAAACTGCTCTGTGTTCTCTTAATTCTTCTCACAGAGTTACATCTTTCCCTTCAAGAAGCCTTTCTCTAAGGCTGTTCTTGTGGAATTTGCAAAAGGATATTTGGAAGCCCATAGAGGGCTACAGTGAAAAAGGAAATATCTTCCGTTCGAAACTGGAAAGAAGCTTTCTGAGAAACTACTCTGTGTTCTGTTAATTCATCTCACAGAGTTACATCTTTCCCTTCAAGAAGCCTTTCGCTAAGGCAGTTCTTGTGGAATTGGCAAAGGGATATTTGGAAGCCCCTAGAGGGCTATGGTGAAAAAGGAAATATCTTCCTTTCAAAACTGGAAAGAAGCTTTCTGAGAAACTGCCCTGTGTTCTCTTAATTCATCTCACGGAGTTACATCTTTCCCTTCAAGAAGCCTTTCGCTAAGGCTGTTCTTGTGGAATTGGCAAAGGGATATTTTTAAGCCCATAGAGGGCTATGGTGAAACAGGAAATATCTTCCGTTCAAAACTGGAAAGAAGCTTTCTGAGAAACTGCTCTGTGTTCTGTTAATTCATCTCACAGAGTTACATATTTCCCTTCAAGAAACCTTTCGCTAAGGCTGTTCTTGTGGAATTGGCAAAGGGATATTTGGGATCCCATAGAGGGCTATGGTGAAAAAGGAAATATCTTCCGTTCGAAACTGGAAAGAAGCTTTCTGAGAAACTGCTCTGTGTTCTGTTAATTCATCTCAAAGAGTTACATCTTTCCCTTCAAGAAGCCTTTCGCTAATTCTGTTCTTGTGGAATTGGCAAAGGGATATTTGGAAGCCCATAGAGGGCTATGGTGAAAAAGGAAATATCTTCCGTTCAAAACGGGAAAGAAGCTTTCTGAGAAACTGCTCTGTGTTCTCTTAATTCATCTCACAGAGTTACATCTTTCCCTTCAAGAAGCCTTTCGCTAAGGCTGTTCTTGTGGAATTGGCAAAGGGATATTTGGAAGCCCATAGAGGGCTATGGTGAAACAGGAAATACTTCCGATCGAAACTGGAAAGAAGCTTTCTGAGAAACTGCTCTGTGTTCTGTTAATTCATCTCACAGAGTTACAT
Organism: Chlorocebus sabaeus; assembly: GCF_047675955.1. NCBI lineage: Eukaryota > Metazoa > Chordata > Mammalia > Primates > Cercopithecidae > Chlorocebus > Chlorocebus sabaeus. The sequence goes on along the minus strand of NC_132905.1, from coordinate 45,215,506 downwards.
CTTTCCCTTCAAGAAGCCTTTCGCTAAGGCTGTTCTTGTGGAGTTGGCAAAGGGATATTTGGAAACCCATAAAGGGTTATGTTGAAAAAGGAAATATCTTCCGTTCAAAACTGGAAAGAAGCTTTCTGAGAAACTGCTCTGTGTTCTGTTAATTCATCTCACAGAGTTACATCTTTCCCTTCAAGAAGCCTTTCTCTAAGGCTGTTCTTGTGGAATTGGCAAAGGGATATTTGGAAGCCCATAGAGAGCTATGGTGAAAAAGGAAATATCTTCCGTTCAAAACTGGAAAGAAGCTTTCTGAGAAACTGCTGTGTGTTCTGTTAATTCTTCTCACAGACTTACATCTTTCCCTTCAAGAAGCCTTTCGCTAAGGCTGTTCTTGTGGAATTGGCAAAGGGATATTTGGAAGCCCATAGTGGGCTATGGTGAAACAGGAAATATCTTCCGTTCAAAACTGGAAAGAAGCTTTCTGAGAAACTGCTCTGTGTTCTGTTAATTCAACTCACAGAGTTACATCTTTCCCTTCAAGAAACCTCTCGCTAAAGCTGTTGTTGTGGCATTGGCAAAGGGATATTTGGAAGCCCATAGAGGGCTTTGGTGAAACAGGAAATATCTTCCGTTCAAAACTGGAAAGAAGCTTTCTGAGAAACTGCTCTGTGTTCTGTTAATTCAACTCACAGAGTTACATCTTTCCCTTCAAGAAACCTCTCGGTAAAGGCTGTTGTTGTGGCATTGTCAAAGGGATATTTGGAAGCCCATAGAGGGCTATGGTGAAAAAGGAAATATCATCCGTTCCAAACTGGAAAGAAGCTTTCTGAGAAACTGCTCTGTGTTCTGTTAATTCATCTCACAGAGTTACATCTTTCCCTTCAAGAAGCCTTTCGCTAAGGCTGTTCTTGTGGAATTGGCAAAGGGATATTTGGAAGCCCATAGAGGGCTATGTTGAAAAAGGAAATATCTTCCGTTCAAAACAGGAAAGAAGCTTTCTGTGAAACTGCTCTGTGTTCTCTTAATTCTTCTCACAGAGTTACATCTTTCCCTTCAAGAAGCCTTTCTCTAAGGCTGTTCTTGTGGAATTTGCAAAGGGATATTTGGAAGCCCATAGAGGGCTACAGTGAAAAAGGAAATATCTTCCGTTCGAAACTGGAAAGAAGCTTTCTGAGAAACTACTCTGTGTTCTGTTAATTCATCTCACAGAGTTACATCTTTCCCTTCAAGAAGCCTTTCGCTAAGGCAGTTCTTGTGGAATTGGCAAAGGGATATTTGGAAGCCCCTAGAGCGCTATGGTGAAAAAGGAAATATCTTCCTTTCAAAACTGGAAAGAAGCTTTCTGAGAAACTGCCCTGTGTTCTCTTAATTCATCTCACGGAGTTACATCTTTCCCTTCAAGAAGCCTTTCGCTAAGGCTGTTCTTGTGGAATTGGCAAAGGGATATTTGGAAGCCCATAGAGGGCTATGGTGAAACAGGAAATATCTTCCGTTCAAAACTGGAAAGAAGCTTTCTGAGAAACTGCTCTGTGTTCTGTTAATTCATCTCACAGAGTAACATCTTTCCCTTCAAGAAGCCTTTCGCTAAGGCTGTTCTTGTGGAATTGGCAAAGGGATATTTGGGATCCCATAGAGGGCTATGGTGAAAAAGGAAATATCTTCCGTTCGAAACTGGAAAGAAGCTTTCTGAGAAACTGCTCTGTGTTCTGTTAATTCATCTCAAAGAGTTACATCTTTCCCTTCAAGAAGCCTTTCGCTAATTCTGTTCTTGTGGAATTGGCAAAGGGATATTTGGAAGCCCATAGAGGGCTATGGTGAAAAAGGAAATATCTTCCGTTCAAAACGGGAAAGAAGCTTTCTGAGAAACTGCTCTGTGTTCTCTTAATTCTTCTCACAGAGTTACATCTTTCCCTTCAAGAAGCCTTTCGCTAAGGCTGTTCTTGTGGAATTGGCAAAGGGATATTTGGAAGCCCATAGAGGGCTATGGTGAAACAGGAAATACTTCCGATCGAAACTGGAAAGAAGCTTTCTGAGAAACTGCTCTGTGTTCTGTTAATTCATCTCACAGAGTTACATCTTTCCCTTCAAGAAGCCTTTCGCTAAGGCTGTTCTTGTGGAGTTGGCAAAGGGATATTTGGAAGCCCATAAAGGGTTATGTTGAAAAAGGAAATATCTTCCGTTCAAAACTGGAAAGAAGCTTTCTGAGAAACTGCTCTGTGTTCTGTTAATTCATCTCACAGAGTTACATCTTTCCCTTCAAGAAGCCTTTCTCTAAGGCTGTTCTTGTGGAATTGGCAAAGGGATATTTGGAAGCCCATAGAGGGCTATGGTGAAAAAGGAAATATCTTCCGTTCAAAACTGGAAAGAAGCTTTCTGAGAAACTGCTGTGTGTTCTGTTAATTCTTCTCACAGACTTACATCTTTCCCTTCAAGAAGCCTTTCGCTAAGGCTGTTCTTGTGGAATTGGCAAAGGGATATTTGGAAGCCCATAGTGGGCTATGGTGAAACAGGAAATATCTTCCGTTCAAAACTGGAAAGAAGCTTTCTGAGAAACTGCTCTGTGTTCTGTTAATTCAACTCACAGAGTTACATCTTTCCCTTCAAGAAACCTCTCGCTAAAGCTGTTGTTGTGGCATTGGCAAAGGGATATTTGGAAGCCCATAGAGGGCTATGGTGAAACAGGAAATACTTCCGTTCGAAACTGGAAAGCAGCATTCTGACAAACTGCTCTGTGTTCTGTTACTTCATCTCACAGAGTTACATCTTTCCCTTCAAGAAGCCTTTCGCTAAGGCTGTTCTTGTGGAATTGGCAAAGGAATATTTGGAAGCCCATAGAGGGCTATGGTGAAACAGGAAATATCTTCCGTTCAAAACTGGAAAGAAGCTTTCTGAGAAACTGCTCTGTGTTCTGTTAATTCATCTCACAGAGTTACATCTTTCCCTTCAAGAAGCCTTTCGGTAATGCTGTTCTTTTGGAATTGGCAAAGGGATATTTGGAAGCCCATAGAGGGCTATGGTGAAAAAGGAAATATCTTCCGTTCAAAACTGGAAAGAAGCTTTCTGAGAAACTGCTCTGTGTTCTCTTAATTCATCTCACATTGTTACATCTTTCTCTTCAAGAAGCCTTTCGCTAAGGCTGTTCTTGTGGAATTGGCAAAGGGATATTTGGAAGCCCATAGTGGGCTATGGTGAAAAAGGAAATATCTTCCGTTCAAAACTGGAAAGAAGCTTTCTGAGAAACAGCTCTGTGCTCTGTTAATTCATCTCACAGAGTTACATCTTTCCCTTCAAAAGAATTTTGCTAAGGCTGTTCTTGTGGAATTGGTAAAGGGATATTTGGAAGCCCATAGAGGGCTATGGTGAAAAAGGAAATATCTTCCATTCGAAACTGGAAAGAAGCTTTCTGAGAAACTGCTCTGTGTTCTTTTAATTCATCTCACAGAGTTACATCTTTCCCTTCAAGAAGCCTTTCGCTAAGGCTGTTCTTGTGGAATTGGCAAAGGGATATTTGGAAGCCCTTAGAGGGCTTTGGTGAAACAGGAAATATCTTCCGTTCAAAACTGGAAAGAAGCTTTCTGAGAAACTGCTCTGTGTTCTGTTAATTCAACTCACAGAGTTACATCTTTCCCTTCAAGAAACCTCTCGGTAAAGGCTGTTGTTGTGGCATTGTCAAAGGGATATTTGGAAGCCCATAGAGGGCTATGGTGAAAAAGGAAATATCATCCGTTCCAAACTGGAAAGAAGCTTTCTGAGAAACTGCTCTGTGTTCTGTTAATTCATCTCACAGAGTTACATCTTTCCCTTCAAGAAGCCTTTCGCTAAGGCTGTTCTTGTGGAATTGGCAAAGGGATATTTGGAAGCCCATAGAGGGCTATGTTGAAAAAGGAAATATCTTCCGTTCAAAACAGGAAAGAAGCTTTCTGTGAAACTGCTCTGTGTTCTCTTAATTCTTCTCACAGAGTTACATCTTTCCCTTCAAGAAGCCTTTCTCTAAGGCTGTTCTTGTGGAATTTGCAAAGGGATATTTGGAAGCCCATAGAGGGCTACAGTGAAAAAGGAAATATCTTCCGTTCGAAACTGGAAAGAAGCTTTCTGAGAAACTACTCTGTGTTCTGTTAATTCATCTCACAGAGTTACATCTTTCCCTTCAAGAAGCCTTTCGCTAAGGCAGTTCTTGTGGAATTGGCAAAGGGATATTTGGAAGCCCCTAGAGCGCTATGGTGAAAAAGGAAATATCTTCCTTTCAAAACTGGAAAGAAGCTTTCTGAGAAACTGCCCTGTGTTCTCTTAATTCATCTCACGGAGTTACATCTTTCCCTTCAAGAAGCCTTTCGCTAAGGCTGTTCTTGTGGAATTGGCAAAGGGATATTTGGAAGCCCATAGAGGGCTATGGTGAAACAGGAAATATCTTCCGTTCAAAACTGGAAAGAAGCTTTCTGAGAAACTGCTCTGTGTTCTGTTAATTCATCTCACAGAGTAACATCTTTCCCTTCAAGAAGCCTTTCGCTAAGGCTGTTCTTGTGGAATTGGCAAAGGGATATTTGGGATCCCATAGAGGGCTATGGTGAAAAAGGAAATATCTTCCGTTCGAAACTGGAAAGAAGCTTTCTGAGAAACTGCTCTGTGTTCTGTTAATTCATCTCAAAGAGTTACATCTTTCCCTTCAAGAAGCCTTTCGCTAATTCTGTTCTTGTGGAATTGGCAAAGGGATATTTGGAAGCCCATAGAGGGCTATGGTGAAATAGGAAATATCTTCCGTTCAAAACGGGAAAGAAGCTTTCTGAGAAACTGCTCTGTGTTCTCTTAATTCTTCTCACAGAGTTACATCTTTCCCTTCAAGAAGCCTTTCGCTAAGGCTGTTCTTGTGGAATTGGCAAAGGGATATTTGGAAGCCCATAGAGGGCTATGGTGAAACAGGAAATACTTCCGATCGAAACTGGAAAGAAGCTTTCTGAGAAACTGCTCTGTGTTCTGTTAATTCATCTCACAGAGTTACATCTTTCCCTTCAAGAAGCCTTTCGCTAAGGCTGTTCTTGTGGAGTTGGCAAAGGGATATTTGGAAGCCCATAAAGGGTTATGTTGAAAAAGGAAATATCTTCCGTTCAAAACTGGAAAGAAGCTTTCTGAGAAACTGCTCTGTGTTCTGTTAATTCATCTCACAGAGTTACATCTTTCCCTTCAAGAAGCCTTTCTCTAAGGCTGTTCTTGTGGAATTGGCAAAGGGATATTTGGAAGCCCATAGAGGGCTATGGTGAAAAAGGAAATATCTTCCGTTCAAAACTGGAAAGAAGCTTTCTGAGAAACTGCTGTGTGTTCTGTTAATTCTTCTCACAGACTTACATCTTTCCCTTCAAGAAGCCTTTCGCTAAGGCTGTTCTTGTGGAATTGGCAAAGGGATATTTGGAAGCCCATAGTGGGCTATGGTGAAACAGGAAATATCTTCCGTTCAAAACTGGAAAGAAGCTTTCTGAGAAACTGCTCTGTGTTCTGTTAATTCAACTCACAGAGTTACATCTTTCCCTTCAAGAAACCTCTCGCTAAAGCTGTTGTTGTGGCATTGGCAAAGGGATATTTGGAAGCCCATAGAGGGCTATGGTGAAACAGGAAATACTTCCGTTCGAAACTGGAAAGCAGCATTCTGACAAACTGCTCTGTGTTCTGTTACTTCATCTCACAGAGTTACATCTTTCCCTTCAAGAAGCCTTTCGCTAAGGCTGTTCTTGTGGAATTGGCAAAGGAATATTTGGAAGCCCATAGAGGGCTATGGTGAAACAGGAAATATCTTCCGTTCAAAACTGGAAAGAAGCTTTCTGAGAAACTGCTCAGTGTTCTGTTAATTCATCTCACAGAGTTACATCTTTCCCTTCAAGAAGCCTTTCGGTAATGCTGTTCTTTTGGAATTGGCAAGGGGATATTTGGAAGCCCATAGAGGGCTATGGTGAAAAAGGAAATATCTTCCGTTCAAAACTGGAAAGAAGCTTTCTGAGAAACTGCTCTGTGTTCTCTTAATTCATCTCACATTGTTACATCTTTCTCTTCAAGAAGCCTTTCGCTAAGGCTGTTCTTGTGGAATTGGCAAAGGGATATTTGGAAGCCCATAGTGGGCTATGGTGAAAAAGGAAATATCTTCCGTTCAAAACTGGAAAGAAGCTTTCTGAGAAACAGCTCTGTGCTCTGTTAATTCATCTCACAGAGTTACATCTTTCCCTTCAAAAGAATTTTGCTAAGGCTGTTCTTGTGGAATTGGCAAAGGGATATTTGGAAGCCCATAGAGGGCTATGGTGAAAAAGGAAATATCTTCCATTCGAAACTGGAAAGAAGCTTTCTGAGAAACTGCTCTGTGTTCTTTTAATTCATCTCACAGAGTTACATCTTTCCCTTCAAGAAGCCTTTCGCTAAGGCTGTTCATGTGGAATTGGCAAAGGGATATTTGGAAGCCCTTAGAGGGCTTTGGTGAAACAGGAAATATCTTCCGTTCAAAACTGGAAAGAAGCTTTCTGAGAAACTGCTCTGTGTTCTGTTAATTCAACTCACAGAGTTACATCTTTCCCTTCAAGAAACCTCTCGGTAAAGCTGTTGTTGTGGCATTGTCAAAGGGATATTTGGAAGCCCATAGAGGGCTATGGTGAAAAAGGAAATATCATCCGTTCCAAACTGGAAAGAAGCTTTCTGAGAAACTGCTCTGTGTTCTGTTAATTCATCTCACAGAGTTACATCTTTCCCTTCAAGAAGCCTTTCGCTAAGGCTGTTCTTGTGGAATTGGCAAAGGGATATTTGGAAGCCCATAGAGGGCTATGTTGAAAAAGGAAATATCTTCCGTTCAAAACAGGAAAGAAGCTTTCTGTGAAACTGCTCTGTGTTCTCTTAATTCTTCTCACAGAGTTACATCTTTCCCTTCAAGAAGCCTTTCTCTAAGGCTGTTCTTGTGGAATTTGCAAAAGGATATTTGGAAGCCCATAGAGGGCTACAGTGAAAAAGGAAATATCTTCCGTTCGAAACTGGAAAGAAGCTTTCTGAGAAACTACTCTGTGTTCTGTTAATTCATCTCACAGAGTTACATCTTTCCCTTCAAGAAGCCTTTCGCTAAGGCAGTTCTTGTGGAATTGGCAAAGGGATATTTGGAAGCCCCTAGAGGGCTATGGTGAAAAAGGAAATATCTTCCTTTCAAAACTGGAAAGAAGCTTTCTGAGAAACTGCCCTGTGTTCTCTTAATTCATCTCACGGAGTTACATCTTTCCCTTCAAGAAGCCTTTCGCTAAGGCTGTTCTTGTGGAATTGGCAAAGGGATATTTTTAAGCCCATAGAGGGCTATGGTGAAACAGGAAATATCTTCCGTTCAAAACTGGAAAGAAGCTTTCTGAGAAACTGCTCTGTGTTCTGTTAATTCATCTCACAGAGTTACATATTTCCCTTCAAGAAACCTTTCGCTAAGGCTGTTCTTGTGGAATTGGCAAAGGGATATTTGGGATCCCATAGAGGGCTATGGTGAAAAAGGAAATATCTTCCGTTCGAAACTGGAAAGAAGCTTTCTGAGAAACTGCTCTGTGTTCTGTTAATTCATCTCAAAGAGTTACATCTTTCCCTTCAAGAAGCCTTTCGCTAATTCTGTTCTTGTGGAATTGGCAAAGGGATATTTGGAAGCCCATAGAGGGCTATGGTGAAAAAGGAAATATCTTCCGTTCAAAACGGGAAAGAAGCTTTCTGAGAAACTGCTCTGTGTTCTCTTAATTCATCTCACAGAGTTACATCTTTCCCTTCAAGAAGCCTTTCGCTAAGGCTGTTCTTGTGGAATTGGCAAAGGGATATTTGGAAGCCCATAGAGGGCTATGGTGAAACAGGAAATACTTCCGATCGAAACTGGAAAGAACCTTTCTGAGAAACTGCTCTGTGTTCTGTTAATTCATCTCACAGAGTTACATCTTTCCCTTCAAGAAGCCTTTCGCTAAGGCTGTTCTTGTGGAGTTGGCAAAGGGATATTTGGAAACCCATAAAGGGTTATGTTGAAAAAGGAAATATCTTCCGTTCAAAACTGGAAAGAAGCTTTCTGAGAAACTGCTCTGTGTTCTGTTAATTCATCTCACAGAGTTACATCTTTCCCTTCAAGAAGCCTTTCTCTAAGGCTGTTCTTGTGGAATTGGCAAAGGGATATTTGGAAGCCCATAGAGAGCTATGGTGAAAAAGGAAATATCTTCCGTTCAAAACTGGAAAGAAGCTTTCTGAGAAACTGCTGTGTGTTCTGTTAATTCTTCTCACAGACTTACATCTTTCCCTTCAAGAAGCCTTTCGCTAAGGCTGTTCTTGTGGAATTGGCAAAGGGATATTTGGAAGCCCATAGTGGGCTATGGTGAAACAGGAAATATCTTCCGTTCAAAACTGGAAAGAAGCTTTCTGAGAAACTGCTCTGTGTTCTGTTAATTCAACTCACAGAGTTACATCTTTCCCTTCAAGAAACCTCTCGCTAAAGCTGTTGTTGTGGCATTGGCAAAGGGATATTTGGAAGCCCATAGAGGGCTATGGTGAAACAGGAAATACTTCCGTTCGAAACTGGAAAGCAGCATTCTGACAAACTGCTCTGTGTTCTGTTACTTCATCTCACAGAGTTACATCTTTCCCTTCAAGAAGCCTTTCGTTAAGGCTGTTCTTGTGGAATTGGCAAAGGGATATTTGGAAGCCCATAGAGGGCTATGTTGAAAAAGGAAATATCTTCCGTTCAAAACTGGAAAGAAGCTTTCTGTGAAACTGCTCTGTGTTCTCTTAATTCTTCTCACAGAGTTACATCTTTCCCTTCAAGAAGCCTTTCTCTAAGGCTGTTCTTGTGGAATTGGCAAAGGGATATTTGGAAGCCCATAGAGGGCTACAGTGAAAAAGGAAATATCTTCCGTTCGAAACTGGAAAGAAGCTTTCTGAGAAACTACTCTGTGTTCTGTTAATTCATCTCACAGAGTTACATCTTTCCCTTCAAGAAGCCTTTCGCTAAGGCAGTTCTTGTGGAATTGGCAAAGGGATATTTGGAAGCCCCTTGAGGGCTATGGTGAAAAAGGAAATATCTTCCGTTCAAAACTGGAAAGAAGCTTTCTGAGAAACAGCTCTGTGCTCTGTTAATTCATCTCACAGAGTTACATCTTTCCCTTCAAAAGAATTTTGCTAAGGCTGTTCTTGTGGAATTGGTAAAGGGATATTTGGAAGCCCATAGAGGGCTATGGTGAAAAAGGAAATATCTTCCATTCGAAACTGGAAAGAAGCTTTCTGAGAAACTGCTCTGTGTTCTTTTAATTCATCTCACAGAGTTACATCTTTCCCTTCAAGAAGCCTTTCGCTAAGGCTGTTCTTGTGGAATTGGCAAAGGGATATTTGGAAGCCCTTAGAGGGCTTTGGTGAAACAGGAAATATCTTCCGTTCAAAACTGGAAAGAAGCTTTCTGAGAAACTGCTCTGTGTTCTGTTAATTCAACTCACAGAGTTACATCTTTCCCTTCAAGAAACCTCTCGGTAAAGGCTGTTGTTGTGGCATTGTCAAAGGGATATTTGGAAGCCCATAGAGGGCTATGGTGAAAAAGGAAATATCATCCGTTCCAAACTGGAAAGAAGCTTTCTGAGAAACTGCTCTGTGTTCTGTTAATTCATCTCACAGAGTTACATCTTTCCCTTCAAGAAGCCTTTCGCTAAGGCTGTTCTTGTGGAATTGGCAAAGGGATATTTGGAAGCCCATAGAGGGCTATGTTGAAAAAGGAAATATCTTCCGTTCAAAACAGGAAAGAAGCTTTCTGAGAAACTGCTCTGTGTTCTCTTAATTCTTCTCACAGAGTTACATCTTTCCCTTCAAGAAGCCTTTCTCTAAGGCTGTTCTTGTGGAATTTGCAAAGGGATATTTGGAAGCCCATAGAGGGCTACAGTGAAAAAGGAAATATCTTCCGTTCGAAACTGGAAAGAAGCTTTCTGAGAAACTACTCTGTGTTCTGTTAATTCATCTCACAGAGTTACATCTTTCCCTTCAAGAAGCCTTTCGCTAAGGCAGTTCTTGTGGAATTGGCAAAGGGATATTTGGAAGCCCCTAGAGCGCTATGGTGAAAAAGGAAATATCTTCCTTTCAAAACTGGAAAGAAGCTTTCTGAGAAACTGCCCTGTGTTCTCTTAATTCATCTCACGGAGTTACATCTTTCCCTTCAAGAAGCCTTTCGCTAAGGCTGTTCTTGTGGAATTGGCAAAGGGATATTTGGAAGCCCATAGAGGGCTATGGTGAAACAGGAAATATCTTCCGTTCAAAACTGGAAAGAAGCTTTCTGAGAAACTGCTCTGTGTTCTGTTAATTCATCTCACAGAGTAACATCTTTCCCTTCAAGAAGCCTTTCGCTAAGGCTGTTCTTGTGGAATTGGCAAAGGGATATTTGGGATCCCATAGAGGGCTATGGTGAAAAAGGAAATATCTTCCGTTCGAAACTGGAAAGAAGCTTTCTGAGAAACTGCTCTGTGTTCTGTTAATTCATCTCAAAGAGTTACATCTTTCCCTTCAAGAAGCCTTTCGCTAATTCTGTTCTTGTGGAATTGGCAAAGGGATATTTGGAAGCCCATAGAGGGCTATGGTGAAAAAGGAAATATCTTCCGTTCAAAACGGGAAAGAAGCTTTCTGAGAAACTGCTCTGTGTTCTCTTAATTCTTCTCACAGAGTTACATCTTTCCCTTCAAGAAGCCTTTCGCTAAGGCTGTTCTTGTGGAATTGGCAAAGGGATATTTGGAAGCCCATAGAGGGCTATGGTGAAACAGGAAATACTTCCGATCGAAACTGGAAAGAAGCTTTCTGAGAAACTGCTCTGTGTTCTGTTAATTCATCTCACAGAGTTACATCTTTCCCTTCAAGAAGCCTTTCGCTAAGGCTGTTCTTGTGGAGTTGGCAAAGGGATATTTGGAAGCCCATAAAGGGTTATGTTGAAAAAGGAAATATCTTCCGTTCAAAACTGGAAAGAAGCTTTCTGAGAAACTGCTCTGTGTTCTGTTAATTCATCTCACAGAGTTACATCTTTCCCTTCAAGAAGCCTTTCTCTAAGGCTGTTCTTGTGGAATTGGCAAAGGGATATTTGGAAGCCCATAGAGGGCTATGGTGAAAAAGGAAATATCTTCCGTTCAAAACTGGAAAGAAGCTTTCTGAGAAACTGCTGTGTGTTCTGTTAATTCTTCTCACAGACTTACATCTTTCCCTTCAAGAAGCCTTTCGCTAAGGCTGTTCTTGTGGAATTGGCAAAGGGATATTTGGAAGCCCATAGTGGGCTATGGTGAAACAGGAAATATCTTCCGTTCAAAACTGGAAAGAAGCTTTCTGAGAAACTGCTCTGTGTTCTGTTAATTCAACTCACAGAGTTACATCTTTCCCTTCAAGAAACCTCTCGCTAAAGCTGTTGTTGTGGCATTGGCAAAGGGATATTTGGAAGCCCATAGAGGGCTATGGTGAAACAGGAAATACTTCCGTTCGAAACTGGAAAGCAGCATTCTGACAAACTGCTCTGTGTTCTGTTACTTCATCTCACAGAGTTACATCTTTCCCTTCAAGAAGCCTTTCGCTAAGGCTGTTCTTGTGGAATTGGCAAAGGAATATTTGGAAGCCCATAGAGGGTTATGGTGAAACAGGAAATATCTTCCGTTCAAAACTGGAAAGAAGCTTTCTGAGAAACTGCTCTGTGTTCTGTTAATTCATCTCACAGAGTTACATCTTTCCCTTCAAGAAGCCTTTCGGTAATGCTGTTCTTTTGGAATTGGCAAAGGGATATTTGGAAGCCCATAGAGGGCTATGGTGAAAAAGGAAATATCTTCCGTTCAAAACTGGAAAGAAGCTTTCTGAGAAACTGCTCTGTGTTCTCTTAATTCATCTCACATTGTTACATCTTTCTCTTCAAGAAGCCTTTCGCTAAGGCTGTTCTTGTGGAATTGGCAAAGGGATATTTGGAAGCCCATAGTGGGCTATGGTGAAAAAGGAAATATCTTCCGTTCAAAACTGGAAAGGAGCTTTCTGAGAAACAGCTCTGTGCTCTGTTAATTCATCTCACAGAGTTACATCTTTCCCTTCAAAAGAATTTTGCTAATTCTGTTCTTGTGGAATTGGTAAAGGGATATTTGGAAGCCCATAGAGGGCTATGGTGAAAAAGGAAATATCTTCCATTCGAAACTGGAAAGAAGCTTTCTGAGAAACTGCTCTGTGTTCTTTTAATTCATCTCACAGAGTTACATCTTTCCCTTCAAGAAGCCTTTCGCTAAGGCTGTTCTTGTGGAATTGGCAAAGGGATATTTGGAAGCCCTTAGAGGGCTTTGGTGAAACAGGAAATATCTTCCGTTCAAAACTGGAAAGAAGCTTTCTGAGAAACTGCTCTGTGTTCTGTTAATTCAACTCACAGAGTTACATCTTTCCCTTCAAGAAACCTCTCGGTAAAGGCTGTTGTTGTGGCATTGTCAAAGGGATATTTGGAAGCCCATAGAGGGCTATGGTGAAAAAGGAAATATCATCCGTTCCAAACTGGAAAGAAGCTTTTTGAGAAACTGCTCTGTGTTCTGTTAATTCATCTCACAGAGTTACATCTTTCCCTTCAAGAAGCCTTTCGCTAAGGCTGTTCTTGTGGAATTGGCAAAGGGATATTTGGAAGCCCATAGAGGGCTATGTTGAAAAAGGAAATATCTTCCGTTCAAAACAGGAAAGAAGCTTTCTGTGAAACTGCTCTGTGTTCTCTTAATTCTTCTCACAGAGTTACATCTTTCCCTTCAAGAAGCCTTTCGCTAAGGCAGTTCTTGTGGAATTGGCAAAGGGATATTTGGAAGACCCTAGAGCGCTATGGTGAAAAAGGAAATATCTTCCTTTCAAAACTGGAAAGAAGCTTTCTGAGAAACTGCCCTGTGTTCTCTTAATTCATCTCACGGAGTTACATCTTTCCCTTCAAGAAGCCTTTCGCTAAGGCTGTTCTTGTGGAATTGGCAAAGGGATATTTGGAAGCCCATAGAGGGCTATGGTGAAACAGGAAATATCTTCCGTTCAAAACTGGAAAGAAGCTTTCTGAGAAACTGCTCTGTGTTCTGTTAATTCATCTCACAGAGTAACATCTTTCCCTTCAAGAAGCCTTTCGCTAAGGCTGTTCTTGTGGAATTGGCAAAGGGATATTTGGGATCCCATAGAGGGCTATGGTGAAAAAGGAAATATCTTCCGTTCGAAACTGGAAAGAAGCTTTCTGAGAAACTGCTCTGTGTTCTGTTAATTCATCTCAAAGAGTTACATCTTTCCCTTCAAGAAGCCTTTCGCTAATTCTGTTCTTGTGGAATTGGCAAAGGGATATTTGGAAGCCCATAGAGGGCTATGGTGAAAAAGGAAATATCTTCCGTTCAAAACGGGAAAGAAGCTTTCTGAGAAACTGCTCTGTGTTCTCTTAATTCTTCTCACAGAGTTACATCTTTCCCTTCAAGAAGCCTTTCGCTAAGGCTGTTCTTGTGGAATTGGCAAAGGGATATTTGGAAGCCCATAGAGGGCTATGGTGAAACAGGAAATACTTCCGATCGAAACTGGAAAGAAGCTTTCTGAGAAACTGCTCTGTGTTCTGTTAATTCATCTCACAGAGTTACATCTTTCCCTTCAAGAAGCCTTTCGCTAAGGCTGTTCTTGTGGAGTTGGCAAAGGGATATTTGGAAGCCCATAAAGGGTTATGTTGAAAAAGGAAATATCTTCCGTTCAAAACTGGAAAGAAGCTTTCTGAGAAACTGCTCTGTGTTCTGTTAATTCATCTCACAGAGTTACATCTTTCCCTTCAAGAAGCCTTTCTCTAAGGCTGTTCTTGTGGAATTGGCAAAGGGATATTTGGAAGCCCATAGAGGGCTATGGTGAAAAAGGAAATATCTTCCGTTCAAAACTGGAAAGAAGCTTTCTGAGAAACTGCTGTGTGTTCTGTTAATTCTTCTCACAGACTTACATCTTTCCCTTCAAGAAGCCTTTCGCTAAGGCTGTTCTTGTGGAATTGGCAAAGGGATATTTGGAAGCCCATAGTGGGCTATGGTGAAACAGGAAATATCTTCCGTTCAAAACTGGAAAGAAGCTTTCTGAGAAACTGCTCTGTGTTCTGTTAATTCAACTCACAGAGTTACATCTTTCCCTTCAAGAAACCTCTCGCTAAAGCTGTTGTTGTGGCATTGGCAAAGGGATATTTGGAAGCCCATAGAGGGCTATGGTGAAACAGGAAATACTTCCGTTCGAAACTGGAAAGCAGCATTCTGACAAACTGCTCTGTGTTCTGTTACTTCATCTCACAGAGTTACATCTTTCCCTTCAAGAAGCCTTTCGCTAAGGCTGTTCTTGTGGAATTGGCAAAGGAATATTTGGAAGCCCATAGAGGGCTATGGTGAAACAGGAAATATCTTCCGTTCAAAACTGGAAAGAAGCTTTCTGAGAAACTGCTCTGTGTTCTGTTAATTCATCTCACAGAGTTACATCTTTCCCTTCAAGAAGCCTTTCGGTAATGCTGTTCTTTTGGAATTGGCAAAGGGATATTTGGAAGCCCATAGAGGGCTATGGTGAAAAAGGAAATATCTTCCGTTCAAAACTGGAAAGAAGCTTTCTGAGAAACTGCTCTGTGTTCTCTTAATTCATCTCACATTGTTACATCTTTCTCTTCAAGAAGCCTTTCGCTAAGGCTGTTCTTGTGGAATTGGCAAAGGGATATTTGGAAGCCCATAGTGGGCTATGGTGAAAAAGGAAATATCTTCCGTTCAAAACTGGAAAGAAGCTTTCTGAGAAACAGCTCTGTGCTCTCTTAATTCATCTCACAGAGTTACATCTTTCCCTTCAAAAGAATTTTGCTAAGGCTGTTCTTGTGGAATTGGTAAAGGGATATTTGGAAGCCCATAGAGGGCTATGGTGAAAAAGGAAATATCTTCCATTCGAAACTGGAAAGAAGCTTTCTGAGAAACTGCTCTGTGTTCTTTTAATTCATCTCACAGAGTTACATCTTTCCCTTCAAGAAGCCTTTCGCTAAGGCTGTTCTTGTGGAATTGGCAAAGGGATATTTGGAAGCCCTTAGAGGGCTTTGGTGAAACAGGAAATATCTTCCGTTCAAAACTGGAAAGAAGCTTTCTGAGAAACTGCTCTGTGTTCTGTTAATTCAACTCACAGAGTTACATCTTTCCCTTCAAGAAACCTCTCGGTAAAGCTGTTGTTGTGGCATTGTCAAAGGGATATTTGGAAGCCCATAGAGGACTATGGTGAAAAAGGAAATATCATCCGTTCCAAACTGGAAAGAAGCTTTCTGAGAAACTGCTCTGTGTTCTGTTAATTCATCTCACAGAGTTACATCTTTCCCTTCAAGAAGCCTTTCGCTAAGGCTGTTCTTGTGGAATTGGCAAAGGGATATTTGGAAGCCCATAGAGGGCTATGTTGAAAAAGGAAATATCTTCCGTTCAAAACAGGAAAGAAGCTTTCTGTGAAACTGCTCTGTGTTCTCTTAATTCTTCTCACAGAGTTACATCTTTCCCTTCAAGAAGCCTTTCTCTAAGGCTGTTCTTGTGGAATTTGCAAAGGGATATTTGGAAGCCCATAGAGGGCTACAGTGAAAAAGGAAATATCTTCCGTTCGAAACTGGAAAGAAGCTTTCTGAGAAACTACTCTGTGTTCTGTTAATTCATCTCACAGAGTTACATCTTTCCCTTCAAGAAGCCTTTCGCTAAGGCAGTTCTTGTGGAATTGGCAAAGGGATATTTGGAAGCCCCTAGAGGGCTATGGTGAAAAAGGAAATATCTTCCTTTCAAAACTGGAAAGAAGCTTTCTGAGAAACTGCCCTGTGTTCTCTTAATTCATCTCACGGAGTTACATCTTTCCCTTCAAGAAGCCTTTCGCTAAGGCTGTTCTTGTGGAATTGGCAAAGGGATATTTGGAAGCCCATAGAGGGCTATGGTGAAACAGGAAATATCTTCCGTTCAAAACTGGAAAGAAGCTTTCTGAGAAACTGCTCTGTGTTCTGTTAATTCATCTCACAGAGTAACATCTTTCCCTTCAAGCAGCCTTTCGCTAAGGCTGTTCTTGTGGAATTGGCAAAGGGATATTTGGGATCCCATAGAGGGCTATGGTGAAAAAGGAAATATCTTCCGTTCGAAACTGGAAAGAAGCTTTCTGAGAAACTGCTCTGTGTTCTGTTAATTCATCTCAAAGAGTTACATCTTTCCCTTCAAGAAGCCTTTCGCTAATTCTGTTCTTGTGGAATTGGCAAAGGGATATTTGGAAGCCCCTTGAGGGCTATGGTGAAAAAGGAAATATCTTCCTTTCAAAACTGGAAAGAAGCTTTCTGAGAAACTGCCCTGTGTTCTCTTAATTCATCTCACAGAGTTACATCTTTCCCTTCAAGAAGCCTTTCGCTAAGGCTGTTCTTGTGGAATTGGCAAAGGGATATTTGGAAGCCCATAGAGGGCTATGGTGAAACAGGAATTATCTTCCGTTCAAAACTGGAAAGAAGCTTTCTGAGAAACTGCTCTGTGTTCTGTTAATTCATCTCACAGAGTTACATCTTTCCCTTCAAGAAGCCTTTCTCTAAGGCTGTTCTTGTGGAATTGGCAAAGGGATATTTGGGATCCCATAGAGGGCTATGGTGAAAAAGGAAATATCTTCCGTTCGAAACTGGAAAGAAGCTTTCTGAGAAACTGCTCTGTGTTCTGTTAATTCATCTCAAAGAGTTACATCTTTCCCTTCAAGAAGCCTTTCGCTAATTCTGTTCTTGTGGAATTGGCAAAGGGATATTTGGAAGCCCATAGAGGGCTATGGTGAAAAAGGAAATATCTTCCGTTCAAATCGGGAAAGAAGCTTTCTGAGAAACTGCTCTGTGTTCTCTTAATTCATCTCACAGAGTTACATCTTTCCCTTCAAGAAGCCTTTCGCTAAGGCTGTTCTTGTGGAATTGGCAAAGGGATATTTGGAAGCCCATAGAGGGCTATGGTGAAACAGGAAATACTTCCGATCGAAAGTGGAAAGAAGCTTTCTGAGAAACTGCTCTGTGTTCTGTTAATTCATCTCACAGAGTTACATCTTTCCCTTCAAGAAGCCTTTCGCTAAGGCTGTTCTTGTGGAGTTGGCAAAGGGATATTTGGAAGCCCATAAAGGGTTATGTTGAAAAAGGAAATATCTTCCGTTCAAAACTGGAAAGAAGCTTTCTGAGAAACTGCTCTGTGTTCTGTTAATTCATCTCACAGAGTTACATCTTTCCCTTCAAGAAGCCTTTCTCTAAGGCTGTTCTTGTGGAATTGGCAAAGGGATATTTGGAAGCCCATAGAGGGCTATGGTGAAAAAGGAAATATCTTCCGTTCAAAACTGGAAAGAAGCTTTCTGAGAAACTGCTGTGTGTTCTGTTAATTCTTCTCACAGAGTTACATCTTTCCCTTCAAGAAGCCTTTCGCTAAGGCTGTTCTTGTGGAATTGGCAAAGGGATATTTGGAAGCCCATAGTGGGCTATGGTGAAACAGGAAATATCTTCCGTTCAAAACTGGAAAGAAGCTTTCTGAGAAACTGCTCTGTGTTCTGTTAATTCAACTCACAGAGTTACATCTTTCCCTTCAAGAAACCTCTCGCTAAAGCTGTTGTTGTGGCATTGGCAAAGGGATATTTGGAAGCCCATAGAGGGCTACGGTGAAACAGGAAATACTTCCGTTCGAAACTGGAAAGCAGCATTCTGACAAACTGCTCTGTGTTCTGTTACTTCATCTCACAGAGTTACATCTTTCCCTTCAAGAAGCCTTTCGGTGATGCTGTTCTTTTGGAATTGGCAAAGGGATATTTGGAAGCCCATAGAGGGCTATGGTGAAAAAGGAAATATCTTCCTTTCAAAACTGGAAAGAAGCTTTCTGAGAAACTGCTCTGTGTTCTCTTAATTCATCTCACATTGTTACATCTTTCTCTTAAAGAAGCCTTTCGCTAAGACTGTTCTTGTGGAATTGGCAAAGGGATATTTGGAAGCCCATAGTGGGCTATGGTGAAAAAGGAAATATCTTCCGTTCAAAACTGGAATGAAGCTTTCTGAGAAACTGCTCTGTGCTCTGTTAATTCATCTCACAGAGTTACATCTTTCCCTTCAAAAGACTTTTGCTAAGGCTGTTCTTGTGGAATTGGCAAAGGGATATTTGGAAGCCCATAGAGTGCTATGGTGAAAAAGGAAATATCTTCCGTTCAAAACTGGAAAGAAGGTTTCTGACAAACTGCTCTGTGTTCTGTTACTTCATCTCACAGAGTTACATCTTTCCCTTCAAGAAGCCTTTCGCTAAGGCTGTTCTTGTGGAATTGGCAAAGGGATATTTGGAAGCCCATAGAGAGCTATGGTGAAAAAGGAAATATCTTCCGTTCAAAACTGGAAAGAAGCTTTCTGAGAAACTGCTGTGTGTTCTGTTAATTCTTCTCACAGACTTACATCTTTCCCTTCAAGAAGCCTTTCGCTAAGGCTGTTCTTGTGGAATTGGCAAAGGGATATTTGGAAGCCCATAGTGGGCTACGGTGAAACAGGAAATATCTTCCGTTCAAAACTGGAAAGAAGCTTTCTGAGAAACTGCTCTGTGTTCTGTTAATTCAACTCACAGAGTTACATCTTTCCCTTCAAGAAACCTCTCGCTAAAGCTGTTGTTGTGGCATTGGCAAAGGGATATTTGGAAGCCCATAGAGGGCTATGGTGAAACAGGAAATACTTCCGTTCGAAACTGGAAAGCAGCATTCTGACAAACTGCTCTGTGTTCTGTTACTTCATCTCACAGAGTTACATCTTTCCCTTCAAGAAGCCTTTCGCTAAGGCTGTTCTTGTGGAATTGGCAAAGGGATATTTGGAAGCCCATAGAGGGCTATGTTGAAAAAGGAAATATCTTCCGTTCAAAACTGGAAAGAAGCTTTCTGTGAAACTGCTCTGTGTTCTCTTAATTCTTCTCACAGAGTTACATCTTTCCCTTCAAGAAGCCTTTCTCTAAGGCTGTTCTTGTGGAATTGGCAAAGGGATATTTGGAAGCCCATAGAGGGCTACAGTGAAAAAGGAAATATCTTCCGTTCGAAACTGGAAAGAAGCTTTCTGAGAAACTACTCTGTGTTCTGTTAATTCATCTCACAGAGTTACATCTTTCCCTTCAAGAAGCCTTTCGCTAAGGCAGTTCTTGTGGAATTGGCAAAGGGATATTTGGAAGCCCCTTGAGGGCTATGGTGAAAAAGGAAATATCTTCCTTTCAAAACTGGAAAGAAGCTTTCTGAGAAACTGCCCTGTGTTCTCTTAATTCATCTCACAGAGTTACATCTTTCCCTTCAAGAAGCCTTTCGCTAAGGCTGTTCTTGTGGAATTGGCAAAGGGATATTTGGAAGCCCATAGAGGGCTATGGTGAAACAGGAATTATCTTCCGTTCAAAACTGGAAAGAAGCTTTCTGAGAAACTGCTCTGTGTTCTGTTAATTCATCTCACAGAGTTACATCTTTCCCTTCAAGAAGCCTTTCTCTAAGGCTGTTCTTGTGGAATTGGCAAAGGGATATTTGGGATCCCATAGAGGGCTATGGTGAAAAAGGAAATATCTTCCGTTCGAAACTGGAAAGAAGCTTTCTGAGAAACTGCTCTGTGTTCTGTTAATTCATCTCAAAGAGTTACATCTTTCCCTTCAAGAAGCCTTTCGCTAATTCTGTTCTTGTGGAATTGGCAAAGGGATATTTGGAAGCCCATAGAGGGCTATGGTGAAAAAGGAAATATCTTCCGTTCAAATCGGGAAAGAAGCTTTCTGAGAAACTGCTCTGTGTTCTCTTAATTCATCTCACAGAGTTACATCTTTCCCTTCAAGAAGCCTTTCGCTAAGGCTGTTCTTGTGGAATTGGCAAAGGGATATTTGGAAGCCCATAGAGGGCTATGGTGAAACAGGAAATACTTCCGATCGAAAGTGGAAAGAAGCTTTCTGAGAAACTGCTCTGTGTTCTGTTAATTCATCTCACAGAGTTACATCTTTCCCTTCAAGAAGCCTTTCGCTAAGGCTGTTCTTGTGGAGTTGGCAAAGGGATATTTGGAAGCCCATAAAGGGTTATGTTGAAAAAGGAAATATCTTCCGTTCAAAACTGGAAAGAAGCTTTCTGAGAAACTGCTCTGTGTTCTGTTAATTCATCTCACAGAGTTACATCTTTCCCTTCAAGAAGCCTTTCTCTAAGGCTGTTCTTGTGGAATTGGCAAAGGGATATTTGGAAGCCCATAGAGGGCTATGGTGAAAAAGGAAATAACTTCCGTTCAAAACTGGAAAGAAGCTTTCTGAGAAACTGCTGTGTGTTCTGTTAATTCTTCTCACAGAGTTACATCTTTCCCTTCAAGAAGCCTTTCGCTAAGGCTGTTCTTGTGGAATTGGCAAAGGGATATTTGGAAGCCCATAGTGGGCTATGGTGAAACAGGAAATATCTTCCGTTCAAAACTGGAAAGAAGCTTTCTGAGAAACTGCTCTGTGTTCTGTTAATTCAACTCACAGAGTTACATCTTTCCCTTCAAGAAACCTCTCGCTAAAGCTGTTGTTGTGGCATTGGCAAAGGGATATTTGGAAGCCCATAGAGGGCTACGGTGAAACAGGAAATACTTCCGTTCGAAACTGGAAAGCAGCATTCTGACAAACTGCTCTGTGTTCTGTTACTTCATCTCACAGAGTTACATCTTTCCCTTCAAGAAGCCTTTCGCTAAGGCTGTTCTTGTGGAATTGGCAAAGGAATATTTGGAAGCCCATAGAGGGCTATGGTGTAAAAGGAAATATCTTCCGTTCAAAACTGGAAAGAAGCTTTCTGAGAAACTGCTCTGTGTTCTGTTAATTCAACTCACAGAGTTACATCTTTCTCTTCAAGAAACATTTCGCTAAGGCTGTTCTTGTGGAATTGGCAACGGGATATTTGGAAGCCCATAGAGGGCTATGGTGAAACAGGAAATACTTCCGTTCGAAACTGGAAAGAAGCTTTCTGACATCTGCTCTGTGTTCTGTTAATTCATCTCACAGAGTTACATCTTTCCCTTCAAGAAGCCTTTCGGTGATGCTGTTCTTTTGGAATTGGCAAAGGGATATTTGGAAGCCCATAGAGGGCTATGGTGAAAAAGGAAATATCTTCCTTTCAAAACTGGAAAGAAGCTTTCTGAGAAACTGCACTGTGTTCTCTTAATTCATCTCACATTGTTACATCTTTCTCTTAAAGAAGCCTTTCGCTAAGACTGTTCTTGTGGAATTGGCAAAGGGATATTTGGAAGCCCATAGTGGGCTATGGTGAAAAAGGAAATATCTTCCGTTCAAAACTGGAATGAAGCTTTCTGAGAAACTGCTCTGTGCTCTGTTAATTCATCTCACAGAGTTACATCTTTCCCTTCAAAAGACTTTTGCTAAGGCTGTTCTTGTGGAATTGGCAAAGGGATATTTGGAAGCCCATAGAGTGCTATGGTGAAAAAGGAAATATCTTCCGTTCAAAACTGGAAAGAAGGTTTCTGACAAACTGCTCTGTGTTCTGTTACTTCATCTCACAGAGTTACATCTTTCCCTTCAAGAAGCCTTTCGCTAAGGCTGTTCTTGTGGAATTGGCAAAGGAATATTTGGAAGCCCCTGGAGGGCTATGGTGTAAAAGGAAATAACTTCCGTTCAAAACTGGAAAGAAGCTTTCTGAGAAACTGCTCTGTGTTCTCTTAATTCATCTCACAGAGTTACATCTTTCTCTTCAAGAAACCTTTCGCTAAGGCTGTTCTTGTGGAATTGGCAACGGGATATTTGGAAGCCCATAGAGGGCTATGGTGAAACAGGAAATACTTCCGTTCGAAACTGGAAAGAAGCTTTCTGACATCTGCTCTGTGTTCTGTTAATTCATCTCACAGAGTTACATCTTTCCCTTCAAGAAGCCTTTCGCTAAGGCAGTTCTTGTGGAATTGGCAAAGGGATATTTGGAAGCCCCTAGAGGGCTATGGTGAAAAAGGAAATATCTTCCGTTCAAAACTGGAAAGAAGCTTTCGGAGAAACTGCTCTGTGTTCTCTTAATTCATCTCACATTGTTACATCTTTCCCTTCAAGAAGCCTTTCGCTAAGACTGTTCTTGTGGAATTGGCAAAGGGATATTTGGAAGCCCATAGTGGGCTATGGTGAAAAAGGAAATATCTTCCGTTCAAAATCTGAAAGAAGCTTTCTGAGAAACTGCTCTGTGCTCTGTTAATTCATCTCACAGAGTTACATCTTTCCCTTCAAAAGACTTTTGCTAAGGCTGTTCTTGTGGAATTGGTAAAGGGATATTTGGAAGCCCATAGAGGGCTATGGTGAAGAAGGAAATATCTTCCATTCAAAACTGGAAAGAAGCTTTCTGAGAAACTGCTCTGTGTTCTTTTAATTCATCTCACAGAGTTACATCTTTCCCTTCAAGAAGCCTTTCGCTAAGGCTGTTCTTGTGGAATTGGCAAAGGGATATTTGGAAGCCCTTAGAGGGCTTTGGTGAAATAGGAAATATCTTCCGTTCAAAACTGGAAAGAAGCTTTCTGAGAAACTGCTCTGTGTTCTGTTAATTCATCTCACAGAGTTACATCTTTCCCTTCAAGAAGCCATTCGCTAAGGCTGTTCTTGTGGAGTTGGCAAAGGGATATTTGTAAGCCCATAGAGGTTTATGTTGAAAAAGGAAATATCTTCCGTTCAAAACTGGAAAGAAGCTTTCTGAGAAACTGCTCTGTGTTCTTTTAATTCATCTCACAGAGTTATATCTTTCCCTTCAAGAAGCCTTTCGCTAAGGCTCTTCTTGTGGAATTGGCAAAGGGATATTTGGAAGCCCATAGAGGGCTATGGTGAAACAGGAAATATCTTCCGTTCAAAACTGGAAAGAAGCTTTCTGAGAAACTGCTCTGTGTTTTGTTAATTCAACTCACCGAGTTACATCTTTCCCTTCAAGAAACCTCTCGCTAAAACTCTTGTTGTGGCATTGGCAAAGGGATATTTGGAAACCCATAGAGGGCTATGGTGAAAAAGGAAATATCATCCGTTCCAAACTGGAAAGAAGCTTTCTGAGAAACTGCTCTGTGTTCTCTTAATTCATCTCACAGAGTTACATCTTTCCCTTCAAGAAGCCTTTCGCTAAGGCTGTTCTTGTGGAATTGGCAAAGGGATATTTGGAAGCCCATAGAGGGCTACAGTAAAAGAGGAAATATCTTCCGTTCGAAACTGGAAAGAAGCTTTCTGAGATACTACTCTGTGTTCTGTTAATTCATCTCACACAGTTACATCTTTCCCTTCAAGAAGCCTTTCGCTAAGGCAGTTCTTGTGGAATTGGCAAAGGGATATTTGGAAGCCCATACAAGGCTATGTTGAAAAAGGAAATATCTTCCGTTCAAAACTGGAAAGAAGCTTTCTGAGAAGCTGCTCTGTGTTCTGTTAATTCATCTCACAGAGTTACATCTTTCCCTTCAAGAAGCCTTTCGCTAAGGCTGTTCTTGTGGAATTGGCAAAGGGATATTTGGAAGCCCTTAGAGCGCTATGGTGAAAAAGGAAATATCTTCCATTCAAAACTGGAAAGAAGCTTTCTGAGAAACTGCTCTGTGTTCTCTTAATTCATCTCACAGAGTTACATCTTTCCCTTCAAGAAGCCTTTCGCTAAGGCTGTTCTTGTGGAATTGGCAAAGGGATATTTGGAAGCCCATAGAGGGCTATGGTGAAACAGGAAATATCTTCCGTTCAAAACTGGAAAGAAGCTTTCTGAGAAACTGCTCTGTGTTCTGTTAATTCATCTCACAGAGTTACATCTTTCCCTTCAAGAAGCCTTTCTCTAAGGCTGTTCTTGTGGAATTGGCAAAGGGATATTTGGAAGCCCTTAGAGGGCTATGGTGAAAAAGGAAATATCTTCCGTTCGAAACTGGAAAGAAGCTTTCTGAGAAACTGCTCTGTGTTCTGTTAATTCATCTCAAAGAGTTACATCTTTCCCTTCAAGAAGCCTTTCGCTAAGGCTCTTCTTGTGGAATTGGCAAAGGGATATTTGAAAGCCCATAGAGGGCTATGGTGAAAAAGGAAATATCTTACGTTCAAAACTGGAAAGAAGCTTTCTGAGAAACTGCTCTGTGTTCTGTTAATTCATCTCACAGAGTTACATCTTTCCCTTCAAGAAGCCTTTCGCTAAGGCTGTTCTTGTGGAATTGGCAAAGGGATATTTGGAAGCCTATAGAGGGCTATGGTGAAACAGGAAATATCTTCCGTTCAAAACTGGAAAGAAGCTTTCTGAGAAACTGCTCAGTGTTCTGTTAATTCATCTCACAGAGTTACATCTTTCACTTCAAGAAGCCTTTCGCTAAGGCTGTTCTTGTGGAATTGGCAAAGGGATATTTGGAAGCCCATATAGGGCTATGGTGAAAAAGGAAATATCTTCCGTTCAAAACCGGTAAGAAGCTTTCTGAGAAGCTGCTCTGTGTTCTGTTAATTCATCTCACAGAGTTACATCTTTCCCTTCAAGAAGCCTTTCGCTAAGGCTGTTCTTCTGGAATTGGCAAAGGGATATTTGGAACCCCTTAGAGGGCTATGGTGAAATAGGTAATACTTCCGTTCAAAACTGGAAAGAAGCTTTCTGAGAAACTGCTCTGTGTTCTCTTAATTCATCTCAAAGAGTTACATCTTTCCTTTCAAGAAGCCTTTCGCTAAGACTGTTCTTGTGGAATTGGCAAAGGGATATTTGGAAGCCCATAATGGGCTGTGGTGAAAAAGGAAATATCTTACGTTCAAAACTGGAAAGAAGCATTCTGAGAAACTGCTCTGTGTTCTGTTAATTTATCTCACGGAGTTACATCTTTCCCTTCAAAAGGCTTTTGCTAAGGCTGTTCTTGTTGAATAGGTAAAGGGATATTTGGAAGCCCATAGAGGGCTATGGTGAAAAAGGAAATATCTTCCGTTCGAAACTGGAAAGAAGCTTTCTGAGAAACTGCTCCTTGTTCTGTTAATTCATCTCACAGGGTTACATCTTTCCCTTCAAGAAACCTTTCGCTAAAGCTGTTCTTGGGTAATTGGCAAAGGGATATTTGGAAGCCCATAGAAGGCTACGGTGAAAAAGGAAATATCTTCCGTTCAAAACTGGAAAGAAGCTTTCAGAGAAACTACTCTGTGTTCTGTTAATTCATCTCACAGAGTTACATCTTTCCCTTCAAGAAGCCTTTCGCTAAGGCTGTTCTTGTGGAATTGGCAAAGGAATATTTGGAAGCCCATAGAGAGCTATGGTGTAAAAGGAAATATCTTCCGTTCAAAACTGGAAAGAAGCTTTCTGAGAAACTGCTCTGTGTTCTGTTAATTCATCTCACAGAGTTACATCTTTCTCTTCAAGAAACCTTTCGCTAAGGCTGTTCTTGTGGAATTGGCAAAGGGATATTTGGAAGCCCATAGAGGGCTATGGTGAAACAGGAAATACTTCCGTTCGAAACTGGAAAGAAGCTTTCTGACATCTGCTCTGTGTTCTGTTAATTCATCTCACAGAGTTACATCTTTCCCTTCAAGAAGCCTTTCGCTAAGACTGTTCTTGTGGAATTGGCAAAGGGATATTTGGAAGCCCATAGTGGGCTGTGGTGAAAAAGGAAATATCTTCCGTTCAAAACTGGAAAGAAGCTTTCTGAGAAACTGCTCTGTGCTCTGTTAATTCATCTCACAGAGTTACATCTTTCCCTTCAAAAGCCTTTTGCTAAGGCTGTTCTTGTGGAATTGGTAAAGGGATATTTGGAAGCCCATAGAGGGCTATGGTGAAAAAGGAAATATCTTCCATTCAAAACTGGAAAGAAGCTTTCTGAGAAACTGCTCTGTGTTCTTTTAATTCATCTCACAGAGTTACATCTTTCCCTTCAAGAAGCCTTTCGCTAAGGCTGTTCTTGTGGAATTGGCAAAGGGATATTTGGAAGCCCATAGAGGGCTATGGTGAAACAGGAAATATCTTCCGTTCAAAACTGGAAAGAAGCTTTCTGAGAAACTGCTCTGTGTTCTGTTAATTAAACTCACAGAGTTACATCTTTCCCTTCAAGAAGCCTTTCGGTAATGCTGTTCTTTTGGAATTGGCAAAGGGATATTTGGAAGCCCATAGAGGGCTATGGTGAAAAAGGAAATATCTTCCGTTCAAAACTGGAAAGAAGCTTTCTGAGAAACTGCTCTGTGTTCTCTTAATTCATCTCACATTGTTACATCTTTCTCTTCAAGAAGCCTTTCGCTAAGGCTGTTCTTGTGGAATTGGCAAAGGGATATTTGGAAGCCCATAGTGGGCTATGGTGAAAAAGGAAATATCTTCCGTTCAAAACTGGAAAGAAGCTTTCTGAGAAACAGCTCTGTGCTCTGTTAATTCATCTCACAGAGTTACATCTTTCCCTTCAAAAGAATTTTGCTAAGGCTGTTCTTGTGGAATTGGTAAAGGGATATTTGGAAGCCCATAGAGGGCTATGGTGAAAAAGGAAATATCTTCCATTCGAAACTGGAAAGAAGCTTTCTGAGAAACTGCTCTGTGTTCTTTTAATTCATCTCACAGAGTTACATCTTTCCCTTCAAGAAGCCTTTCGCTATGGCTGTTCTTGTGGAATTGGCAAAGGGATATTTGGAAGCCCTTAGAGGGCTTTGGTGAAACAGGAAATATCTTCCGTTCAAAACTGGAAAGAAGCTTTCTGAGAAACTGCTCTGTGTTCTGTTAATTCAACTCACAGAGTTACATCTTTCCCTTCAAGAAACCTCTCGGTAAAGGCTGTTGTTGTGGCATTGTCAAAGGGATATTTGGAAGCCCATAGAGGGCTATGGTGAAAAAGGAAATATCATCCGTTCCAAACTGGAAAGAAGCTTTCTGAGAAACTGCTCTGTGTTCTGTTAATTCATCTCACAGAGTTACATCTTTCCCTTCAAGAAGCCTTTCGCTAAGGCTGTTCTTGTGGAATTGGCAAAGGGATATTTGGAAGCCCATAGAGGGCTATGTTGAAAAAGGAAATATCTTCCGTTCAAAACAGGAAAGAAGCTTTCTGTGAAACTGCTCTGTGTTCTCTTAATTCTTCTCACAGAGTTACATCTTTCCCTTCAAGAAGCCTTTCTCTAAGGCTGTTCTTGTGGAATTTGCAAAGGGATATTTGGAAGCCCATAGAGGGCTACAGTGAAAAAGGAAATATCTTCCGTTCGAAACTGGAAAGAAGCTTTCTGAGAAACTACTCTGTGTTCTGTTAATTCATCTCACAGAGTTACATCTTTCCCTTCAAGAAGCCTTTCGCTAAGGCAGTTCTTGTGGAATTGGCAAAGGGATATTTGGAAGCCCCTAGAGCGCTATGGTGAAAAAGGAAATATCTTCCTTTCAAAACTGGAAAGAAGCTTTCTGAGAAACTGCCCTGTGTTCTCTTAATTCATCTCACGGAGTTACATCTTTCCCTTCAAGAAGCCTTTCGCTAAGGCTGTTCTTGTGGAATTGGCAAAGGGATATTTGGAAGCCCATAGAGGGCTATGGTGAAACAGGAAATATCTTCCGTTCAAAACTGGAAAGAAGCTTTCTGAGAAACTGCTCTGTGTTCTGTTAATTCATCTCACAGAGTAACATCTTTCCCTTCAAGAAGCCTTTCGCTAAGGCTGTTCTTGTGGAATTGGCAAAGGGATATTTGGGATCCCATAGAGGGCTATGGTGAAAAAGGAAATATCTTCCGTGCGAAACTGGAAAGAAGCTTTCTGAGAAACTGCTCTGTG
Organism: Chlorocebus sabaeus; assembly: GCF_047675955.1. NCBI lineage: Eukaryota > Metazoa > Chordata > Mammalia > Primates > Cercopithecidae > Chlorocebus > Chlorocebus sabaeus. Next base: position 45,187,871 of record NC_132905.1, on the reverse strand, counting down.
TTCTGTTAATTCATCTCAAAGAGTTACATCTTTCCCTTCAAGAAGCCTTTCGCTAATTCTGTTCTTGTGGAATTGGCAAAGGGATATTTGCAAGCCCATAGAGGGCTATGGTGAAAAAGGAAATATCTTCCGTTCAAAACGGGAAAGAAGCTTTCTGAGAAACTGCTCTGTGTTCTCTTAATTCTTCTCACAGAGTTACATCTTTCCCTTCAAGAAGCCTTTCGCTAAGGCTGTTCTTGTGGAATTGGCAAAGGGATATTTGGAAGCCCATAGAGGGCTATGGTGAAACAGGAAATACTTCCGATCGAAACTGGAAAGAAGCTTTCTGAGAAACTGCTCTGTGTTCTGTTAATTCATCTCACAGAGTTACATCTTTCCCTTCAAGAAGCCTTTCGCTAAGGCTGTTCTTGTGGAGTTGGCAAAGGGATATTTGGAAGCCCATAAAGGGTTATGTTGAAAAAGGAAATATCTTCCGTTCAAAACTGGAAAGAAGCTTTCTGAGAAACTGCTCTGTGTTCTGTTAATTCATCTCACAGAGTTACATCTTTCCCTTCAAGAAGCCTTTCTCTAAGGCTGTTCTTGTGGAATTGGCAAAGGGATATTTGGAAGCCCATAGAGGGCTATGGTGAAAAAGGAAATATCTTCCGTTCAAAACTGGAAAGAAGCTTTCTGAGAAACTGCTGTGTGTTCTGTTAATTCTTCTCACAGACTTACATCTTTCCCTTCAAGAAGCCTTTCGCTAAGGCTGTTCTTGTGGAATTGGCAAAGGGATATTTGGAAGCCCATAGTGGGCTATGGTGAAACAGGAAATATCTTCCGTTCAAAACTGGAAAGAAGCTTTCTGAGAAACTGCTCTGTGTTCTGTTAATTCAACTCACAGAGTTACATCTTTCCCTTCAAGAAACCTCTCGCTAAAGCTGTTGTTGTGGCATTGGCAAAGGGATATTTGGAAGCCCATAGAGGGCTATGGTGAAACAGGAAATACTTCCGTTCGAAACTGGAAAGCAGCATTCTGACAAACTGCTCTGTGTTCTGTTACTTCATCTCACAGAGTTACATCTTTCCCTTCAAGAAGCCTTTCGCTAAGGCTGTTCTTGTGGAATTGGCAAAGGAATATTTGGAAGCCCATAGAGGGCTATGGTGAAACAGGAAATATCTTCCGTTCAAAACTGGAAAGAAGCTTTCTGAGAAACTGCTCTGTGTTCTGTTAATTCATCTCACAGAGTTACATCTTTCCCTTCAAGAAGCCTTTCGGTAATGCTGTTCTTTTGGAATTGGCAAAGGGATATTTGGAAGCCCATAGAGGGCTATGGTGAAAAAGGAAATATCTTCCGTTCAAAACTGGAAAGAAGCTTTCTGAGAAACTGCTCTGTGTTCTCTTAATTCATCTCACATTGTTACATCTTTCTCTTCAAGAAGCCTTTCGCTAAGGCTGTTCTTGTGGAATTGGCAAAGGGATATTTGGAAGCCCATAGTGGGCTATGGTGAAAAAGGAAATATCTTCCGTTCAAAACTGGAAAGAAGCTTTCTGAGAAACAGCTCTGTGCTCTGTTAATTCATCTCACAGAGTTACATCTTTCCCTTCAAAAGAATTTTGCTAAGGCTGTTCTTGTGGAATTGGTAAAGGGATATTTGGAAGCCCATAGAGGGCTATGGTGAAAAAGGAAATATCTTCCATTCGAAACTGGAAAGAAGCTTTCTGAGAAACTGCTCTGTGTTCTTTTAATTCATCTCACAGAGTTACATCTTTCCCTTCAAGAAGCCTTTCGCTAAGGCTGTTCTTGTGGAATTGGCAAAGGGATATTTGGAAGCCCTTAGAGGGCTTTGGTGAAACAGGAAATATCTTCCGTTCAAAACTGGAAAGAAGCTTTCTGAGAAACTGCTCTGTGTTCTGTTAATTCAACTCACAGAGTTACATCTTTC